>NC_059396.1:18893370-19215611 GCF_905220565.1 Melitaea cinxia
AGATTTGTTAAAAGATAAACAAAAAAACGCCTGTGTGTGCAATCCAGACACAGCATTAGTGAAAATTCTGAAAAGTCCCTGAAAGGCGGGCCGTTGCAATTTGTTCTATCAACGATGACCACGGTCTCGTTGTGAAATTCGTAAGCGCCATGCAAAATGCGTCACTTACGTGCCTTGAGCAGTGATGTATTCTATCTCATTCGCTCAAATACATTTATTATGTTTCTTTCTTTATCGCACATTCACTTTTCAAAATGTTTTTAGAATTTTTTGAAAAAAGCCCGTAACGTGGTATTAAATAATACACGAAGAAGTCATAGTTAACATTTGTAAAGAAGTAACGTCAGGAATATTGTTCTATTTAACAAAGAATTTACTTATATGCTAGCTAAACAAAAATAACTAAAAATACGCCTATATTATAATTAGTCCCCTGTCGTGTCGGTCTGTCTGTTCGATAGAAAGTCAAAAACTATTAAACGAATTTCTATGCCGTTTCTACTAATAAAGAGTGTAATTTATCTGTGTGTAATCTGTCAAGTTTTTTATGTATATTGGTGAATTTTGAAAATTCTTTACACCAACTAATTTAAAGTAATTTCATAGAAATTATAGCAAAATAAAATAAAAAGAAAAACAAGCGCGCCAAAATAAAATCATACCTATGTTTTCGGACTCCCGGTACAACTACTTTCGTACCGCGTCTCCCGCTGTACCAAACATCTGACCTTTCTCCTTTGGGTATATTTTATACTACATACCTTTGGGTACATAACCTCGCTGTAGTAAAGGTTATTTATATCTGTGTTAATCATAATAGCATATAAGCATATGCTAGTAAGGACCAAAAAGACGAACCAAGGCCTTTTAGTCACTTGAAAAAGGCCCTTTTTCTGTGAATATGCCCATCTAACCTTTGGGCTGCTTTGGCCTTTTACCCAACTTTCGAGTATACTTTGCTGTGTGCTGTCTTACTGCTTCGTTTTATCTTTTTTTCTTTGATTTTTTCTTCTCACCTAACCTATGGTAACAACGCCGTCACAATAAAAAATGTTTTCTAAGTATTATTGGGTTTTTTTTACCCATCCATTACCCAAATCATTTGAAAAATGTTGGTTTATTGTTCGATGTATAGATAGTTTGTATAACTAACATTGTTAATTTCCAACTTTTTGTTATTTCGTAATTGAGAACCTGTCTTTTGCAATTTACTTTTGTAATAGATGAAATGAACAAATGATTTATTGAGCTGTAATTGTAATAGTGAAATTCTTTTTTTACCACGTTTTTATTAGCTTGAGTTGTATGTATTTATGTATGTATGTATGTATATATGTATGTATGTATGTATATATGTATGTATGTATGTATATATGTATGTATGTATGTATATAATGGAATCTTTAAGAATAATTTTCACCAATTTCCACAAGTTTGATTAATTTGAAACTTTTCCCACCTACCAAGGACCGATGACAATGCAATAATTCAGTAACAGTTTCCCAATATTCTTATTAGGACCGCTAGGATTAATAAATTCAGTTGTGGATCCTCTGTAAGGAATCAAACTAAAAAGCAGAAAATAATTTTTAATTACAAAGAGTTTATATTACAACAGTAGAAGATCGAACAATCAATCATAATTAATTACTTCAAAATAAAATTATAATAAAATTTAAGTTATTAAGAGAATAATTCAATTCAGAGTAAAAAGCGTGGGGTGTTGATATATTAAATGTAACAATTATTCTACTTGCAACTATCTATGTGCGGAGAGTTATAAAGTTATAAACTAGTTATAAAAACATAGTAAAAAGTTATGAAAATATAGTAAAATGTCACTTTTAACAATAATTAAAATTTTATTTTGTAAAAAAATGATTCGAAGTTCCTTTTTTGAGAAAAACTATTTTGATTTTGATTTTATAATCTGTAAAAGTTAATTCTGCGTCTTATTTATTTCGATTGGCACATAGCACGAGTCATCACAAAGCATGAGTACAAAAATAGTTTTTTTTTTTTTTTAAACATATTTAAACAGCTATTTGACTCCTGCACATTTCAGTGGGTGTCAATTCAATTTTCCGCCCAGAAGCTACGTATCGTCTAATCGTCTTCCCGTCGTCTTCCCGGGTAACTTATAGTTTTTAAACAAGATACCATTTAAGTCAAAGTTTATCTTCGTATCGTTATTTTTGACGTAAACTTGTGGAGGCCTATGTCCAGCAGTGGACTGTATAGGCTGTAATGATGATGATGATTATCTTCGTATCGTAAAGATCGTGATGACGTAACTTTTAGGGTCTTAAGGATTAATACGCTATGATCAATGATATAAGTCTTGTAAACATTAACATAAGTCTAAGTCGAGTAAAAGTCAGTAATACTATAAGGGTGCGGACTGAAAAGCAGCTACACGCTATCTATGACCTTGTCCCGCAGCAATTTTTTTCTAAAATCTCTGTAAGCTAGACTAGACTAGATTTTAAGAGTTTTTTATTTTATTTTTTTATGCTTTGGTGAATAAACGTCTTTATTATTATTATTTTGATTTGATTTGCGACAAATAAAAAAATAATAATAATAAGAATAGAGTTTTGGGTACAATATTTTTTATAATATCCTCGAAAAAAATTTTTTTAACATTTACAGTGTACCTACTGAATGAAAGTTGTAATATTTTTTTTAATTTGTTTCATACGAATCTTCTCTGTATAATCAAGAACGTAAAAAATTACTATGGTGTAGTCGTTTGAAAGTGATGTGTCTACATTTCGGCGACGACATTTTTTTGTTTTTGTTTTTTATATAGAATATATAATCCTATTGCTCCAACAAACAGTTCTACTGTATTAAACACGTATATCTGTACACAAGTGAATAGTTTTAATCAAAGTAAACGAGAACATCTGAGGAGCGTCTTGTCAACGACGCGGATCAAAGAGTCTGTGTGCATGTGCAAATGCGCTCGGACGCAAATCGAATCACCTGCTCGTTGCTTTGATCGCATTAACTGCATTACGATCGATTAGTAGCGAGTACCTGGCCGCTGTTTTACTCTTGAGCTATGTATTCAGAATTGAATAATTATTATATTAATAATAATAATAATTCTTTATTTCAGGTAACAATTTGACCCGTAAAACAATTTGACTTAAACAATTCTTATAAGATAAATAAAACTAAAAAATGAATAAATGTCACGACAATTTGAAAAATACAATAATACAATAGTAAAATCAGATAGATATATTGCAATAAATCTTGTAGTTTACAAATGTTAGTTATTTTTGATTGATTGATTTAGCTTGTGACAATCCACTGTTAGGCATAGGGCGTTTTGGCCATATAAATTACTTATTTATATTGTTTTATGATGGAAACAATTTAGAACTTAAGGTAGTTTCAAGGCTGTCTCTCTGCCAACTAAAAGTATGTAGAACGAGACGTACACATACAAAAAAAGTGTGTGTCGGCTCCGATGCACGACTGGAGTTTGCTCCTTTAGATCAACTGTCAAAATAGGCAAAAAAAGGTTTACTAGTGTAATCAAAAGATTAATACCATATCGAATGGTAAATAAACGAATCAAATAACGCCATCTATCGGATATGGAAATGGCGTTATTAGAAAACGTCGTAACGCCATCTATGACGATGTGATATGATGGAGATGGCGTATAACATTTTAATAGTCACGCCTGAAAAGTGAAAGGTGAACGTAACGAGGTCATTCGTTCAGGAGATTTTACTCATATTTTTTCCGGGGCCTCAAATGAAAAAAACAAAAACAAAATTATATTCGCCTTCTTTCACGGCTGGGTTTCAATACCCGGCCAACCCGGTTACGCTGTTAATGCCGATAACCAATCAATACAATAAGCAATAAACAATCCGAACAAATGAGTACCTTTTGTTTAGTCCGTTGATTGTTATATTATTACAATGCCGATAGTCTTCTACATTCTTTATGTCCTGTTGTCCTAGTACTAGCTAAAAGGAGAGGAGAAAATTAACTATTGACTAAGGAAGGTGCGTGTTACAACTTAGACAAAATAGTATTATGAATGTTTTTATTACGTTTATTGTTATTAAGACGATGTTACCTACATTCTGGCGCCATTTTCTCCTACTACTATTTATGGTAGGTGTACTTAACAAAATTAAAAAAAAAAAAACTGAAGGAACCCCCATGTATTACAAATATTAAAACTTTTTGTTAGAAAGATGTAAGTAATAAATATAAAAAATACATACTTTATAAATTCAGAAATAATTCCTATTTACACATACACATGTATTTGATATGACTAAGCTCAATTATCCAAGCCGTGACTTACAATTAAACATTAATTAAGCGTCAGTGAGGTCAACCCTGCGTCATCGCATGACTCACAAAATCAAAGTAAAGGCTTTCTCTCAGCCCTTATAAGCGAGTTTCCTTTCATCGGAATAACACTACGATATTCGGAAAACGAAAGAGACGTAAGTAACAATATTACGATTCTATAATAACGCTTGATATTGATAAATAAAGCTGAAATTCGCTTGTGGGCTTATTGTTCATTGTACGCAGTTTTTTGTGATTACTCGTAGGAGGAAAATTCAGATGTAATGAATGAACAAACAACGCAAAACAACCTGTTTCAAGTGGGAACGCGGCGGAAATACTCTCGCGGATGATTCAGAGGTTCCTTAATAACAAAAGATATTGTATAGATTGTGTTTATTGTATTTTGATATACTTTCCCTGTATTGTATTTATTATTTATATATTAGTTTTATTAGCAATGACTTATTTCAAGCTGTGAGTGATACTTTAGGTTTTAATAATTCGTTATACTGTTTTGTAGTTTTCTTATTATCAGATGCTAAGAAACCTTTAATTAGATTACTAATAAATAAATTATACATATAACAGTAATTTACATATCTGCTACAGTAACGCCACGAAGTTAGAGCCATGATACTGATAGATGATTTTTTTTAACTCTACGCATCGCTACGCATAATCAGTGCATCCAGTGACATTACGACTATGTGCATTTCAAACGTCACAAAGTAACAGTTAGAGGACATTAAATTATTATTATTAAATGTACCGATGCCAATTATTCATTTTCAGACAGTAAATTTTAACCTTGACGACAAAAAACAATGAATAATAAACTTACGAGAGAAAAAATTAAAATCGCTTGATCTTTTGAAGTAATTGTGAAGATCTATTACTGCAATTCAAGTGAGACAAGACTAAAACAATAGAATCTCAAGAAAAAAATATGAATAAGCGACAATACTCTAATTCAATGTTAATTTTATTTTTTATTTTTGAAGGACAGTGTCGCATCTTCTTTGATACTATAAAACAAAGCCAAATTTTACCGTACATAACAAAACAATAAACAAATTAGCTTTGTGAATAATGATAATACATTTTTTTTTTATGTTACAAAGGAGAAAGTTTTGCGATGCGTTCGACACGCCGAAAAAAAATTTACAGTGAAACAAAGCGGCGTTTCACTGCAATTTTTTTTTTTTTATAATTGAAAAAAAAAATGATGAAATAACTCAACCAAGTTATAAAATTAAATCATTATGGTATTTCTTTCGGCTTTTCTGTGTAACTGTTTACAAAATAAACAAATTATAAGTGTTTGCAAATAACAGCCATAAAGACGGTAGTTAGGTTACCTCTCTTAGGATTGTTAAGAATTTTGGAATATTGAGAATTTTGAATGCACGAATTATAAATAAATAAATAAACGCCTCATACTCAACGGCCTCCACTAAGATTATCTCCTGTGTCGGGGGTCCGAAAACACAATACACAACCAGAAACGCCCAGATCACGGCAAACATCTGTATGGCCAACACAAATATTTGCCATGTGCTTGGATCGAACCCGCAACCGCCGGCGCAATAGCCACAAACCAGTGCTGTGGCCGTTTCGCCAACGCCCGTCAAATATTGAGAATTTTGAATGCACGAGATCCATCTCATGCATTCAAACATTGGTATAGGGTACTCGTACAGTAGTATAAGGTAGTGATGAGCTAAAATGGTTAGACAAAGCAGGTAATTAATCCACCGTACTGTATAAAGCTGTTGTTGATTGATATAATAGGTATTTATCTATCTTAAACTATGATGATGTCATTATATAAAAAGTTAAATTTCAATCTGATTGCATCAGGTGAGACTCAAGTGCGTAATCATTATTTTAGATTTATGATATATTTAAGAAATTTTATTTTAAAATAGATATTTTAACCTTAACCAACTCCAGTCTTTGGTTAAATAGTTTTAACTTTCAAATGTAAATTTGATAGTTGAATAATGTCAGTACACTTAAAAACCCTAAAAAACTTTTGGAATTTAGTCCTTAAGAATCGATTTTCATAAAAAGATCTCGTTACGTTTTTGTTAACGCCATCTATCGGGACCCAATAGGATTCCGATAGATGATGACGACGTTTTCTAATAACGCCATATATATATAGATGGCATTATTTTATTCGTTTATTTACCATTTGATATGGTATTAATCTTTCTTAAACTAATAAGCCTTTTTTGTGCCTGTTTAGACAGTCGATCTGAAGGAGTAAGCTCTACTTAGTCGATCTGAAGGTGTAACTTGTAAGCTCCAGTCGTTCGGCGAAGCTGACACACACACTTTTTATTACTGTTTTTAAAATGGTCAAGATCATATGCGAATCATCAAATAAATTGCAAGGATAATTTAAAATGAATACTGCGGAAAGTATTATCTCTTACAACAACACAAAACACTAACAGTTTTTTATACATATATTAACGTTATTTATTTGTATTTATTTCCTGCATAAGTGAGAAGTGACTATGAACGATGACTCAGCGGGAACGCAATCATTTGCAATTCAATATCGCACTTGAAGTTTCGAACTCAGAGCAAAAAAAGAAGCAAAAAATAAACGAAATCCTCGCGCAAAATGACCTACAAATAGCCGTTACCCTCTTCAAACACTGTTGCCCTTAATCGCTCGATTTAGTTTATACTTAGACAGACGCCATATGTAAATGCAACGGGTCCTTCCGAGAACGCGCCATCTTGTTCTCTAATTATTTTTAATTGCCGCGAGCAGACACGACGCTTACGGCCTTCGGAAAAGTTTTTGAACATTTTTTATAGTCTAGTCTTCGATTACGTTCATGACTCACTGTTGAATCGACAACAATTCTTTATTTTTTATTTTTTAAAACGGAATAACTCTGAATAATTCTTCAGTATTACCTGGGTTTGTTTTCTAAGAATGTAAAAATCGTAAATCAGTGTGGGTGCCCTGTTATTTAGCCACGCTAGCGGTTTCGGCGGGAGCTGTAATTGTAATATAGGTGCTGCGTACGCGCTGCGGGTTGTGTGGTCTATCCTCATATTACTAATAATTTAGACCTTTTTTTGCATCCTTCGGTATTTTAACTATATCCCTTAAAGTTTATTTAACTACATACGTCGTTACCTACCCATGTATAGAAGAATGAAGGCGTTAACTAAGTTCGACTTATCTGTGTGTCGTCTTTACTACATCGAATTATTTACATTAGTATTGTTATTTTCATCGTCACTTTTTTTTTCAAAAATAAACGAAAATACGTCTATTCATTCGTATGTTGTGAATTATTTATCGATATAATAACAATCAAAATAAGTCTTTATAAATTTTGTATATCATTTAATTACATTTCGTCACTTTTTGCTTCACTTTAAATAAGCTGTCTGATTTGTAATCTCTGTTAACTAAACGGATGCAAAAATCTATCTTATACATAATTGTATTACAGTCTGATTTTGTTAAATGTACATATGTCAGAGGACGTATGTCTGTATGATCGGAACGCCTCTCATAATCTCGGCTGGCATTTTGTAATCGACCCGGAGTTAATCACAGACTTATTATTATAATTCACAAAGACGTCCGAGGTCGGAGCAAGCGGAGTGAACAAACACTAAAATGGTATAAAGCTTTTTGCAAATGTAACACGAGATAATATTAAACTACGTGTGTTAATTGTTTATTAACATATTTATTGGAATAGCGATTGAGAAAGACTGTTGCTGGGTAACATGCATTATCTATAATTTTAAAACTAAGTTATTAGACTAAGTTATTCGAAATACAGATATTTTTTTGAGGACACTCGTTAAGTGAGTGCAATCGCTTTAGAGCGACATAAATATTTTCATTTCTCTTTCAGTTTCACTTAGAATGCCGTGTTGACGTCTACGTGCTCTAATGATAGAGTAATAATAATAACTTCAGTCTGTAATATCTATATCTCTTTCGCCATGTAGAAGAAGGATCAGAGCTTAATCCACCACGCTGCTCCAATGCGGGTTGGCGCATATATTCCCTACTATGAGTAACGATCGCTATCAGGTGTACATGATAACAACCGGGACTGCACAAACACTCAGACCATAGCAAAAATCTGTAAACCAGCAAATAACCCGCAACCACCAGCGCAACAGCCACAAACCAGTGCTCTGACCGTTGCGCCAACGTGGCGTCAAAAAAAACAGAGAGGGTGCTGTCTTAAGCACTTGTCCACAGATCCACAAGATGGCGTTTAAGAATTAATATAAAAAACAATAAACTAAAGAAGATCTAAATTTAGAAAATAATTGGCAATGTTTATGTATGACAAAGCGATTTAAATTAGCTTGCACGTAATGTGATTATACAATGATTTGAGTATTTAATCATGTAAGAAAAACCTTACTTATATATTTATTTATTGATTTATTAAAACAATAAATAAATTAAATAAATAAATAAATTTTCTTTTGATAAACTATGCTTACAAAAATGCATTAAAATTTGTGCATTATAATTTATATAGATCTACACTAACGACGTAGTTCAGAGTTTAACACGATGAGTATTTTATATGTTGCGCTTATATTATCTAATATATAAAATTCTCGTATTATATGTATTTATATCTTTCTATTACAAATTAAATCGCAGCCGTAAATCCTTAAAAATGTGCTTTTGAAGGAACAAAACTCTAAAATTATGACTTCATCAACTTATTCTTTGACTACTATACTTTCAATTTCATAAAGTGTAAAAATGTAAGTTTATATATTTATTATACCGAACCGAATATGGTGTCCATTTCGTTAAAGTTGGGTAAAATCAGTAACGTAAATTTAATAGCAATAACTTTTATCCAAAAAGAAAATATTTCAACCATATGTCTCCCGGTAGTCAGTTTTTGTCGCTTCCAAACTTTCTCCATTCTGCCGACATTTTTTTTAATGCACTATCTATTGTCAGACTTACTACAGACGGTTTAACTGCTCTCGAAACGCTTTCAAACGAATACACTTGTAACCATTGTGATGTTAATTGACTTTTAATAGTCTGTGTTATTGACTATTTCCGTAGTGCGACTATAGGGTATATTTTGGTTGAATTTATTTAGATATCAAATATAGGTATAATTTAATTAAAAATATATACATTGTGTTGTGTATATTATAATTAATTTCCTAATGAAGATAAGGTACATAAACCTAAAAAAGTGTGTGTGTCGGCTCCGACGCACGACTAGAGTTTTTTCCTTCAGATCGACTGTCTAAATAGGCACAAAAAAGTCTTACTAGTCTAAAAAAAAGATTAATACCATATCAAATGGTAAATAAACGAATCAAATAACGCCATCGGAATCCTATTGAGTTCCGTTAGATGGCGTTAACAAAAACGTAACAAGGTCTTTCGTTCAGTAAATTTTACTCCTCATATTTTTTAAAATAAATGTATTGTAATGATTGCATAAATTGTTAACTCCAATAAACAGAGCATTAGTATTTTTTTCTTCAAGGTTAGATTACTAGTATTGGTAGTAGTAGAGGCTGTTAGAAATTTATTCTTTAGAGCTATTTTTTTTTTATGTCACTAGGTCGGCAAACAAGCGTACGGCTCACCTGATGGTAAGCGATTACCGTAGCTTATAGACGCCTGCAACACCAAAAGCATCGCAAGCGCGTTGCCGACCCAATCCCCAACCCCCCCAGGAGCTATAAGTACTAAAAATGTAAATTTTTCGAAATATCAAGTAGTATATAATAATACTATTTAGTAAGCATTCCTGTGGAAAAGTGCTTATGAAAATATGATCATCAGGTTAAAATTGCTAAATTACTCATTTTTGCGATTACATTGGTGTGTGCTTAGAAAATTATTTAATCAAATGCATTTCAGACAATCTCCTGGGTGTCTCAGATGTTATAAAAACGCGTCATTTAGTCATTTTAAGTACACACTAAAATTTTGTCATGTGGGTCGCTCTGACATCACATTCGGCGACAATATTTAATGTTTTAAGAATAATTGATTCAGAAACAGGGTATTAATATTTAAAAACCAGAATTAGTTTTTATGTACACCGTGTTTCTATATCTATTCAAAATCAGACATAAAATCGAAGTATTCTTTATTTAGACTTAAAAAGCATTTATAAATATTCAATATAAAAATTCAAATTACAGTAGGTTTCAATAAATTATTTTAGTTAAAGTGACGCCTAACACCGACTCGAAACGTAGATTCTGCAGAGAGAATGCAAGTAAGTCCAAAGTTACCCTTTTTAATCTATCAATCATAATAAAATTCCTCATGTTTTGCATGAAACACAGCGCCAATAAGCCATGTATAATGTAATTTTTTTTTAGTTTGTTAATTTTAATATCGTCTCAAACGCCATCTTGTAGATCTGTGGACAAGCGCTCAACACAGCGCCCTCTCTGTTTTTCGACTCTGTTAGGACGCAAGGTTTTGTTTCGTACTAAACATATTTTAAGCAGTCGGCATCAGCTCCTGGCGTAGCGAGGAGGGGGGGGGGGGCAAAGGGGTGCTTCATGCCCCGAGCACTTCTCACAAAGGGACGCCAAATAGTCCGCAAAACAACTCATTGCTGAATATATAATATGGTTTTCGCATTAGCGGGGGCGGGTCGCTAAAAAGTTACTGTGCCCCGGGTGCGAGTTAAGCTCGCTACGCCACTGGGTATAGTTCTTCTTCTGCACTTCACAAAAGGATTCTCAGTTAGACAGTATTTTTAATGTGTATTTCTCATAGCATTTACTGGGTGTACAGATTTTGATCATTCTTTTTGAAAACCGGTGCTTATCACATGGTTTTATTTAAATCTGATCAAAATCTAACAAGTCCTTTTTGAGTTATCTCTAAAAATGCATATTTTAACTTATGTAGGGCACAGCAGGAAATTTCCTTCTCAAAATCTGGAGCAGCCCGACTGGGATAGTACCTCGCCCTTACAAAAGATCACAACTAAACAATACTGTTTTCAAGCAGTACCTATTATGTTCCTTTTGGTAAGTAAGGTGACCAAAGCTCCTAAGGGGAATTGTGGGTAGGGCCGGCAACGCACTTGCAATGCTTCTGGTTTTACAGGCGTCTATAGGCTACGGTAATCGCTTACGATATGGTGATCCGTACGCTTCTTTGCGGACTTAGTTATATACATATATAAAAAAAGACGATGCTTTAGCACAGTCTGTGCCGTGCACGCATCATAAGCGGTCACGGATTGAGTGCTACGAAAATGTCCGTTACAAACGTGAATACTGTCAAATGTACGAATTGCAATATTGTTATTCCGGAGGTGTTGTGCCTTTACACGAAATAGACATGACGTTGTGGATAACAAGAGTTTATTCAGAATATGTTCCTCGGCCTTCTCTGAGGAAGAAATTGATGAAGCTAAGAAGTTATTATTTGTTTCCACGAAAACTACGCAAAAGTTAGTTTCTAGGCGAAAGAATAAGAAGCAAAAACCTGGAGGATATGATTTCAGTGTTTAAGACCATGGATCCTGAGCAAATACCTATATTTGTGGCGTATGATTTGCACAAACTGCCACCGATCTGTTTCGATCATGTGGATGTAACAAAGCTACTTAAAGATTTGTTGGTTTTAAAATCAGAAGTCAATGACATAAAGATAGTTACGTGACAAAGTCTGAGTTTGAAGAAGTAAAATTACATAATGAACAACTGAAAACTCCGTTAAGCAATTTGAATTTGAATAATAATTTAAAAAGAAGGTATGTTAAACTAAATGAATCAGATGATACGTTGCGAGCGCAGCCGACTTCTGTTTGTGCGACGATGTCGCCCGAACGAATAAGCAACGCTTCAACGTACAACGCGCTCACTCGTACACATAGCGAACCTGTGACTCAGCTGCATACTATCTCAGTCACACCGCGCAGCTCGGCCGTCGTCGTTGAGACCACTGACATTAGGCGCGAAGCTAAGAGTCAACGAACTCTGGCGCAAATTGTATACAATAATAAAACAGGATATGAAAACAAAGAAGATAATGAATGGACTATAGTGAAAAGAAGAAATGTTAAAAAACGCTTTGCTGGGATGACGGGTAAAGCAGTATCTAATTCGGAAGGAAAATTCAAAGCTGCTGAGCTGAAAATTCCGTTGATTATATCATACGTCAGTAAAGAAACAACTGTCACTGACATATGTGAATATATAAAAATGAAATCGAACGAAGAAGTTATTCTTGAGAAAATAAATATGAGAAAAGAAAGGCCATACAATGCGTTTAAAGTATACATTCCAAAGAATAAAATATCTACTTTTTTGGATGATAAGTTATGGCCAGAGGGTATAACCTTCAGAAGGTTTATTAATTTTAAAAATAGCAAAGACACCCGATTGGTGGATGAAAACAAAAATAAATCGAACTTATAATGGATAAGACACCTAGAAATATGAAATTTACAACGTTCAATTGCAAATGTATCACTAGATCAGGCGACTGCGTGCGAGATCTGTGCGATGATTGCGATATTATAGCTTTACAAGAGACTTGGCTTCTTCCTCACGACGTAGAGTACTTAGTGAGCTTGCATAGTGACTTTGCATATACTAGCAAGTCCGCCGTAGACACTACTGCTGGATGTCTAATCGGAAGACCTTATGGTGGAGTGGCACTATTGTGGCGAAAGTCAATATTTCAAATGGTTACCGTAGTGTCGTGTAATAGTGATCATTTGGTGGCAGTAAAAATTGATCACGTAGACTGTTCCTTTTTAATTTTTTCGGTGTACATGCCTACGGACTGTGCCGATAATTTAATAGAATTTAATAACTGTCTCAGTGAAATAGTTGCTATAAGTGATTCTACTGGCATCGAATCTATATTTATACTTGGAGACTTTAATGCGCATCCTGGTGAGCGTTTTGCACGTCAGTTATTATCTGTGTGTTCGGAGCAGGTCTGGTCATGTGTGGACATTGAATTGTTGCCTCGGGATACGTATACGTTTAGCAGCACTGCGAATGGATTACTTCGCTGGTTAGACCACTGTGTGGTGAGTAGTGCTGCGAGACAGTTAATAGTTAACGCCTCAGTTAATTATGATGTATATACGTCTGACCATATTCCAGTGTCCATAGAATGTAATTTAAACTTAATTACACCCAGAGTAGCATTTAAAAATATATGTTGCAATAAAGTAATTTGGGGTGAGAGAAAACACAATAAAATTATTGAATATACGAAATATTGTAAATCAAAATTAAATTGTATTGAATTTCCAGTAGAGTTGAATATTTGTGCTAATAGTTTGTGTTCTGATTCTCACCACTTTACACTGTTGAATCAGATGTACAGCACCTTAATTAAGGTAAGTCACCCGGCCATGAGGGTCTCAGCATTGAGCATTTGCAACACGCAGGTGTGCACCTGCCTCGAATTTTAGCTATGTTTTTTAACCTTTGTAAAAGTCACTGCTATTTACCTGAAGACCTTATGTATACTGTGGTAGTACCAATTGTTAAAAATAATACTGGGGATGCATCTGATATTAATAACTATCAGCCAATATCTCTGGCGACAATCATGGCCAAGATACTGGACAGTTTGTTTGACAAACAATTACTTAAAAACATTAATCTTAATGATAATCAGTTCGGCTTTAGACCGGGTCTATCCACAGAGAGTGCAATTTTATGTCTTAAGCAGACTGTCCAGTATTACACTAGCAGATGTACACCCGTGATTGCCTGTTTTTTAGACCTGTCTAGGGCGTTGGACTTGGTTGATTACGGGGTTTTGTGGCAGAAACTTCATCGTGAAACCACACTACCACGTGAAATAATCAGTATATTTGGTTATTGGTACAATAACCAACTCAACAGTGTAAAGTGGGAGGAATCATTTTCAAATGTTTACCGGTTGGAATGAATTGGAATGGGTGAGGCATCTGATAGATGAGCTCAGTAACAGTAGCATAGGGTGTCATGTAGACGGAATAAACATTAATAATATTAGTTATGCCGATGACATGGTGCTACTGAGCCCATCGGTCAGTGCCTTGAGACGATTATTGTCTATATGTGAAGTGTATGCTGAGGCTCAAGGACTCAAGTATGCCAGAAAGAGCGAAATCATGGTTTTTAAAGCGGGTGCAAAAGGCTATAAAACCATGCCTGAGGTATCGCTCTGCGGATCACCGCTACTTAGGGTTACCAGCTTTAAGTACTTGGGTCATTGGGTAAACGAGAACTTAGGAGATAATAAGGATATAGGCAGAGAGCGGAGGTCGCTGTCGGTTCGCTGCAACATGCTGGCTCGCAGATTTGCACGTTGTACAGAAGATGTCAAAATAACTCTTTTTAAAGTCTTCTGCCAATCGTTTTATACATGCAGTCTGTGAACCAGCTATAGCTTGCGTGCTTACAGTGACCTCCGCGTACAATACAATAATGCGTTCAGGATGCTGCTGGGGCTGCCGTGGCGCTGTAGTGCCTCACTGATGTTCGCGGAAAGGCGCGTCGATGACTTCAAAGCTATCATGCGCAAGAGGTGCGCGTCATTACTTAAGCGTTTCCGCGGCAGCCACAATAGTATTCTGAGAGTATTTGTAGATAGATGGGAGATTCCAATGCTGTGACATTGGATAAAACTCCATGTGATTTGAAAAAAAAAATGTATAAATATAAAAACTATTTTATATTTATTCTCTGTTATTGTACTAACACTAGGTTATAAGAAACATTGTTACTAACACTATATGGGCTAGTCCCGAAATAAATGTCAATGTCAATGTATTATATTATTATTATTAGCGCAAAGGTCACAAGCACTGGCTTATGAGTGTTGTGGGGGTTCGATCCCCGCACATGGCATACATTTTGGCCATACAGATGTTTGCCGTGGTCTAGGTATTTGTGATTATGTATGGTGTATTTCCGGACCCCCGACACAGGAGTATATTCAAGTAATAAGAGTGTGAGTTGTTTATTTATATATTAAGCTTTATATAGTTAGTGTCCATAATGTTGTAGTATTAGTTTTATATACCTACTCTTTATTTACATAAAGAAAGTCTGACAAATAAAAAAAAATTACATGAGGTCTTATCGCTAAAACAGCGAACCACAATATTTTCATTGCCTTCACATTACCTTACACTTCGTAACAAAACAGAAGAAATAGTAATATTATTTCCGCAACAACCTATCCTTAAAGAGCCTTTTAAAATACCTCAGTAATTTATACCTCAGTTTGACCTCAGTAAACAATAGGTATAACGATATGCCCAAAAAAAAAACATCTAAAGAAACAAACTCGTTATATTTATTTAAAACACAAAAGAATTTTAATAAGCCGCTCCGAATATCGGCAACATTATTGAACGAAACGTAAAAATGTATTAGATATTAAGCAACACATAAATTTTCAAACTCCATTAAACCGAAACGATTTATCTCCGAAACCTCGTACCTACTAAAATACGTTTGTTTGCGCAAGTGCTACATGCACACAATCTTATCGATACATCAGTTAGTCGTTGTCGTCGATACATTGTCGAATTTCATACAACATCCGAAACCTTCTGTTCACGTGTTACGCAATGTACGACGTGCGTGGAGAAATAATTGTTTAATGAACGCAACACATTGACATTTACGCAAACATGTGTGAGGTATTAAGTACACACATGCGTAGACGCAGGTATCAAAGTTAATTGGCTTCATATGTTCAATGTTCATAAAGGTTTACCTGTGTCAGAGTGCGGACAGGACGGAGTGTATTTTTTATTTTCGGACTATTTCGTAATTTTTTTTTTGTCTATTATTTTAGACAATGGATCGGAAAGATCGAGAGTGATTTTATATCCCGCAATAATACTAGAATCCTACCAATATAATAAAAGCGAAAGTTTCTGAGGATGGATGTTTCTTAGTATTTCACGTCGAACTGCTGATTGCGATGGCACTTCTTACATTCATAACAGAAGATACAGAATAAATATAATAATAATAATAATGATATAGACTAGTTTTATATCGACTATTCCACGAAATTCAAATTCACGCTGATAAAAATGTGAGAAGCAGCTTATTAATTGGATAAAACTTTTCACTAGAAGGGCCTGTTTCATCAGATGTGGATAAAATGTACCTATCCTGCAAATAAGATTAGTCTTTAACAGCAGGATTTAGAATAGGGCATTAGGGCGTAACTCAAATTATAAACTAAATTTTAGATTAATATTTGCAAAATAAAAACTTTTATCTGTTGGATATCATCATACGTCAAATAGCGCTATCTACAATCGGCTTAACAGGACATAAATATTACGATATTTTTACGTATGTATATGGGATTTACCGCGATAGTAATTTTGAAACTTCTAATATTTCGGCGACGTTACAGACGCCATGGTCCCGACCGTATAAGTGAAAGTATTGACAGTGGCTGTAAAATCATAAAAACTTTTATAAGTGTTACAGATTTTTCATAATTAAATAATATTTAACTTATACACACGGCCGGATTTAGGGGAGGGCAACCGGGGTTACAGCCCCGGGGCCTCTACAATAGAGACTACGAAAGAAAAAAATTAAAATTCAGACTAGTAAACACTAGTAACTAAACCTTTTAAAAATAATGTGCATATTGTTTGGAAAATAATTAGAGGCCAAGGGGCCCCCACTCCTTTGTTGCCCCGAGCCCCCCAGACCTCTAAATCCGGCCCTGCTCATACAAGCTATTATTTTGTGTATATACTAATATAATACACAAAAATAAATTATAAAGTTCACTCAAGCCACATAGAGCATAGAGCATACTTTATGTAACCACCCCCAATATTTTTTACTTTTTTTTTACTTTAAATATATGCCCTTTTTATGTGTAAACTTTAATTGATTCGTAGGTGTGAGTGAATTGTGTTATTCTTATAAAAAAAATACAGTTCTTAAACCTGATTATTTACAGACTCATGTATGTATATATTTGCCATCACAATAACTAGAAAATAAAAATTGTCATCTTGGAGAATAATTCGAACTAATGTAGTTGAATTTTCTATTATTATTAAACAAATAAGGTAATAGTTATACAATATAGAAAGAAATAAAGTAAGACAACATAAAAATTGCATATAATTATATGTTTCGATACTAAGGCTAAAAAGAAAATGTCTGAATTGAACCCACTATGTGTTATTATATTTCCCTACGTGGGTCTGTGACTGTACTATTAATTTTACATTAAAATAGTATAAGACAATACGAAAATATTGTGAAGAAATTATTTCTATTTAGTAGGATGTTTTTTAACTGCTTCCTGTTACGGGGTTTGTTATTTCCGTTACCGTTCCGTTTTAATTTTTTTATTAACAACATATTTATATTTAAAAAAAAATTATATTCAAATGCTTTTCATAATTAAAAAACAGTCGACATATTATTACCAAAATCATAATCCACATACGATAAAGGTGAGTCTTATAAATTTAAATGGGGTTACTATTGTCGAGTACCTGCGCGAGTCCCTCGGTAATTTTTAATTGACAAAAAAACCGACCCGGTCGATTTTATAAAGGAATTTATTTTTATTACGCGTTTTAGTTACTTACATGTGTGCGTGGGCTTGATATATGATTCAGAGAAACGGCCACGTTTAAGATCGGATTATTAGATTTTTATTCAATTTGATTTATCATTACATAGTAGAAAGAGTATTAATGCAAATTACGGTAATGTTTGTAAACCTTTCCTTTTGAGCCTTTGTCGTACTGTTATTTTTATAACAATAAAGATTGTTCCACACAATAGTGTGGCGTCTTCTATTTTTGAAAGTACGAATATTTGATCCACTGTCACAATACACGTCGCGTTTGTACGTTGAACGACGTCGAAATAAATAATGCACGCTAATGTAGCATGAGATTAATTAACCATAAGGGTGTAATTGGCGTGAATTATTCACCTTTGCTGCAAGTGGCAGGGTTGTATAGTCTGCGGTGTCGATCTCGATAGCACAGGTAGACGCGCCCGAACAATACCTGCTCGAAATTCAAACGCAAAAACGCGGTAATGAGCGCACTGTGAAGGGATAATGGCTTTCCATTGTCTATGCGGTCAGCTTTGCTTCTGGGGAAAAAAACTTTTGTAGTTAGAACCTTTTTTCTGTTCGTAATGGAATAAAAAAAGTTATGCATTTCGATATCAAAGATTTCATTTTATCTGACGGTTATTATGATTTAAAGCTGTTATCCAGATCTATAAGTGCCTATTTAGGATTATTATTATTTTAAATTGTTTGCAGTTACATTGATATATGAATTGTTAACCAATCAGTCTGATATTAGAGCAGAAAGTCGCAGCTGGAAGTAAAAAACGACTGATATATGCTAATAAGTTATCAATAAACTAAGACTATGTAATAATTTGTTCGTTTGTTATTCGATATAAGGAAACTTTAATGTGGTTTTAACGCAAATTTGACACAATATATTTGTGTATTGCATAAAATAAAACTTCTTTGTGACAGGATCAGGTAAAGTGAAAGCATTTTTTATTAACTATCAAAATTATCAAATGAAATGATGAACTTAGCTGATAAATAATAATTGTCGATTCATTGAGATCGATTTGCAATTTGATTAAATTAAATGAAAGAAGATCAAACTGGAATCTTATATTAATAATTTTTCAATTAAAATTGTGAGTCTTGCACGATGCAATAAAAAGAGGGAAACAAAAAGGAAAAAAGGGTCCATTTTACATAATGGCCGCGCTATATAGATTGTTCTGTCACTCACTTCACTGTTCATAGACACTGTCACAGTTTATATAAACTACATCATACCGACGACCGACGAATAAGGGACGGCCGCGTGCTGTTGTAGTGTTGCTATACGAAATAAGTGGCAGACGTTCCTTAACATACTCCCCCCGTTGAAGAATCCCAATTCTTCGACTCTGTGTGTTTTCATCGTCGAGCAAGGAGCAGAGACGAACCAGAGGGCGGCGATAACAACCCGTGGTGGTCCGAACATCAGCAACGCGTGGAATCCCGTCTAGCCCCGGATACAGCATGGCCACTCGTCCAGTACTCCAACATAACGGTGGCAGGGAGTCTTCGCTTAGGAGCACCAAGTCTCCAACCTTTAGCTTAGCCTTATTTGTCTTCCATTTTGTACGTATTTGTAGTTCGCAGATGTACTCCTTTTGCCACCTCAGCCAGAAATTGCTTAATCTGCTCGAGGCGTACGTATCGTTCTAACTGTGGTTGCCTTTCATTCTCCAAAGCACGGATGGCAGCGCATTCAGTGGTCTTCCAATTAAGAAGTGCCCTGGAGAAAGGAAAAAGAAATCGTCAGGGGAATTGGATAATGGGCACAAGGGCACATTTACATTTGATCGAGATTTGGTGAGTACTTTGTGAGCCATCTCTAATAATACGTGTTAATTGAATATTTTTTTGACTACCTACGTTGTATTATACCTCATAACTTTTTACTGGGTGATTTTTTATTTAATCGAAAGCAGATGCTTGTCAAGTGATCCCATTTACACTTGGTCGAGACCTGAGAAGTAATTTTTGATTTATTTCTAATAATGCGTATTTACTTGTCGATTTAATTGGCGGTTTTCTTTCGTTTGCAAGCTAAAACACGATTGTAATATTTTTTACTGTATTTGTTTGAATTTTGTTGTACAATCAATACATAGTATAAAACAAAGTCGCCTCCCGCTGTCTGTATGCTTAGATTTTGATGCGGTTTTCTTTTGGAAATATAATGATTACAGCATAGTAAAGGAACGCCGATAGTTTTTTGCAACCGTGCGAAGCCGGGGCGGGTCGCTAGTTAAGAATAAATAAATACAGACCTAAGTGATCTTCAGTGTTGCTCGATTCATTATACTTTTTTATTTCTACTTTGAATTATACCATAAACACGCGGGTAATACGTGGATAAAGCATCTTCAAATTTAATAAAAAATGCAATAAAATTAATTAATTCCAATATAAATAGTACTCGATAGTGTACCGGTAACAAGTCTTCTTCCCACAGTCGAATACCTCCAACATAGCGGAAGTCATGTTTATTAACAGATATAAAACAATTAATTTTAAATTACACGTCAGTTATTATTTCGTCTATTTGCGTTTAATATGTGCATGTATCGAGGTCACAGTGTGTAATTATTTTTTGAGGAAAAAGTTGGTATGTAAAAAACAATGTATGTTATTTGAATTCCTATTATTAAAACGATAAAAATTTGTAAGGATAAGGTTACGCTTTCACGCAAAAACTGTCGAAAGGATTGTAATGAACTTGATTTGTAGACAGCTGGGGATCGTGAACAACGCATAGGCTACTGCGAATCGGAAATGACACAGGTGAAACTTTGAAGAAGAACAGTGCTGGCCAGCGGACCCTTTTTATAGTAAACTGCTCCAGCTAGTTTAATGTAAAAAAGGCTCGCTGGCCACCACTAGGTGCAACTATATATTAATATAAAAAGGATCCGAGGGCCAGCAATATTCTTTTATTGTTTATATACTGATTGTAAGTTCGACTAAAATCGTAGTTTTTCGGTGTACTAAACATTTTTTTATAAATTGTGTTGTTTTTTAATTTACCCTTACCTCTTTTATTCTTATGTTAAAACCATTAAGTAGATAATTGTCGAGTAAAGTAAGTATAATCATTTTAAAGAACAATTTATTATATCTAACGATGTGTTCATCTTCCTGCCCTTATCCCAGTTATGTAGGGTCGGCACAACATGTTTTCCTCTTCCATTCCTCTCTATTATTCGTCACTTCAGCGCTTACTATTTTCTTTCTCATGTCCTCACTCACACAATCCATCCATGGCTTTTTTGTCCTGCCGATCGCTCTTCGTCCTTCGATATTCATCCCTAACATTCTTTTACCAATATTACTAACGGCGTTTTAACAACATTAATTTTAATTTTCAAATGTATCAAATATATATTTAAGTAAATAATACACAAACGTGCTATCCCCTCAGGATCTATGTAGGTACTGAGATTATGAAGAACTGTATTTATACAACAAGAAACATCATTTGTACCAAGTGCTTTTTTAAACAAGAAATAGTTATATGGAGCTAATAATGTTTAGAAAACTAATGTTAACAATCTAGATAAAGATGTACGTAATATAATATAAATATACTTACTAACCCGGCCAAATTTTTATCGCTATGTTTTTTGTCATTATACCGATTTTTTTTTATATACAACACGGTCGGAATACAAGCGTAGCTCACCTGAAGGTAAGTGATTGCCTAGACGCTCCGCGGTGACCGCATCGCTCAGACCTGAGATTCTCATCTCCACCCTCTTTTCAGGCTTGAGCACCTTCACCTCCTCAGCCAAGGCCTCCTTTAGACGTCTGCCGTTGCTTATAGACGTCTGCTAAAACAGAAGTATTGTAAGCGCGTTGCCGACCTTACCCCCAATCTCCCCCAGAAATTCTCAATCACAACTGGAGCACAACATTACTTGAAGCTGTATTATTTAGGTGCAATCTTAAAAGTCGAGGTTTCCCCAGCCGAGCTGCTCCAAAATTTGAGCAGAATATTTCCTGCTCTGATTTTTTTTTAATTTTCTTTTATACAAACTCACAATAACAAACTCATATAATAATCATCTGATTTGGTGCAGTCGTTGGTGATATATAATATAAGCGCTATATGTATATATAGAACATCGTGCCTTCAATTGTCAATCCGTAATAGTAACTTTATGTAAATATACCGTCTTCGGCCATTAGGCGAGCGAGTTATAAATTATATGATGCGCGGGCGCAAATTTAATACTATCTCTAAACATTTGACTATTATAACCGTTACTTTTTGTGGAGTATGGAAATCGTGTTATGTGTGTATGGAATTTATATCATTTTATGTATGTATGAGTTTAATAAAATGTTTTTTTTCAATAAATGCGTTTGGACGGGTGACTTCTTTACTATTTTAGTATTAAGTTGAATTCTTAAAAATAAATAAGGTTCTATCATCCTATTTCACTAGAGGGTTCCATTTTTAAGATTTTTCGACTATCAACAACAATAGAAAGTTTTTATAGTACAAAAATAATATTTTTTTTAGTCAGTAGGAGTCTGACATAACCCTCTGGCGCCCCCGCGAAAAAAAAAACAATAAAGCTAAAAAGCTTGGTTGCCGGGACTGGACCAGGCTTGGTTGCCACTCCCCCGCTCAGCGGCTGTAATAATCAAGTTACGGCCGGAGGTAGCAGCCAGGGGAGCAACTTATGGGTCCACATTGCTCAAGGCCGAGAGCAGTAGCGAACTCAAGGAGCTGGGAACCGGCCCGCTCCGGATCTGCCTGTCGGCGACCGGGGCACGCCGCAACGAGGTGTCCCGCTCCACGAGCGGGGAGAAGGCCGAAGGCCTCGCCACTCGTCTAAAGGAGGCCTTGGCTGAGGAGGTGGAGGTGCTCAGGCCTGAAAAGAGGGTGGAGATGAGAATCTCAGGCCTGAGCGATGCGGTCACCGCGGAGCGTCTAGCTACCACGGTGGCTACGGAGAAGGGCTGTTCGCCGGGGCAATTCCACGTGAGAAACATCCACGTAGGTCAAATGGGCTCGAGAACAGCCCACATTGAGCTCCCGGCGGCAGTAGGGAAAAAACTGCTGCAGGCCGAGAACATAGCCGTGGAGTCGAGCAGGGGGGTCGTTCATCTCCCGCAGGCGCGTTCCAGGAACTGTTTCTGTTGCCTGGAACTAGCTACCTGGGACTAGCTGGGTCAGGGCCAGCTGGGCACGTCGGTGCTGCGTGCCCAGCTAGCACTGACCGCAGCACACTGTGCTACCGCTGCGGTCAGGCTGGCCACAAAGCCATGCTCGGTCGCCGCTCGTTGCGCGGTATGCGCGGACGCCGGTAGGCCGGCGGGCCACAAGATGGGTGGCATAGCGTGCAAGCCCGCATCAATTTGCGGGAAGTTCCCCCTGCAAACATCCCAAGGGGGGACCGAGTGGTGTCAGTACTGAGATGGCCAAATAATGCCCGGGCATCTCAGCGTTCTCCAGGTGAACGTCAAACACTCCGCCGGAGCCCAGGATCTTTTCCTGCAGTCCATGGCGGAGTGGTGTGTTGACGTCGCCATCGTTCCCGAACCATATGCTGTGCTTCTCACCCACTCTGGGCGGGAGACATCGGGGACTTGATGCCGATCGTGGTGAGGCCTGGAGCCAGCCCCTCTCTCGTCGCCAAGGCGAGGGGCCGCGGTTACGTGGCGGCGGTTCGGGGAGAGATGGCTTTCGTTGGAGTCTACTTTTCCCCGAACCGTGACCTGGCGGCCCTGGGACGATTTCTCGACGTTATGGGGCCACTAATGAGGCAGTTAGCTCCTCTCCAGGTGTTCGTAGCCGGCGACCTCAACGACAAGTCCACGGCTTCGGGTAACCTGGTTACGAACCCAAAAGGGAGGGAGGTGGAGGAGTGGGCGCTTGCTTCCGGACTGACCCTGCTCAATGTGAGTGTAGTCCAGACGTGCGTGCGTTGGTTGGGAGGTTCCGTGATTGACGTCACGTTCGCCATGCCGGCCATCGCCCGCAGAGTGGAGAGGTGGAGGGTGGAGACGGAGGTGGAGACTATCTCGGATCATCGATACATAAGGTTCGAGGTGTCTCTAGCACCCGCCCATCCAGTGTCGTAGTCGTCGTCATCGTCGTCCAGGGGGTGTAGCCAGTTTCCGCGTTGAGAACTCTCCAAGCTTAACTGGGAACTGGCTGAGGAAGCCGTAATCGTCGGCCGTTGGAGTCTCCCGCCGCTGTCGGAGTTTGGGGTGGATGAGGCGCCTAGCCGGCTCTGCGACGCATTCACTGCTGTCTGCAGAGCGGCCATGCCACCCGCGAAACGTCCACCCCTCGGCGGCGGGCACTCTACTGGTGGTCGACTGAGAAAGCTTTTCTGCGGGCCGGCTGCAATGAGGCCAGGAGGCAATATACTCGGAGCAGGTGGAGACGTCCCCAGGACGTGCAAAAGGACGACAAGCTGCACGGGATCTACGTGAAGAAAAGGTAGAGCCTGCAGCAGGCCACATGCCGAGCCAAGGAGGAGACTTGGCTGGAGTTAGTTGGGGGTCTTGAAAGAGACCCCTGGAGCCGACCGTATAATTGGGCGCAAAACAAGCTCCACGCCCATTCGGCCCCCATCAGCGAAACGCTACAGTCGGAGCAACTGGGGAGGATCATCGGGGAACTCTTTCCTGACGAACCCCAGGGCTTCATGCGCCCTAGAATGGCTCATAACGATGGCGAATGGCTCATAGACGCCAGGCGACGAGGAGGAGGGTGTTCCGCCACCCATCACAGGTAGCTCTGTCTCGCCTTCAGAGTAAGAAGAGGGCGCCGGGTCCAGACGGGGTGCACGGGAAAGTGCTTGGGGTCGAGCACGACACCCGCATGCTTGCGGGCAGCGTGCCCCGAATCACCCAGTCGTAGCTGACGTTCCACAGGAACGGTCCCAGTACTGTGGAACTCCGCACGAGACCGGAAAGCGATGGTCTCCTTCTGCGAGACAGTAATGTCCCAGAAGTAGAATGAGAGCGGGTGAGAGAGGAGGCCGTAAAACGAGGCCTCTCTCCGCGGGCCACGAACGAGAGTGCATAGGAAGCGCTACTTAATGTGCCTCCAGTAGTCGGACATACGGTTTAGGACTGCCTACCCGGGCGTCCTGGATGTCACCCGTAAATGAGTTCCCCTGCAATACCAAAAAAAGGCTTGGTTGCCAGAGCTGGACCATGCTTAATTGCCAAGACTGGATCATGCTTAATTCTCAAAAAACACACCCGTAACACGAGGCGGCACTGCAATGGTATCGACGCAACCGAGGGAGGTCATTAGACGCGAGAGAATGTGGCCAGCGCGAATTAGAAAAATAACTTGAGTTGTACAGCGACATCTAGGGAATCATATCTGAACTAGAACACTAATAATACCCGAATCACGCAGTATGTCCTAAGCTTAGGTCCCCGTTGAACAACCAAGGCTGGGTTAGCCAGTCTTGGCCCAAGGTTGGATAATCATTGGCATAGCCGAGTTTGGGCTAATCAGCCTTGACCCACGCTTTGGATCTACATTGAATGGCCGAGGCTCGGTTAGACAACCTGGCCAAAGCCTGGCCCCTTTATCCACTCTGGAGATTCCTGCTTGGGATGTTCTTCTGTAAGGTCGAGGTACCTCCCCAGTCGGGCTGTTCCAGATTTTGAGCAGGACATATCCTGCTGTGCTCTACATCAGTAGACTGTTTTAATTGTATATTGCTTTTATTATAGCTATTACTAGTCGTTACCTTAATAGGTTATTTTTATAATCTCCATTAAACACTCAATTTTAAGGAATTTATTAACGATTTTAAAGTCGTAATGATTAATTTTTATTATATATTTTATGTAAAATCTTCACGTAGCGCGGGTAAAAATAGGTATATTAAACCGAATGATCAAACATTTAACTGTTTCGTATAATTATAACATTAATAAAACATACGCGTAGGCGTGAACAGATTAAATATATTTAACGATTCAACTCGCCGAGATTAGATACGAAAAGAAGATTTCTACTTACTTAGTTTTTCGACTTACAAGCCAGCATTACTATTGAGTAACAACAGGCGTCTGCGCGCGTAAATGTCAAGAGATTTTCTACTTTAACGATCATACCGAGCAAAGAGTATTTAATGGACGAGCAATATATTATTTTAAATATAAAGATAATGTTACATTCTTTATTCGGAATCTGGAACGAAGACAACTTTCAACCTCATCTGTCAAAACTGCTTAATGTTTTCTAAAAAGGTTTTAAAACCGACCCGACTTGTTATTGTTATTTATATTAAGGCTGGCTGAATTGCCGGGACCCTTCGCACTTGGATTTTTTAAAAAAATACAACAATAGAACGAGCAATTTGATTCTAATCATGATCGAGTATAGGTCGACTTTTGAACGTTGAACGTTGTTCGGATAAAGTAATTTCTTGTATTAGTAAGGGTAAGGAATGCAGAGGATTGCGCGGCTCATGTGTAGGTACAAGTTTTTTGTGTGTGTGAGAGAGGGACGGATTCCAGAATAGGGGTCGTTTATCCGTTTGCGAAGTGCACTAATGGTTGTTATAATACTGGCCGAGTATCTCTGTAATGAATGTTGGACACTTTGTAAAAAATCTCTGCCACAGATATTATTATATGGATTACGTTTGATGCGTCATTGTTTATACTTTTATCATCAATATAATTTTATTGTGTGTTAAAATTTCTCAGATGACTCATCGATATTTCCATGTCTCAAATTTATTTAAGGAAACTTACTGTAATAATAGTCATAACATTTAGTATGAGCTTTTGGTTAACTCACTAGACAAGGATACTACGTCCAGTATATTATTATCAATATCATTATTATATAGTAAAATTAAGTTAATAAAATATGCGTGCCGATAAAACTTAAAAAAGAGTCCCTGCACGATAATGGGACTTATATAGTGTGATAGCCCTTTATCCCCCTTCGAACAAGAATGTTCCCGTTTTAACCTAAAGGGCATGTTTTTAAAGATATAAGGGCTTTTCCAACCCTTCAACTTAGAAATTAAGTGTAGTGGCGCCCTCTGTTGTCGAGTATTTGAACTTCATTCAGAACAACGATTATTTGGGTTGCATTTCGAAAGGCGCTAAACTAAGTCTGGAGGGTCTCGCAAAAAAATTATGATCCACAAGCCCGGAAAACCAGCTCACCATCCCCTCAAACCATCTTCATACCGGCCCCTCAGTCTGACTCCCGTCCTGTCAAAGCTGTGGGAGAAAATATTTATTTAATATTTCTCGTTAAGAAAGAAAGAAAGACATTTATTTGAGACACATACATTGCTTACAGACATACAACAAACACAATGAGAGCACAAATATATTTTAAAATAATAATAAAGAAGTCAAAATTAAGTAAAAATGTAACTAAAATTTAAATAATTAATTTAAAAAATTAAAAGTAAAATTTTATCAAATAAAAAATTAAAATAAATAATGATCGTTAGACTTTCCAAATGTATTAACAAACGTGATATCATACCGCAACATCAATTTGGTTTCCGAAAACATCATTCAACCGTGGAACAGGTTCACAGAGTCTATGACTCCATTCGCCACTGCCTGAAAACCATAGAGTATTGCTCTGCAGCATTTTTGGACATTCAGCAGGCTTCCGACAGGGTTTGCCACAAAGGATTGCTTTGGAAAATCAAAAAGCTTCTACCACATCCTATTCCACTATAAGGTCTTACTTGGAAAATAGAGTTTGCTTTGTTAAGCAGGCTGAAGCTAGATCTGGCTTATTCGAGTGTCTTGCTGGAGTGCCCCAGGGCTCAGTCCTCGGACCAATCTTTTATAACATCTTCGCCCACGATCTACCACAGTCAGCGGACGTCACTATTGCTACCTACCCTGATGATGCTGCCTTCCTTTCATCTTCTGTGGACCCAATAAGACCTAAATGACACCCACGCTTGGCTTAATAAATGGCGAACAAAAGCTAGTGCCCCCAAATCACATCACTTTCTCACTACTGCAAGGTGATTGCCCACCGGTTAGGCTTGACAACACAATCCTGCCACAAACAAACTGCGTCAGATATCTCGGTTTCCTCCTGGACAGACGTCTAACCTGGAAGGATCACATTAAAACCAAAAGAGAAGAAACTAATCAACGATTCAGAAATTTGCTTTTGTTACTCGGTAGACAATCAACTCTATCCACTAACAACAAACTGCTCGTTTACACTACTATCCTAAAACCGATCTGGATATATGGAATCTAGATTTGGTCTACAGCCAGCAAATCTAATATAATGTGTCTCCAAAGAGTACAGAACAAAATTCTGCGTGTCATTGCTGGCGCCCTGTGGTTTGCTCGAAACTCTGAAATCCACGATTATCTTGGGATTCCAACTGTAACGGCGGAAATTGAACGTTACAGGAAAAACTACATGGAGCGTCTTTCTGCACATCCTAATCCACTACCCTACCAGCTGACGACCTCAAGGCCTGTAAAAAGACTGAGAGAGCTCATGTGTTCCCTACCGAAAAGAGGGCTGCAGCCCAATCCTGCAGCCATTCTAATCGCCATTCGCCATTCTCCTCTCAACAAATTTACTTATAGTCTGGCAACTGATTGTAAATCAAAAATATATATTTATATATAATATAATACATTCGAAAATTCATGAAAGTTTCTTTTATTTTAACACTAAAGGAGTGAACCTGTAAATGGCTTTCCTTCTGGAAGTTTTCTACTAATTTTCCCGATATATGAAGAATTAGTGCATAATCTATCACCTGGCTTCACTGCTTAAAGGCAGATAATTTTGCTCACTCTTGGTGTACAATTAAGAGTTTTTATTATTATTATTATTACCACATTTCCAAAAGCGGGTTAACCGGCTACTCTACTATGTTATTATGCGCTAAGCGAGTACTCACCTCTACACGGAACGGCTTCTATACAAAGATTTAAATCGTAATATTTGCTTCTATCGTTTGGCTTGAATATTATCAACGCTACAGTCTTGCTATGAAGTATACGTACAATTTTTCCTCTACATCTATTCGGTCGGTAACATTTCTAGATGTCTAGCTCAGTATTATGTCATGTTGATTAGAAGTTATTTTTCAAACATGTTTTTTTAAAATGTCAAAAATTTAAAGTAAGTCCTTTCTTTTCACACTTATTTGTGCATACATGTAATGAATGTTAATGAGATAATTGTGTTTGCTCGCAAACGAAAAGAACCGACTACAATTACATCGATAAGTAATACAACGTAAATAGACGAAAAAAATTAATAAACACACTAGTTGCCACTACGATTTTCGGAGATTCCCCTCGATTTCTCTGGGATGCCATCATCAGATCCTGGTTTCCTGAGCATGGTACCACCCTTCAGATATATCCTTTCCAAAAAAACAAGAATCGGCAAAATCGGTTAATAAATGACGAAGTTATCTGCAAACACACATAAAAAATTATATACGGTCGTATTGAGAAAACTCTTCCTTTTCGAAGACGGTTAACAAAATAAGGTAAATGTTTTCTTTTACCTTATTATCTTTCTCTTTCGTTATAATCTCATAACAAACCTGGATCTCAATGGTCCCTAGAGTTCTCGTATTTTTTATTATGACGATCAAATGTCAATAAATATTTATTTGATCTCAATTTACCAATAATCTACGAATTATATAATTATCACTATAATTTGTTGTTCATAATAATTATATAATATCACGCGTACCGTCACAGACTAAAACTAGATGTTCATAAAATAGTTATGATACCTATTGTATAGCTTCAAAGTATATCTCAGATCTCAATTTATTCCAATTTCAATTATGCTAAATTTAAATTTTATTATTAATTTGCTTGTTAAGTTTTTTCTTCTTAAGTACCTATCCGAACACATCGATATAATTGACTTTAAGAATACCGGGTCTAGACAATCGAAAACAAAGGCCGCGAGCAAAAGTCGTAAAACTCGAAACCGATGACCGAAATTTTCTAAGTATAACATGAGCAAAGGGTCCGAACTAATAAGTAAACAAAAGAATAACCGCCAGACGCGTAGCGGTTTCTCGGAACAATTGTAATTTGCGCTTTAACGTCTAATCCAGACCGGCGGCTATGTAGCGCATTGGGTCACTTTGAGAGCGGGCGTCCTTGACGATCTGCCATCGCTAGGGCCACCACTGAGCGCCCAAGCGGGACAGATCATCTAAAAACTCACAGCATTTTGCCTAAACTGACTTGAATAACTTTTTCCGATGACAATTTAAAATATATTAACGTATGAGTTTTATTTTATTAAGCTATGGTATTTATTATTATTATTATTCAAATTATTTGTAAAAAGGGGTTTTCTCTGATTTGAAAACATTCTATGTATTCCTTTATCGCGTTCTTTGAAACGAAATAGGCTTATGTTTTATAAGCATAGGCCTCTTTTTCCATGTAGGAGAAGGTTGGTGTTCCAATACGAATTGGCGGATAAACCATTAAACTATTTTTGCTAGCGTAAGTAATAGCAACTCAATGGGATAAACAAAACAAAACTAAAAGTAATTACAAAAACACAGAGTTATAGCCGGCAACCCTATTTTTAGACTATAGTCCATAGTTGTATACCAGTATTTTTAACGAGCATTGATTGTAGATAATGTTTTATAATTATGACAAAACACGAGTACATACTCTTATAATATAAGATTTAAGAAACATAACACATTGACATTATTACGGTCACACTCACAGCGTTTGGGGGTTTGAGCCCCGCAGATGTAACATTTGGCTGTCTTATATTGAAAATTAGAAATTCAAAATTAAATTTAAAAATTAAATTAATTGTTCTAGTGATTTTAGAAGATTTGAATTAATTAATTGTTTTTAATTTAACTTCAAATAATTCCTATTTATATAAACTAGCTGTGCCCGCGACTTCATCCACGTGGAATCTAACACAAAAGTAGTAAAGTATTGTTCAGTATGCAGAGTTATAAAATAAATAAATTTCTAAAATAAAAGTAACTTACGTTACTATTTATTACAACAGCTATCTGCCAGTGAAATTCCCGTCAAAATCGGTCCAGCTGTTTCAGAGATTAGCCGAAACAAACAGACAGACAAAAATTGTAAAAAATGCTATTTTGGTATATGTACCGTGTATACGGTTACTAAATGCATAATTCATATACATTTAGTAAAAAGCGGTTATTTCAATATTACAAACAGACACTCCAATTTTGTTTATTTGTATAGATTTAGTAACAAATCATTTGTATTAATAGTACTTCATCAACAAATGTAATGTCTACCATATTCATAAAATTCTATTTCTTTATATATAAAAATGAATGTTTGTCTGTATGTCCTTTACAGAATCGTAAACTGCATTTGATCATGTCATGATCTTCAGCAAAGTGTTGTGCATGAGCCCACAACGGTTTCTGAGTTGGTACGAAACAACGCGCACAGGGTCTAGTCTTAAATAATAAATAAATAATAAATATTTATTTTATTTTCTCTCACACAAAACAAAATACAAATTTCAACATAACGAAACACAATCTGTGTGAGAGACTGGCGACTGTACTAGGAGACCTGTATTACAGATTGCCAGTCCCTCCACATCCGGACCGAATTTGATCAATAAAATTATTAAATATACTCACACTTTAGTGTCATGGTGTATGAATGGGTTAGTGTATGTATTTTTTAATGCATGAATGTGTAAGTGTATGTAGTAAATGTGTTAATGTATGTAGGTCTTAGTATATGTACATGTATGTGTGGCAAAGAACATAATATGTGTATACGCGTGTTAGAGTGCTTAGTATTAGCTGAGGACCAGTAACAACTTCTCAGTCTCATTGTAGTCTAGATCTTTAAGCCATTTTACTATAGCTTTTTTACATTCATTTTTAGTAAGCGGATATATGTTGATCAACCTGTTTATCTTGTTATATAGATGACAGCCCATAAAACCAAAAAACCTCCTTGAGAAAGCGGTGGACCAACGGGTATCTGAGGTGCAGACTTTATATTTGCATCGTTTGTTGTTATTTAAAAAAGGATCATAGCGGGTCATAGAATGTTGTTTGAGCACTGTGTTTAGTATATATAGTTGGCGAACACTGAGTACGTCAGATAAAAGATAAATATCTTTGGTAGGGTAAAAAAATGGCTTAGAATAGTCTAATATATAAAATTCTCGTGTCATGGTGTTAAACATTGAACTCCTTCAAAACGGCTCGACCGATTTTAATAAAATTTTGTGGGCATATCGGGTAGGTCTGAGAATCGGCCAACATCTATTTTTCATACCCCTAAGTTATAAGTTAAGGGGGGGGGGGGATAAAGCGGGTTAATAAGATATATGGCAAAGCAACGTTTGCGGAGTCAGCTAGTATTCTTATATAATTTCTCTTTACTAGCTAATCTTAAAGCTATAGTGAAACAATTACTGCGTAATCAATAAGGTCGACTCAGAATATACAAATATATTCTGTTATAATTGTATTTGCTCGCAAACGAAAAAAAAACCGACTTCAATTACATCGACAAGTAGCACAACGTAGGTAGACGAAAAAAATAGTCAAGTAAATACGCGTTATCAAAGATTACTCAAAAAGTTGTTATCAGATGTCGATGAAATTTAAACGTGACCACATGATAAACATCAGCTTTCGATTAAATTAAAAATCATCAAAATCGGTACACCTAGTAAAAAGTTATGCGGTATAATAAAACGTAGGTCGACGACAAAATAGTCAAGTAAAAATGCATTATTAGATAGAACTCGAAAAGTAGTAGTTAGATCTCAAATAAATTTTAATGGGACCATATGACAAACAGACACACACCAGCTTTCGATAAAAAAAAATTGTCGAAATCGGTCCAATAAAAAAAAATACATTCAAATTGAGAACCTCCTCCTTTTTTGGGAGTCGTTTAATAAAAAAAAATACTCTGTGCTCGTGAAGTTCATAGAACTGTGTGAATAATAAGGAGTACTTGGTATTGTTGAATATTGACAATACTTTTATTGACCACGGGTAAGAAACAAAGCGTTACTTGTAACAAAAAATTGAAGACGTACAATAGCGATATCTTACAGAAAACCTTTAGATAGTAAACGTGTAGTAATAACAGAAATGAAATGTTCAATGAAATGAATTCAACATCAAAATCGGTACACCCAGTAAAAATTTATGCGGTATAATAAACCGTAGGTCGACGACAAAATAGTCAAGTAAAAATGCATTATTAGATAGAACTCGAAAGTAGTTGTTAGATCTCAAATAAATTTTAATGGGACCATATGACACACACCAGCTTTCGATAAAAAAAAATTGTCGAAATCGGTCCAATAAAAAAAATACATTCAAATAGAACCTCCTCCTTTTTTGGGAGTCGTTTAATAAAAAAATACTCTGTGCTCGTGAAGTTCGTGGAACTGTGTGAATAATAAGGAGTACTTGGAGTGTATTGTTGAATATTGACAATACTTTTATTGACCACGGGTAAGAAACAAAGCGTTACTTGTAACAAAAAATTGAAGACGTACAATAGCGATATCTTACAGAAAACCTTTAGATAGTAAACGTGTAGTAATAACAGGAATGAAATGTTCAATGAAATGGTTTTAAATGATAAATTATACTACAAATACATGCGCAAACGTACTATATTATACATTCTAGAATAATTATGTAAAAATAATAATACATGTATAAGTGTTGTGAAAATAAATGTAAATAAATACATACATATTGTACAAGTTTACACTGACTAAAAATAAAAAGGTAATTAGGATTTAGTAACAAATATTGAGAGCATAAATACTATTCAAATATTATACATTTGCTGAGTATTTTAAGTCTTTTTAAGAGCATTTAGTTTTGTGAATAAAACACGTGGATACATGGTCAGTTTTATTCCGACATAGTAAAAATAAAGTTATAAATTCTTAATTTGCTTAAAAAATCAAACTATAAATACAGTAGTAGTACGTGAAAACTTAGAAAACGAGCAATTATTATGTAATATTGCAAATATTGAAACGCTCAAAATATATGTACATGCTCTTGTGTATAGTATAATATATAGAAATAGACGTAGTAAATAATTTACCGATACGCCGAAACTTTGTATATAGAATTAAATGCTTTGACTTAGTTTAAGCATTACATATGTGTGCGCCAACCCGCATTAAAGCAGCGTGGTGGATTAAGTGATACTTCTACATGGGGAAAGAGGCATTTATGTTACTATCAATTTAATGGATGCAAATCTGAAATAAATAATAATAATTATGAGTATTACAGGCTGAAGCGTATACATGTGCACAGTGTGAAATGTGATTTTTACACGTTTTCGAACGATCGCATGTAATATTATGTTGACAACTTTTGAACAGTTTTCTAATCTAAAAAATAGTGGTTTTCTATTTTTAAATAACTAGATCTAACCGATTTCTCACTAGGGACATAAGTCTTGGATTTCCATCTGCCACGTTGGTAAGTGCTTATGGTTAACGCTACATTCCCTTGAGTCATAGACTTGGTGACTTTTAGTATTTATATAATATTAAAATATATAGCATAATACGAGTTCTTGTTATCTCAATTAATAGATCTTTATTTTCAATGATATAATTGATGTAAGTTAAGTATGAATAAGATCATCGTTCGTCTGTGTGGCACTGTAATAAATACTCGTGATATTTGATGTTTATGTAAATTAGTAATATATAATATTGATAACTTCAATAATAGTGTATATAATACGTAAAAATTCGACCTGATAACTCTTGACATTACTGCTGTTTAAACATGTTTTTCATTCTTCATTTTTTTTTCTTACTAATAAATAGTATTATATACATTAACAATATAGGAAATTAATAAATAATATTACACAACTACACAACTATAAACAAATTGTAGGTTGTAATCTAAAAAAAAGCATAATGATGGTCTTATAGTTAAAAGATTTATCTCTTGCAGATAATGTTTGAGTTAGTCAGAAGTTAAAAAATACAATAATACAAAAATTGTCACTTTATTTAATTAGATTTCAAATGATTGTGTTTGCTCACAAATAAAAAAAAAACGACTTCAATTACATCGAAAAGTGATACAACGTAATTAGACGAAAAAATAGTCAAGTAAATACGCGGTATCAAAGATTACTCAAAAAGTCGTCATCAGATCTCGATAAAATTTAAATAACACTACATGACAAACATTAGCTTTCGAATAAATTAAGAATCATCAAAATCGATAAACTCAGTGAAAAGTTATGCGGTTTATTACACCGTCGGGTGACGAAAAAGCAGTCAAGTAAATACGCATTATTAGACATAACTCTAAAAGTACTGATCAGATCTTAATTAAATTTAAATGGGACAACATGACATGCAACAGCTTTCAATTAAGATAAAATTAATCAAAATCATTAAAAATATATACAATCGAATTGAGAACCTCCTCGTTTTTGGAAGTCGGTTAAAAACTTTCGAATCGTCAATTTACTAATTAAAATTACCTTTATCTGATGAATTAACAAGAAAAATAATCATATTTAATAAAAATAATCATTATTTAGTTAAGCATGTTGATGACTTTTATGGTTATGTTTACTTATGTTTGAAATATATAAAATATTTTACTATATTATGTTTTATATACTAAAGTAAACATATACAAAATATAAATACACCAAAAGTATAGTAAATAAACACAAAATATACAAAAATACGTATGTTACTTACATGTGGTTATTATACAAAAATGATATTGACAACCGTGACGTAATGAATAATAAAATTATAATTAATTTATATTTAAACATTATACAAAACTTACCAACTATTATTTAAAGCTTTTTAAGAGATAATCATGTAGTAAAAATCCACATGACTACCACATGGTCACTTCAAATCTGACTTAGTAAGCCTAAACTTTAAAATACGTGTAAAAATCAAATTATGTGAACGATACAGGAAAATTTTATATTAATATCAGCATGTACTAAACTGAGTCGCGTAATTTTGCAAATATTCAAACGCTCAAAATTTTTTACATTTGTATAATACACGTATACAGAATTAGTAGCAGTGTATAATATACAGAAATATCTGTAAACACCAAAATAAAACCACTTTTTTCTCACATTTTAAAAATAATTATTTAAAATTACATATTTTTATTTAGTTTATGCAACATCTTTATTTGTAACCAGTGTGCTCTGGCACATGTCTAACTAATTTCACGTGTAAATAATAAATAAGTGTCAAGTTACTAATTATCTAATTACACAAATTTTATGTCCAAAAGATTTAATAACAAACTGAACAAAGTCACTTTATCTAAATATTAAAAAGTTAGATAAATCAAAACACACCACTTACCACAGCCGTTTTAGAGGTTATATTTGTTAAATAATTTTGGGCTACGCGCTTTAATCACTTTTTCACTCATTAAAATTGTTTAGTTTTCAAATTAGTGCACTTCAGTTTGTCTCTACTGCGAAATTTAGTTAAAACTTGTTTGCAAACGCTTGCTTTGATCTGGGAACATCTTGTACTATTATTTACATATTGCTTTCATTTATACACTTTAGTTATATGACACTCATTCTCACTTTGATTCTCATTATCGGCGTTGAAAATGACTAGTAAGTGTCAGAATAAGTACAACGAAAATTTAACTGCACACTGTACAGAACCACGTCACGTCAACGTGACATTTGGTGATATTTCCTGTCCTATCTTGGCACTAGCCCGTTAGCGCATTCCGGGAGTTGTGGGCTCGATCCCCGATCCGAGTTTTGGAATAAAATGTATTAAATATTAGTAATTTTGTATAAAAACTATATAAATATTTATTTATTTATTTATTTATTTATTCCATCATACATCTAACATTACAGGATATTATCCTAATGCGTTAGTGTCGTTGTCGTATACATGTCATATGAAGGATAAAAATACAAAAATTCACATCACATTCAACACATTCAAAATATGTTTTTATATCAGCTCACTGTTAACTATAACACAGGAATTATGTTGCCTCTCTTAGGAACAGACGACCACGTGTATACATATGTTATACGTATTTACTTGTTAATTACTAGTGCATTAATCCTGTCATATATTTTTGTTTTGTTTTATAAGACCATACTATTTATTTTAAATGCATATGTAATTTTTTGTCTGAGGAGAATATTGAGGACACTACTCAATATTATACAATATTTTTCTTTTTATTTATCTTGATGTCTTATTTAAGAATAATGACAATCAAGTTACAGAACTATTCAGCCAAAGAGTTCGTACCAAAAATATGATACCCACATATTTCGCGCTGAGTGTAATCCAGATCGCTCGGTCTGTAGTACAATGGGTCACTTTGAAAGCGGTCGTCCTTGACGCAATGGCCTGTGTAGCCTTTATCCCTGCAACCAAAATGGTATAAGTTGTTCATGAGAATTCTTGTGATCGGTTTTATTTTGTTGTTCTGTGTATTTTGTTTTACATTAATAAAGTCAAAAGATAATAGCAACTGAGGTAGGGCACAGCAGGAATTTCCTGCTCAAAATCTGGAGCAGCCCGACTGGGGTAGTACCTCGACCTTACAGAAGATCACAGCAAAATAATACTGTTTTCAAGCAGTATTGTGTTCCTGTTGGTGAGTAAGGTGACCAGAGCTCCTGGGGGGTTGGGGATTGGGTCGGCAACGCACTTGCGATGCCTCTGGTGTTGCAGGCGTCTATAAGCTACGGTAATCGCTTACCATCAGGTGAGCCGTACGCTTGTTTGCCGACCTAGTGACATAAAAAAAAAAAAAAATAATAATAATAATAATAGCTCAATAAAAAAGCCAAAACAATTACATAGGTACATATATTCTATGTGTTGATTTGTTTCGAAATCATACTAGATCGAGTTTGTTTTAGGGCCATTTGAATAGATATTTTAACATTTTGTCTTTCATTTGCGTTTTATATTTGATAGATTTTTATCTGACAGTTACTCTGCAATTGTAAATAAGGATCAAGTATCTAAAATATATCTAGCTTTATATATTTCTTAAACTTAAGTTTTTTCAGATAGTAAGTATGTTACTAATAATTATTAGCGAATTTCAACAAATAACTGAACATAATTTACCTTTTCTTTGCTTTACCTTTACCTTTTTAGGTAAATTTAAATGAAGATATTTTTATCCATTTTCATTTATCTAAATATCGCTTGCGTCATGAATACCTTACAGTTCAGATGATTATATTTTCGGCGATACAGTTTCAGGTTAATCGATAGCCAACATTTCTTCGCCGCATATAGATATTTGGGTCAATTTGTAAGAATAGACAGAGCCTTTGTGATTCTGCTATTTCAGGAATAACTCGATTACATTTTTAGGTATTTTAAAAATGGAGCTTTTTAATCTTAATCATAGTTTATAAATTTAGATTTAGCTTAGGTTAAAAGTGACATGACACTATAAATATGATTTGTACTATCATTATGTTCATTCATTAATATTAGATTAATGGCTTTCAATGGTGCAAATAGCACGGATTATGCCAATGTCCCGTAGGATACACAATTATGCTAGAAATTGACTTAGTATTATAGTCGATTTATTAAAATGTCACAACCTTACGTTCATTTTAACCATATACCTGTGTTCTTACACTAAAAATATTTATTTTTTTCCTTTAAAGTGAGTAATAAGTAAGTTTTGTAAAGCAAAAATATTTAAAAATTTAAGGTACGATTAAGAATGATAACAACAAATTTGGTTATATTGTGGTTATACCAGTTTGCCCGGTGACCGTATCCCGTAACCTCTGCAGTTAGCTGCACTCTTCGTTTCGTTAATATTTCTAATTTCGTTTACGATATAGATTATATAAAGTCAGAGAGGTATTGAGTATTTTAATCGTATTAAAAATTTTCATGCACGTTCTAAGTTTTTTATCAATTATTATTATCTGATGTGTATTTGTAGCTCATCATAAAAATAAAATACATAATTGTTTTTGACGTGACAACGTCTGCTTAATCGATAAACGTCGACTGGGAGGATGACTCATTGTCCCGTTACGCTCATTGTACGCTTGCACCGTGTCTATCTCTCTTACACTCGATTGGCCTATATCTCCGAGGAGATGTTTTGTTATGACGTTGTCACGTTATTATCGGTAAAATTAATATTTGTAAAATATGTGACATGTGAAATAAATCATATTGAGTTTAAATTTTGGGTTACAGTTTGTAGTTTTAAAGTTCCAAGCTTCTATACTCTGTGGTACTGTTTTAGAAGGTTGTAAACATTTTAATGGGGTAAGTTTTACGATTGACGGCGAGGGGTGAAGGGGCGGGCGGGGCGAGGGGCTTCAAGTATTCCAAAGGCGTAATACTCGTTTAATGATCGAAACTTTACTGGTTTTTAATGTAATCGGTATTTTGATGATACATCCACAAATATGTTTATATAATGTGTGATATAATCAAATGGTGTTAGATGGCTGATACTCTAATTATTGAGGAGTGATTTTATTTTCTTGTATTTGTATCTCTTATATTTTTACATTTTTTGTACGTCTTAAGGTCGGTTGGTAGACGAGGCTGTATAGGATTAAGTCCGCACTTTGCTTAATACATATTTTTTAGTCTCTATTAATATGAATGAATTTTATTTTTAAATATTACATTGTGTTGTAATATGTCGTATATTTGTATTGGATTTATGTAACAAACGTTGATTATTATTATGACATATAATAATGAACATGGAAGATAGTCTTATTTTAGACAATCACGGTATTCTACTACTACTAATATTTTTTTTTTTTTTTTTTTTTTAACAAGTCTTATACATCCACGGGCTTATGAACCCATGTCCTTTTTTACTCTAATACATGCAAATTTTTATTTTTATTTTTTTCTCTATTTCAAGGTAGGCGTTAGTCAACAACATCGCTGTTCAAGTCAGACTACTACTACTAATAATAATTATTATAAACTAGCTGACCCGGCGAACTTCGTATCGCCTAACAGTGACTTTTAAGTATTATCACAAATCTTTTGTATGGGAGTATAGAAAAGTGTTGTTTTTAGACTTTTTCAGGAAATTTAAATTTTTTTTTAATTTTTCTCTCCGTAAGAACCATCCTCGTATTTCAAGAAATATTTAAAAAAAAGAATTAGCGAAATCGGTCCAACCGTTCTCGAGTTTTGCGCTTAGCAACACATTCAGCGACTCATTTTTATATTATAGATAACTTTATTGCACACAGTAACATATAATAATTACATAAGAATAAAACTTAAATAAAAGAAAATTACATCGCATGCAACTAACTTATCATTTTTTCCTTATTCAATAAATAAAATATTTAAAAATATTTTTTATGCGCATAAAATACGTATTAAAGTGCGTCCAGATATATATCGGCTCAGAACTGAGGTAGAGCACGGCAGGAGATATCTTCAAATTCTGTAAATCCTGGGGGAGATTGGGGGTAGGGTCGGCAACGCGCTTGCGATGCTTGTAATATTTGTTGCAGGCGTCTATAAGCTATGGTAATCACTTACCATCTGGTGAGCCGTAGGCTTGTTTCTCTAAGTGTAAGTGAATCTAAGTGAACGCCTCTCAATTCAAATTAAAAAAAAAAAACAAGTTTGCTTTAGACCACACGACCGAATTAAAACTTCTTCAGCTCTATCTAACTTATATCTTCCTCTCAACCTGCGTTCGCTTCACCTGATCACACTTTTCGTAACGCTCTCGTCACTAATTCAACAGCTCACTCCCCAATTCAAGCGTGCGTAAAAAAGTTGTATTCCAAAAAGCTTTGTAAGTTACCTGTTTTTACATCTTTACAATTTAAAATTTAAAGTTATTTGAAAACAAATACATAATACACACTTTCAAAATTTCTAATGTATTGTTGACTAGTTAGTTTTTTGTTCTGAAACAAAATAACGTTTTCACGGCAATTACGCTATGGCACCGTCGCCGTCATCATGGCGTCTGCAATGTCGACAAAGTATCGAGTGTCAAAATGACAATTGCGATAAGTCCTGTATAAGTAAAAGCGCTGATAGTGACCGCAAAAGTTTACAAAGTTATATAAATACAATAGTATTAATATTTTTTTATAAATTGGGCCGGCAAATAAGCGTACGGCCCACCTAATGGTAAGCGAAGCCGTAGCTTATAGACGACTGCAACACCAGAACCATCGCAGATGCGTCTAATTTACCTTTAATTTTCCTGAGGAGCTCTTATGTATAATTATAAAAAAATACTACACTTATACAACTAATATTTTTAAAAAAATCAATAATTTAAAGTCAATCTTTTTTCACTGCCCAAAGGCAACCATATTGTGGAAGACATTGCACGTTAGCGATAACACCGCATTTTGTATTATGTTTCTTTTTTTGACAAAAATATTGTAACATGTTATATATTTTTAAATTGCGTATACCTAAAGAACAAAGGACAAAGGAATCATCGTATGATGTATTTTAAAATGCTATAATCGGGCATGCAAAAAATGATTTATCTATAGTGTGCACCTGCCCTGCGTTTCGACATGTGCCGGTTTTATTAGGGCTCTTTAAAAGCCCTCGTACACATGGGGACGGAATAATGTGTAAATAACTTTATCGTACTGTTTAAATATCTGTAGTTAAACGTCTATGACTATGTCATTTGTTAAAAACGAGATGTGCCACATTAGTTTTAGCTTAATTTTATGTGATTGAAGATAGTCTAACATTTAAATTTTCTAAATATTGAATTTTTGTTATACCTTTTTTCGGGTATACATAATTTAATAAATTTTATGCATATGACATAATAAATTTTGGTGTATGTATAACTGTTTTAAAATTGAATGTGTTTTCAAATATTAATAGTAGGAGATCCGAACCAGGGACGAACTTCACCCAAATGTTTAATGGATGAAAATTATTTTATATTTATTTTAGTAACATTAGAAAAATAATCGCGAAAGCGTTGCCTGGAAAACTGACCAGGCTATATTTAAATCAAAATTGAAAAAATATTTATTTTACGATACATATTTACAATTCACAATTTAAGGAAAAAAATTATTTAAAAATGCACCTACGAATTTAAAGAATACATTTAATACTTACCGACAGTATGAAGCCTGTAGAAAATAATAATAATTGTATTTGCCCGCAAACGAAAAAAACCGACTTCAATTACATCGACAAGTAATACAACGTAGATCGACGAAAAAATAGTCAAGTAACTACGCGTTATCAAAGATTACTCAAAAAGTAGTTATCAGATCTCGATAAAATTTAAATGTGACCACATGATAAATATTAGCTTTCGATTAAATTAGACATTAAGTATCAAAATCGGTACACCTAGTAAAAAGTTGTCCGGACTTTCGAGAGTTTCCTTCGATTTCTCTGAAATTCCATCATCAAATCCTGGTTTGCTTACCAAACTAGAGATATCTCCTTTCCAACAAAAAAAGAATTATCGAAATCGGTATATCCAGTAAAAAGTTATGTGGTATAATACAACGTCAGTCGACGAAAAAAGCGTCAAGTAAAAACGCATTATTAGATATAACTCGAAAAGTAGTTGTTAGATCTCAAATAAATTTAAATGGGACCAAATGACATACACTATGTTTCGATTAAATTTTTTTTTTGTCGAAATCGGTCCACTCAGGCAAAAGTTCTGAAGTCACATACATAAAAAATACAGTCGAATTGAGAACCTCCTCCTTTTTTGGAAGTCGGTTAAAAAAGGTTGGTTTGTCTATTATTTACCTGGCATAATTACTGGGTTGGTTATATACAGTATTGGTATAAACAGGTATATTAATACATATTTGTCTAAAAAATATGGGTAATTGCATTTAAAAGATCATTGTCGTCAAGTACTTCACAATTCACAAAATACTGCCAGTGCCATCTATTAGCATAGTGTCGACCCGTTGGTACGGTATTTAAACCTTTTGGGTTAAGGTTAAGGTTAAGGTTAAGGTTTTGGTTAAGGCAAGGTCTAGTTTAGTAACAGTGACATCTGTATTGTATTAAAGACAAAAACGGAATATTGATGAAGTTTTTACGCTTTTTTATTCATAGATGGCGCTGTACTATATTCTGAATCCCGCTAAAGTTGTACCGACTCAGTTATATAAGTAGGCCTGAGAATGTTAATTCATTCAATCGTCACAACGCTCGAGAGACAGAGACACGTCTTCCCTAAGTCCTATTAAAGGTCTCCCGTTTTAGGACCAGTAGGGCCAACATCAACAAACGTTTCGAAGGAAAAATTTAATTAGGTTACCGAAATGGCTCCCCTTTTTCTTTCACAGCTGGGTCTCAATACTTGGTCACCTCACTGGATGTCGACGTTAAGGCCGCTAGGGCCGACAGCTTCAGTAAATAAAAAATATATATTTATATTTCGAGAGTAGTTTTCAAACCACACGTTTCAGTATGAAGTCGTAGGCGAGGTGATGATACAGTAATATATACAATAGTATCATCACCTCGCTAAGTACAAGCCGGTGTCCCTCAGGGTTCAATACTTTGACCGTTTCTTTGCTTGATCTACACTAACGACATCCCAATACCTCCGAAAAGCTCATCTATCAAGCCGTTTTCGTTGATGACATTGGCTTCATGACATCTATTTCACTCGATACAAAGCCTAACTGTCTCCAGTACGTCCACTACTAGATGTCTCAAAGCAAACAAGCGTACGTACCGTAGTCGTTCATATTGCGAAAAAAGTGGCCAGAGCTCCTGGAGAGAATCGTGGGTCGGGTCGGTAACGAATTTGCTATAATTCCGGTATTTTTCCACGTTAATTAATGTTAAATTTTAATTAACTAATAGGACTTCTTCAAAGTAAACAATAAATAAACCTAATATTAGCGGAAGCGAAGTCGCAGTAAATAAGTAGTTATTCCTAACAAAAATATAATAAGAACATTAATGATACTGGTGGCATTTTTATTACCTCATTAGATGTTGTAAAACGATCTTTATAATCAAATTATATCATGAATATCGACGCAATCAAATAATTTATACCAGTATTAAAAGTACCTTTTGATTACGTCACGTGTATAGAATTAATTAAAAATAGTGTATTTTTTATAATTAAAATAAAAATTAAATAAATATGCGTTCAAAAATAATTCGAAAACCAAAAAGGTTCGATAGGATAAAATCAGCTTATATATCCCTCAGCTGAGGGAATAAATATTAGAAATTATTAAATTATTAGATAAGGGATTACAATGTGCTTAAACAATATTACAACTAAAGAGATAAATGAAATTAAAATCAATTACTTGTCAGATATTGTAAAAAAAATACTATCAATAACTTGTATATTTAATTAAATAATCTTTAGTAACAACTTTTAACAGTAACAGTAAGTTAACTATAGAACCTATTTTACCTATAGAACCAGATAAATCTAAACAGAAGATATTAGATGAAAGCTATTTAAAAAGCGATCAAGTAAATGAAACACTCTGAAATCTCTGAAAAACAATGCTCCAAGCGGATTCCGGCGGCACAGTTTCAGACTGAAAGCGTCGGATGTACGAACTGGGTCGACGTCGAGCGCCGCCATTAACACCTGGATTTAAAAAAATAATTGCATTTCGAAATTTAAAAATCATTTTTTAATTATATTTCTTAATAATTGCCAGCGTTTCGTCTGAATTGTTTATTGATTTTTGGCCATTAAAAACTCTTTTCAAATTTTTAACACCTGTATTAAAAAGATTTTTGTTTGTTTTCTATATTTGTTAATTTGACTGTGATTTGAACTCATTTACATTTTAAAAAATGGAACAATTATAATTACAACGCTTAATGAAATCTTAAAAATTAAAATTTACTCCGAGGAATATATTAAAAACTTTATTTTTTATACAGCTATAGAATAATAATACAATGGATGTTAGAAACTTTTTGTATTTTAAACTTACTTTATAACCTATTCCAGAAATAGTGTTGTCTCAAACCGAAAATGAAAGTCGATAAAATTACGGCAACTTCGATACAATGAATCAGTTTACGTCAAAACATTTCCATCGAACTATTATCGCATCACTTTTGATACGGTAATTGGTTTTTTGTTTCAAATACCTAAAGGACTTTATATTTTACATGCGTGTTACCTCATAACATTTTACTCGGTGTACCGATTTCGATGAATTTTTAATTCGAAAGCTGGTAGATAGATACATGTAGAAAACTTAGTGGTACTAAGTTATTAAGTTAACGCTAATAATAGTGCGTATTTAATTGTTTTTTTTTTTCGATTAGCTACATAAATCGATGAAGTTCTCATTTTTATTACTTTTCGATGTATTTTGATGTCGATTATCTTTTTTGTGTAAGAATAAAGACAATTGTTTTTAATTATGACAAATATTAAATGGATGTCTCGCCTTGGTTCATTCTAAAAATGTTAAGTTATATCTATTCATTTTTGTTTCAAAAGACTTTATTTTCCTGTTTCCTTAATTTTTTTCATAATTAAGGAGTAAAGTTGCAATCAGTTTAATTATATAGTTGAAAAACGTTGGCGTTTATAGTTACGAGGTACGTTTAATAGGATTTTAGTTTATAACAAATAGATATATACAACAAAAAATCAACATCGTTGTCGATATAATTATAGGTGTATATTTGTGATACTTTATTGCAAAAAACATATATTAATTATTGTTTATATTATCTTAGATGAGTACGAATGTTGATGATTTGAAATCATCGATTTAGTTTCTAGTGTGCCTAGTGACGTCACTAGTGTAAGCCATTTCAGCGATGGCGTGTCCGCAAACGAATGCAAGGGGCGCGGGGCGTTCGACGATGCCCTTCGCCGGGTCACCTTGCGCAGGTACGCGCGTGCGTCTATTGTGCAACCTGACACTCGTACAAACCCATAGCACCACCTCTCACCCTACAGCCCCGACCTTAAGGACCATTTTCTACAACCTCGGCTTATTCTAACGAGTTCGAAATTTTTTGAGAACCAATTGCATTTTATAGTTAAGCGTGACAGGATAATTTAAGAAGGGAAGACTTGACTTTTTGCCGATCCCGACTCGTCTTGCTTATACGTTTTTTTTACCGTCTCCGTTTTTTGCGAACCGTCTTGCGAGTAATTATCGCTACGTTTAATAGTAATAAAGGCAATTGTTTATAATGCTAAATATTCGCTAGTGTATAATTGTGATCGGCACTTTTTTTGTCCGTCGGCGTGTAATGGATCTTTTTGTTAGTTTGTACTCGCTGATTATTCGCGTGTGGTGTGTAATTATACGTTCGTAATCTTCCGCTCTGTCGATCGTAAAATATTCTGGTAAGTATAAAGTGCGGATTGCGGGAATTCTGTTTTGTTATTTATGTGTTATTTTTTTGGTTCAATACGTTTTGGTATTTATCTTCAAATAGTTTCTTATATAGCATATATACAACGCTATACATCAACCTGTCGTTTGTATAACAATTATCTATTTAGAATTTATGAGTTTCGACAGGATCATTAAAAATGTTTAATTATTTTTTGCACGACTAACCAAGGAGTTTCTTGTTATTTCAATTTTAATGTATATTCCTTATTTGATTATACTTAGTACCTTGCATCTCTCTCCATGTAGGTAAAGGGTCGAACTTAATCCACCATGCTGCTCGACAGCGGGTTGGCGGATTTATTCTCAACTATGAGCAACGATCGCTATCAAGCGTCTATAACAACAAACCGAAAGCTTAATATGCTCTCTGAAGCATTATAAACGTTCCTTAAACAACTCCTAATTCTCACAATCGATTATGGTACCTCCAGAGCCTTAACACACATGTCATTAAAATAATTATAACTGGAAAACAATCCTTTCTACAAATAAGCTTGTTATTCGAACAATAATAATTAACTAAAAAAAAACAAACAACCGAACACGAAAAATATCTTAATGTTAATATTTAAAGTAGTTTGTAAATAAAGTTTTAAGCCTTAAACAATTTACTGTTGAATTATAATTATCTCTTACGGGGGGGGGGGGGGGGCTTACGTGTCAAAGCACGTGTAAGTGAAGAAAAATAGCTTCTTGTAATACACGTACTTGTGTGTCAAGTTGTTGGTTTCGTTACACGTAATATTTAATGTAATTTTTCCTCATTCATACAGAAGTATTCCTGGAAGACTAGTAGGGGTGTTTGAGTCATGCGTTGAAATGTTGAGTGTATGAAATAAAGAAAAAAGTCGAAAGAAATTTGGAATGTTTGAAATTTAAATCTTTCAAGGAAAACTTAAAAAAATAATTGTTAAAGTTCTGAATTCACTGTGAAATTTAAAACAAATGCAGCTAAATTAATTTGAGAGAAGAAGAAGAGAAGGTTAATAGATTGAATAGAGGCAAATTTCCAGAGCATCTTAAAAGAAATGTGTATGTATGAGTACGCGTGTACGCATATATATACATACGTGCATACATACAATGCAATATTTTGTGCTAATTAATAAATTAAAAATACTAACGATATTATAATGTACATAAACACATAGATTTCCGAATTATTGCAGTTATAAAAAATAAATACTTTTCTTGCGAGATACGAAAAACAAAATTGTGACAGAAATTTGAAATTTCAAATATTATTTATTAACTCTTGACACAACGGTGATCGAACAGACAGACAGCTAAGCATTCAGAACAAGACAACCTAACCTGCTTTTTAGAATGAAAACGACTACTGTGGCAGCATTTTGACGAATATATCAATATTTTTCTTTTCTTTATTTTTTTGCTTATATCCACAACCGGCTTGACTAATGCGAATTCATCCAACAATCAACATCATACAAAACATTTAACATGCATTTAACACGTAATAAGCGAATAAAAAAAATCGCGCACTCTTCTTTCATATTTTTTTAAACCTTTATTTTATTTCAAAAAGCAATTAAAGCAGGTCAGTTGTCTTTGTTTCGCAGGAGTCCTCGCCCACCTTGACGCTTATATCGTCTAAGGTAAGTCAACCAAAATTAATCGTGAAAACCACTCATACATCGCCAATCCAAATTATCCGATTAGCATCAATGCGCTCGATTAAGTTTTTTTACCGGTTTTTTTAGCTTTTTTTTCGTTTTGCATTTGACAATTCTATTTTTGAATTTCATATTTTTTAGTGTCGGTGTTACTCGACGCTTACTCCTGCTAAACAAAGGCATGTATACAAAAAATTTGCGGTACTAAAACTGCGTATTACGCTTGTGCTTATTTTTATATATATATAATGAATATTTAAGGGATTTATATAAGCAGTTATAGTATGTGAGAATTTCATCTTAATAAACATAATAATGAAAAATTTACGTAAATACATTTTTTTTTGTGTGAAAACAGCTGTAATGTAACTAAGCTCAAGGCGCAATGGCTTGTAGGTAAAGGTACCTATTCTATAAACGATTTCCGTAAACTTATTATTATACACATTATTATATATTTTGATTAATTTAAAATAATTAAATGTTTTAAATATTTTCATCATATCGCGTTGTGGCTGACACATAAACATTTTTTTTCTGTTGGGATTTCGACCTGTAAGCGTTACTATTCGCCCTCTAGCGAGTCATTATATATACTCATAAGGCATAAAACATTTTTATTAATGTTTTTTTTAATGAAGTTTGGGAAAATACAAAAACTTAATTAGAATGAAACTGAATTTTACTACTAAGTAACTAATAATGGTTTAACCGCCAAAAGCATTGCAAGCGCGTTACCGACTCTACCCCTAATCTCCCCAGGAACTTTGATCACCTTCCTCACCACAGTAACACAATACTGCTTGAAAGCAGTATTACTTAGCTGTGATCTTCTGTAAGGTCGAGGTACTTTTCATGTCAGGCTGCTCCATATTTTTAGCAGGATATTTCCTGCGGTGCCCTACCTCAGTAAGTGTTAAGATTCTTAAGATAAAAAAAACTCACGACACTACTTATTATTAACACTTATACGCTTCAGCCTGTAATATCCCACTACTGAGCATAGGCCTCTTTCCCCATGTAGGAGAAGGATCAGAGCTTAATCCACCACGCTGCTCCAATGCGGGTTGGCGGATATATTCCCTACTATGAGTAACGATCGCTATCAGGCGTACATGATAACAACCGGGACCGACGGCTTATCGTGCTCTCCGAGGCACTGTGGGTAGACCCACAAGGCCTGCACAAACACCCAGACCACGGCAAACACTTGTATGGCCAATACAAATGTTTGTCATGTGCGGGGATCGAACCCGCAACCGCCAGCGCAACAGGTACAATCCATGGCTGTGACCGTTGCGCACTACACTAATATGAATAAATTTTTACTATGTTGCAACAACAAAGACACCTTAAAAATAAGCACAATTACATTAAGATATCAGAGTAATATAATTTAATTACACATATTATGTGAAAAAAAAACAGGAAAAAAATACGTAACGATAAGATCCGATCTAAATCGTTATAAATCAAACGGCATCTATCGAATAGGATTAATTTAAAGATTTTGAGGAAAGTCGTCAATCTGTCAATTTATATTTCTTGAAGTTACTAAAAACGATCTCCTGACAATTTGTCGTAACGATATTGTTACGATAAATTCCTCTCTTCTAATTACGATCTCTTCTCATTACGACATATTACTTTCTTCTACGTCAAAACATTCAAACATAAACACTTTGAAATGAGTAGATGGATTGTATTATTATTTATATTCTTGTTAAAAATATAATATATAAAAGTTGTTCTTTTGTGACAAGATAAAGTGGATGTAACGTTTACACGTTGCATGTTACTCATATTAACGTGCTTAATAATTCGTTCTAGTTGATCTACGATTATGCTCTTTTGATTAGTAAGTTATATTGATAGCAAAAAAAAATCTTACACGTGAAAACGCTTTGATGGTTATTTTCTTATGCTACAGTACAAAATATACACATACACACACATATACACACACACAAAAGTTCTTTACATAATTGTAAACGCAAACTATAGCAAACTATATAATAGATCACGTTTTTATCAATCGAAAAATGTATTTAGAATAAATTATAAATAAATAAATTCTATCGTTTCGACATAATGTAAACGGGACGCGGCCCGTCGACAGATCATTTCATTGGATCAATTTATTTTAATTAGAACTGGTCGGTATAGGCTTCGCGCGAAGGCTGCGGAATTGCCGTGGGTGGTGTCTTATGACTTTTCTCCCGTGATATATTAGCCCGGGACTTAATTAGACGTGAAATAATTAATGAAATTACTTTATGAGTAGTAACAGTATTGTGGACCGGTTTCGGATACATTAGAAGTTTATTGGATATTTTTCGGGTTTTTATAAATGCTTTTGAGGTGATCGTCTCTTAATGTCCTACATGGTCGGAGACATTTATTGGTTTTAATTGTAATTAACATTTTTTTATAGTTCTAGTAACGTAAATCATTATTCTGTTTTCGAAAGTGGAATGAGGTTTTGAATACACTAAACAAAATTATTGAAGATGTTCGATTCGTTTTATAATTGAATTTGTGTACACCAAAACAATTAAGACAACATCATAATTAAATAAACTTAAGATATTAATGACAGGTTAGGAAAAATAATGTACTCGGTAATCGACAAACTATTTTATTGAAAATTAAATTTGTATGCAAAACCAATACAAAAATTGTTTAGTCTCTGTTAGTAAAAAGGAGACAGGATGTATCAGTATTCATCATTGAGATAGATCTATATACACATTTAAAAGGCAAAACTGAACTTAAGTGTCATCCTTCTCCTATACGAAGAAAGAGGCCTATGCACAGCAGTGAGATGTTACTGGCTGAATCGATTGAAGCTTGAAGTTAAGAATCGTGTAAAATTACTTGTAAGTTTGCGCCAAATAATCTTCATTTTTTTAAAGCTTACAAATGAACGAAGTAGCATCCGTATCCGTTTATTTAATAATTACAATTTTAATGTGATTTCTTTACAAATATTTTTTTTAATCAATATTTATAACAATATTTGGTAGCGACAGCCCGCCTATCGCATTTCTACATATTTATTTGTTTGATATTATTATGATTATTATTGTTATTGTTGTTATTTTTTAAAGATATACAATAATGACAATAATAATAAATAAACATGGTCATTATTTCACAAATATCTTCTTAAAATAATATGCAAATTGATATAAAAATATAGATACAGTTTAATCAATTATTGCGTCCACTGTTGACAAGAGGGCTGGTGCATTTTTTGCCCAGAGAATCGGCATAGCGATGTAACAGGGAAATGCTGCCAGCATTCTTGGCACAATTCCACGCGGACATGATTTGTACCAAAAATATCTGTAAATATTCAGTTCTTAAGTTGTGAATTGTAAATATGTATAATGTTTAATAAAATTTTGTCAGATGTTTACTCAATATTTTACATAAACTTATTATATACTTTTTAAAAGACTATCAAATCAAAAAGCCATCACAATGAAAAGCTTAAACTAAGCCGTTTTTAATAAATAATCAAAGCAAATAACATTCGACCTACGAGTATGTTTTATGATAAGTTAAATATTATGCGTGACCCATACAAGTGTCCGATTTTACGATACACACGAAACTAAGCGAATTCTAACGGTTCCAAGTAATAACGTCACATAAAAACTCGAATAACAGAAATATGAATAACATTAGAAGCTTATAGACAAATTTTTTAACGACGAAAAGGCCGTGAGAGTTACTCATTACGATGAGTAATTCGAGATCCGGGTACAATTGTACAATAATGTAGATGCTGGAATGTTTGATTATTTCGACGGATTTATTTTGAATTTTATAATTAGTCATCGATATTATAAATGAACGGATTGTGTTCGGTTGTTTGTGTGGCAATTTGCGATTGCATTTTTATCTTTAGTTGCGTAATTAATTATACGTTAAATGAATCACTTTCTTTATACCATTTACATTTCTCTTTTTCTTTGAGACATGCAATTGTCTCCTAATATTTTGATTTTTGAATTTAATGATAATATTTAAATAATAATAGGACCGTGTTAGTCTTATTACTAATGACTTTATTGCGTACTAATGACTGTTTATGGTTGTGTCTCAGAAAACAAGCAAAACCGTCGGTTCCGTCCGTCATTATAGACACCGATCTTTAACTTTTAGAATTGAAATTATCTGAAGTGAAAAACGTGGGATGATGAAGCTCATTCCATTCCCCTGCATAAGCTTACTACAAGTAGATATTGAAACGTATTTGCTGCTCTAGTTGCATATACGTATATTTCTACTATATACATCAAGTTGGTAACATTGATTTACATATAGGTCGTATGCTCCTAAGAAAGGCAACTGAATGTCTGCGTTTTTGGTAACAACTATCTGTTACGGTAATAAAATAGTATAACTTTTTATACTATTTCAGAAAGTAGTTCGCGTAGCCGACCCAACCCCCAATCCCTCCCAGGAGCTCTAGTCATCTTACTCACCACGTGAACACAACACTGCTTGAAAGCAGTATTATTTAGCTGTGATCTTCTGTAAGGTCGAGGTACTACCCCACTCGGGCTGCTCCAGATTTAGAGCAGGATATGTCCCGCTGTGCCCTATCTTAGTTAATATACAGTACACTCTGACTGTAAGCAGGAATCGTATCCACAACCCTGCAGTCGACAACAGGATAACTACCAAATGCGCGTAGAAAAGTACATTAAAATAATAAAATTATACATCAGATACCAAATACAACGCACATTGCGACACAGATAAGTCTCAGAGTTATTTCCGTAAGTAAGTAAATTTATACACATGATGTGAGTAATAGTGTGTGACCGTTACCTAGTCTATGGAATTTCGTTTATATGGATATATAAATAAATAATTTTTTATATGCTACCTCGTAACTTCTTACCGAGTGGACCGATTTTGATGGTTTTTTAATTTAAAGGTTCTTCTCATGTGGTCCCATTTAAATTTAATCGAGATCTGATGATTAATTTTTGAGTTATCTCTTATATTTCGTACTTACATGATCATTTCGTCTTCCTACGTTGTATTACTTGTCGATAGAATTGAAGTCGGTTTTTTTTTCGTTTGCGAGCAAACACGATTATGTGAATACACATTGGCCTAAGGCTCTTAGCTACGGTTGTTAATTTTTAATGGGCTGTTTAATATGAATTGTTTTTTTTTTTTCTAATCTCACTTCTTAGTGTATACTGTATATGCAGGTATTCTTTGGTATTATAAATTTAATCGTCCTTTGATGTTGTCATAACATCAAAAGACGATCTATTACTGCTAAATACATGTTTCTGATCTATATAATTATAATTACATTATTGAACTACACATCGCCTTCAAATAATCGTAAATTTCCTATGACTAGAAAATAACGAAACTCAATAATTCAATCTTAAAATATACATTTATAAACTGTTATACTTATTTCCTCACAGTGAAGTACATTTGTATGTAATACAAATAAATATAATGAGTCAGGAGGCGACGGTGCGCACCGGATGCGTCGAGTCTCGCGCATGCCGATCTGAACACTTACAAACATCTAGATATGACTTTATTTTATTTATTCATATTAATTTTTGGAGTCAAACTTCTTTATGCACGCTTGATTTGGGAGTAAGCTGGTGGATGCGTGGTGAGAGCGTTATGATAAGTGTGATCGGGCGAGGCGAACGGAAGTTGAGAGGGAGATATAAGATAGTGAAGATAGAAAGAGAGAGTTATGTTTCGTAAGTTTTACTTCAGTCGTGTGGTCTAAAGCACACTCGTTTTTATTTATTTATATAAGTTACTTCCTTTAAAATAAAATTAGGTAGATACTTAACGAAAGAAAATATCAACGATACTATTTCTAATAAATATCCTCAGCATACACACACAACACACACACACACACACAAATATATACACACACACACGGTCGTCCTTTGCTAAGGTACAAATAAGTACGATACAAAATGTGTTCAGTGTTTAATGTAACAGCTGATGGGTAAACATACTTATTTATATTATACTACTTATTAAATAATTGTATAATGTATAGTACGCTAATAAATAAGAATATTACACCCTTTTCTAATGTTTACGCGAATTTCACTCCTTATAATGAAACATTTTCGGATTTTATCGCGGTCGGTCGCAGTCGTTTCGGATTTTACCATGGTCATGGGAACACTAACAGAAACTAAAGCAGAAAACACTAAAAACCGACCGCACAAACGAACAAGTCAAATCTTTTGTATTCGATTTCATAAAATGATTTCGTAAGCAAAGTAAAACAATTACGCTTACGCTTTAGCCTGTAATATCCCATTGCTGGGCATAAGCCTGTTTCCCCAAGGATCAAAGCTTAATCCACCACGCTGCTCCCTTCCGGGTTGTCGAATATATTTCCTACTATGAGTAACGATCGCTAACAGGTGTGCATGATAACAACCGGAACTGATTAAGCTTAACGTGCTCTCATAGACATGGTGGAGAGACCCACAAGTACAAAGGACCAGGCCGCAAATAAATATTTGTATTAATACAAATATCCTTTTTCTTTTATTTATATCGTTTTATTCTTTTTCATGTCCTTTTATAAAGGTTGTCTAGAAAATAACACTCTTTAGAGATAAGATCGCCTTTTATACCCCTTTTTTTGTTTTTTCTTGCATATTTCTATGTCATTGTATTGTTTCTGGTTGTACAAACTATGACCAAAAATTGAACCCGTGGTCATCGTGCTTAGCCGCCGACACGCCACATGCGACATTACACCAGAGCGGTTGTCGTGTAACATAAAAATTTATTATTACATGTCATGTCTATAACACAGTAGCTCTACAACAACAAAAAGAAATCACACAACAAACTACCAGCGAAGTGTCTCCAACTAGAAATAGCCGGTGCACTACCTCGGTAAGGGAGTAGGGGGGGACGCTTCCGTCGCCAGCACGTGGCTTGCGTTTTTTTTTTGTCACCACTACTATTTACGTACTGGTATTATATGACTTTTGTTTAGAACTTTAGATGCATGTTGTGTCCTGTATTTGTCTTTTTGTTTCTTTTGTGACGTGTCTTCTTCCTTATACTTGACATTAGTCATTTCTGCGATTTTTTTTATATACTCTAAAGGTGTCCAAGTGTGTCATGTAATCAAAGCCCACAGTCGCGCTGCTCCTGATTTTGAGCAGGTTATTTCCTGATGTCTCCTACCCTAGTTAAAGTTTCCCAATTTTTATTTTGCTATCTCAGTTTAAGGTACTTTATGTTTCATGTACAGTTATGATAAATAGATCCGAAATCGTTTCAAATATATTAATTTTCATAGAATTCGCTCACAGATTTTTAGATTGACATGGTGACTTTTTTGTCACATTCTACTATATTTCACTCTGATAATATTTTCTCTCAAATGTCTAAACAGTTTTACCTGTTTTCGTTATCGATCCATTACCGAATGTTTTGCCGGATTATACAGTACCCGACCTTTGCATTTTACATATTAATGTAGGTACAAGATAAAGAATGTGACCCACACACGCACGATGAGCACACTATCAAATGCCTTATCAATAAATTATTATTCCTCAGTACAAGATTAAGCAACGGTCCCGCTATAATCTTTATGAATTCGAGAAATAGTTGGTAAGTAAGCGGGCATATTTCACTGCGATGTGGCAATACCGTCACAACGAAAATAATACTAAACGAGTGTGGGTGGCTGCACTCAATCGCAAGGATTCGCTAAGATATTAATTGGATAAGGCAGTCACAGAGTTTAGTTATCAACTATACTGTTGCTAAAGTTTTAAAGTATTTTTGTATTATTCGTACAAATAATTTGATATGTATCTAATTATTAGCCAGAGGTTAAACTGAGCACGTGTTAGAGTTGCGCACTGACGCTATACTGAAACGTCGTGTTGTGTTCGATTGTAATGATATAGTGCTGCCAAACACACCTGAATAACGGTAATCCAAATTTTAGAAGTCTGTAAACAGTGGTCAAAGAAAGTTTGTAGTACTTTTGTAGCCTGGTGCATTAAATATGAACATAAAAGTTTTCTCTGAAATATTTATTCTAAAAATAAATCACTTTTGACCTTCTTAAGGTTCAATTTTCTCAGAATGGCATTCTAATAATTTTTATTTTTATATAAATAGGTCGGCAAACAGGCGTACGACTTATCTAATTGTTAGCGCTTATGACGTCTGTAACACCAGAAGTATATCAAACGCTTTGTCGATCCTATCCCCAATACCTCCCAGGAGCTCTGGTCATCTTACTCACCAACAGGAACACAAAACTGCTTGAAAGTAATATTATTTGCTGTAATTTTCTGTAAGATAGAGATTCCCCAGTCGGGCTGCTCCATATTTTGAGCACGAAATTTCCTGCTCTACCTCAGTTAAAGTAATCATAACATTCTAAATTTAATCAAAATGAATAAATGAAAACATCAAGTGTTTTAATTATCAGTACCTGGGTGACCGAGCCTAGCTCGGTATTTTTAGTAAATCGTGTTTTTTGGAATTCATATTTAAATTCGAATTACATATTTATAAAATATGAATAATATTTTTTTTTTAAATAACGAGTGCAATTAAAAAAAAGGAAAAAAATAATTGATCAGGGACATTGGGATTTGAACCATGATCTCCTCGGTTGATCCCGACCGGCCGATTTCCCACCGAGCTATTACAACTTTAATGACAGTTGCGAAATTTACCTTCGTATTCTAACGATATTGTAGCTATTTTTTCACTCCCTAAAAACAGGGATAAAACGTCATTTTCTAAAAATGAATCCTAGTTAGATGGATTTATCTCCCCCGAAACCTCCTATATACTAAATTTTATGGAAATCGTTGGTGCCGTTTCCGAGATTCAGATTATATATATATATATATATACAAGAATTGCTCGTTTAATAGTATAAGATTTAATTTTGGGCAGCAATGAATAATAATAATAGAATAAAGAAAAATTTATGTAAAATAAATTTAATTTCAAATACCGCATCCACAGAAACGCGTCGCCCTACACCTTCCTAGCTGAACGCGATTTATATGTCTCAGTAAGTTTATCTTCGTTCTAAGATTATTCACGAGACCGTTGAACGATATATTTACACTTTTTACTTTTACCATTCCTTTTCACTCTAATAACAGGTTCGGGTCATATTGCTTTGATACGTATTTTTAGCGGAGCGCCTCTTCGCGTCCTCTTCGCGTCCTCTCATGTCTCTCGTTTTATCGTGTAAATGATAGGTAATTTAGAAAACACACTAGTATACGTTTCTTTCAAATAAAACATTAGTTGAACGAAATACACGTTACCGTAAGGTTAGGTTAGTGTAAGATTCACTTAAATGTTAATGTAGAGACTTTTATTTGAAATACTTTTTATTGGCATTTTTTATACATTAATTTATTTATTTAAAACCAACAAAATAAAATATCTTATAAGATATCTTAATTTAAGGTAGGTGTTACACTTATTCTATTAACTTAATCACGTACATAGAAATTATAAAAACAAATAATACAATATATGACTGTAAACAATTTATAACATTGTTTCATCACAAAACTAAATTAATATTAATGGATTTATTAATGTTATTTTAAAACTAAATAATAAAACATAAAATTTAATTGCTAATTAAAAACCTTTTTACATAAAGAAATAAAAATAATTACAGAATAAAAAACATGCGTTAACCATTATTAATTATATAATACTAGCTGTGCCCGCGGCTTCGCCCGCGTTGAAATTAGTGTGTCGCAAAGTTTTCCCGGCAAACTTCCAGTGAAGCTCTCATCAAAATCGGCTTAGCTGTTCCGTAAACCTGCCTCTTGCTATTGGTGAAACCGCATGAAAATCCGTTCAGTAGATTTTGAGCGAATCGATCACATACACTTTTGGGGACTTTGTTTTATAATACACTAACTGTTGCCCGCGACTACGTTCGCGTGGTTATGAAGTATGAATTACTATTAAGATGTTTAACGCAATTATTTTTTTATTTCAGTCACTTGAAATGCTTATCAAATTGAGTAACTTTTTAAAATGCACAATTTAGTATAATTTAATAGTTATTTTTATAAAACCTCTCTATACACCACATTTTTAGTTTTATTTTCAGGCTGTGTATGTTTCATACAAACTGTCAACCACAATTAAACCCCCTTAGCGGTGGAATATCGTAAAATCCGTTCTTAGCGGACGTCTGCTAACTATAATCTACCTCCCTGCCAAATTTTATCTTTGTCAAACCTGGATGGATTTTGAGTTCTCGTGATGAGTGAGTTAGTGACCTTTCTCTTTTATATATATAGATTACGATGCATTATTTAGACACCTTCTCACCATCTATAGAGCATATATTTTAAATTTCAAGTCTCTTACTTCAAAAACTTAAGACTTTCATACAAACTTCCGTCCCCCGTTCTATCCCCTTAGGGGTTGATTTTCGTAAAATCAGTTCTTAGCGGATGTCTACGCCCTATAAGGACCTACCTGCCAAATTTCAACTTTGTAGCTGTTATAGTTTCGGAGGTTTCGTGATGAGTGAGTCAACCTAGCATCCCCCGTTTTAACCCGAAAAGGGAGTTGCTTTCTAAATATGCATTATTTGGACACCTTCTCACCATCTAAAGAGCGAAAATTCTAAATTTCAAGTCTCTTACTTCATAAAACATAGGACTTTCATACAAACTTTTAACCCCCGTTGTACCCCTTTAGGGGTCAAATTTCGTAAAACTCGTTCTTAACAAATCTTTACGCCTTATAAGGAGCCTATCTGCCAACTTTCAAGTTTGTAGGTGTTATAGTTCCGGAAATTTCGTAATGAGTGAATCAATCTACCATCCCCCGTTTTAACCCCAAAAGGGAGTTGCTTTCTAAAGATACATTATTTAGACACTTTCTCACCATCTAAAGAGCGAATATTTTAAATTTCATGTCTCTTACTTCAAAACATAGGACTTTCATACAAACTTTCAACCCCCGTTTTACCCCTTAGCGGTCGAGTTTCGTAAAATCCATTCTTAGCGGATGTCTACGTTTTATAAGGAGTCTACCTGCCAAATTTCAAGTTTGTAGCTGTTATAGTTTCGGAGATTTCGTGATGAGTGAATCAATCTACCATCCCCCGTTTTAACCCCAAAAAGGAGTTGCTTTCTAAAGATACATTATTTGGACACCTTCTCACCATCTAAAGAGCGAACATTCTAAATTTCAAGTCTCTTACTTCAAAAACAAAGCACTTTCATACAAACTTTTAACCCCCGTTTTACCCCTTTGGGGGTCGAATTTCGTAAAACTCGTTCTTAGCAAATGTCTACGCCCTATAAGGAGCCTATCTGCCAAATTTCAAATTTGTAGGTGTTATAGTTCCGGAGATTTCGTGATGAGGGAATCAACCTATCATCCCCCGTTTTAACCCCTAAAGGGAGTTGCTATCTAAAGATACATTATTTGGACATCTTGTCACCATCTAAAGAGCGTACATTTTAAATTTCAAGTCTCTTACTTCAAAAACATAGGACTTTCATACAAACTTTCAACCCCCGTTTTACCCCCTTAGGGGTCGATTTTCGTAAAATCCGTTCTTAGCGGATGCCTACGTCCTATGAGGAGCCTACTTGCCAAATTTCAAGTTTTTAGGTGTTATAGTTTCGGAGATTTCGTGATGAGTGAGTGACCTTTCGCTTTTATATATATTATTATAGATTATAGATTTAAATATCAATAATTTTCTCAAATAAAATATTCTAAATAAAATTATTTAAACAATGTGGATATACCTATCTGATGGTACTGTTTCTTTTGCCCTAAGGTTGTCTAGAAGAGATTGCTTTTTAGCGATAAGGTTGCGTCCTTTGTACCTAATGAATTTATTATTAAAATATTTCTTTCTTTGCTATGTATTATTTCTGTTTTTGGTGTACAATAAAGTGTATTATTATTACTGTGATATATTTTTATCTACGTATTTTTTTGTGACGACACGTTGGCGCAACGGTCACAGCACTGGATTGTGACTGTTGCGCTTTCGGTTCACGATTTCGCTCGCATAATTTTGGACCCCATTGGGATGTTTGAATAAAAAGAAAAAAATTACTATAAGTACAAAATTTTCCTACTAAAAAGTTTACTTACTTCAGTAGTTTTGCGTCAAATGGTATCAAACATACTTTCAGGATAATTTGGCATCCATTTTATTACTAGAAGGCTTATCAAGATTTTTTTTTTTATTTTCAAATTAATATGATATTTAGATATGATTGTTTGATCGAAAACAGCGGTACGTGTGACTAACGAAGTAAATAAAGTGAGTTGCGTCGCGACGGCGCTGGCGATGGCGTTACATTGTTTATGATAAAAGCTCTTCTGGTCACGCGATGTGAGAAAAACAGACGATGATGTGTGTCTAGACCTTTTTTTATAAGTAAGTCGGTAAACAAGCGTACGGCTCACCTGATGGTAAGCGAATACCGTAGCTTAAAGACGTCTGTAATACCAGAAGCATCGCAAGCACGTTGCCTTGCTTACCACAAATACCTTCCAGCAGCTCTGGTCACCTTACTCACCAACAGGAACACAACAATGCTTGAAAACAGTATTATTTATCTGTGATTTTCTGTAAAACCAATTGATATTACGAACTAAGACAGTTTTGTCTTCATATTTTACGCATTGCTAAACTTTTTATGCTATTGTAGTAGGATACAACAGGAAATTCTTATTCTAAGTCTGAAGCAGTCTAACTGGCAATATTCCTTTTTTTTTCTTCGTTGGGATAGTGAGGCGACACGGAATCTCTTACGCATGCTACCGTTACGCCCCAGCGGTTGGCCCGCCTGTGTGGGCCGCTTTCATCTATAGCACGCCCACGGGCACGGTGAGCGCTTTATTATCCCGGCGGCTAGTGGGAACAATGGTGGTCTTCTCCCACTCTATTGCGAAGGGTGAAGGAGCGCATATCGGCGTCTCATTCCCCCTGGTAACCTCCTGCGGAGCGGGCTAGCGTGAACGTCGGCCTCGCGCTGTCGCTCCGCAGCCTCTGTTAGCGCCATAACCTCCTCGCAGGAGGAGGCCGCGGTCGACCAGCATCTTTTGTTGAACTGGGGATGTACCTCAACCTTATCGTGAACGTTACAGCCAAGCGATACTGGTACAAAGGTAATACGTTCCAAATCGATTGACACTAACTTTTACTACTGACAATCAATCTATTCTTCCCCCCCTCCCTCTATCTTCGTAATTTTGACTTTTTATTCTTTACTATATAAGGTATTTATGTTCGGCCTGATATTTGTTTTAATGAAACAAGGCTATTATCAGTAATAGAATATTAACAGTCCGTTTTAGTTCATCTGTACTCCTGGCCGTTGCAATACGTGCTATACTTAGCTATAGAGAATGCCACCACAGAAATCTAGGGTAAGTCGGCGTATCATTATGGATGTATATAAGATACAGATTTTGAATTATCCGTATGTATAAAATAAACAGAAAAAATAATAGACGCAATTGAAACAAGTGGAAATAATTCCAATGTATCTCGAAATAGTCCGTCTCTACGACGTGATTCACCGCGAGGGCGGCAGATTACAGGGCGAAAATAACACGTAAGAAGGCGCACGAGACTAATCCTTACTTCACATACGCGGTATACTATTCTAATTCCGTTTATTAGAATTACAAGAGAATGAAATATGTTGCTCGGATCGGATGAGCTCGAATATAATTTTTATTGTGTCTACGTGTAAATGTGTGTTGTAAGTAGTAGACTAGGAATTCAGCGCGGACTTATCCGTAATAATTACGATTAGGATTCAGACTGTAATATCCCACTGCTAGGTATAAGCCTCTTTCTTCATATAGGAGACGGACTGGAGCTTAATCCGAGATTGATATATTCCATACTATGACTTACAAGGGTTATCAGAAATTTATGAAAACAACCGGGATCAAATAAGAAATGCAGCATTGCTTGAGACTGTACGCCTTTCAACGAGGTTCCTCAGTCTGGGGCCCTGGTATTACTTACCAACATGGATGATTTTTTTTTATATATTTTGAATCACTTTTTGAAATATGTTTAAAATGTACAAGATCTTTAAATGTTAGGTTCTTATCTCTTATCTTATTATAAGTCTATACATTATATACGTACGAACATGGGTTCTGCGTCTGCAATTATAATTTTATTCCAATGTTTGACCAATGGTTTTTTTTAACTATGTGATATATCCACAGGCTTATTATGCCCGTGCTTTTGTTATTCCATATATTATTATTATTTTTTTTTAACATGCATCGGCACTTCAGCGCAACTTAGAATCTAGAAGCCTTAATAACTAGTCTTAAAATTTCAAATTTCTAAAAGTCGACGCGAGTCCACTGACCAAGACTATTCTACATATTGCTTTTTTATATTCTTATATACTAATTATTTTTATTATATTTACACTTATTTGCTAACTACAATATATGTACACTTATTTGCTACTTACAATGTACACTTAACCTATGTTATTGTTTTTGTGCTTAGGAATCGTTTTATCCATTTAAATTTCTTTTTTTTTAACCAATGGTTGGTGATTGGCTATAATCGTTAATTTTTAAAACAAAATTTAATTTGAAATCTATTTATTCTATGGCGCCAAACATCAATGGTGCTGTTATAACATCACTATTATTTAGTAGAATAACAAAAATGACAAAAATAACGGTGATGACATCTATTACATCAATGAAAATATAAGACTTCGGATTCCGTTAGTATAAAAAAAAATTATAAAGAATTAAGTGTAATGTATAAAAATATCAGTAAACATTCCCTTGGAGCGTCTCACAGCGCACCTATAAATAGTACATTGAGTAACGTTTTCATCAGGTGACATCAATGTTTATGTCGCTAAGAACGAGTATATTCTTACACTTCTGCACCAGTATTATGAAATTAAATGTCGTTTGACTTTTACCATTTTTTATATACAACTAAGGCGGCAAACAGGCGTACGGCTCAACTGATGGTAAGCGATTATCGTAGCTTATCGATTGCAACGCCAAGAACATCACAAGCGCGTTGCCGACCCTACCTTCAATACCCTCCAGGAGCTCTGATCACCTTAGTCACTACAGGAACACAACACTGCTTGAAAGCAGTATTATTTAATTTGTACGCTTCTTATTTTTGTGTTACACACACATTAGGAAATTCTAAACATTTTTTAATATCATATCAAAAATTCGCCGCCACCACGGTCGTTTAGAGTGAATATAAAAAAAAATCATCATATCAAAAATTTCAATCTAGCGGGTACATCGTTCCGTAGCTTGATTGGCTAGAGCACCGACACGGTCAGTCGGAGATGCAGGTTCGATCCCCGCTGGAACGGTCGATTTTTGATATGATATTAAAAAATGTTCAGTATTATTTAAGTGTGGTCTTCTGCAAGGTCGAGGTACTCCAGATTTTGAGCAGGATATTTCTTACTGCGCTCTACCTCAGTTAAATCCTAAGATAACTGCTTTACCACGTTCATCAGGATAATTCATGCGTACGCTTAGCAGATTTTTACTATACAACTGCTAGTAATTGAGTTGCGCCCTCGTGTTATAGTCGAATGTTTCCATGTACTTTTTAACCGACTTACGAAAAATTAGGAGGTTTTCAATTCGACTGTATTTTTTTATGTATTCAAAGTTTCAGAGCCTCAGAGCTTTTGACTGTGTGGGACAATTTCGATGATTTTTTTTTCAACCAAAAAGTGGTGCTTGTTATGTGTGGGACCACTTTTAAATTAAAATGAAAACAGACGAGTACTTTTCTAGTTATATCTAATATTGCGTATTTACTTGACTATTTTTTCGTCGACCTACGTTGTATTACTAGCCTATGTAATTAAAGGCCATTTTTTTTTTGTTAGCGAGCAAACACAATTATCGTAGATAAAAAAAAATACATATATTCATTTAAACTTCAAGCTCTTCAGTTCAGTAACATTTCGAACTAATAAACAATTTAAGTACAGTTTAAAAACATAATTTCATTAACGAAACATTTTTATGAAAATATCATATTCAATTTGTACGATTTTATTTTTGTGTTACCCACACATTAGGAAATTCTAAACATTTTTTAATATCATATCAAAAATCGACTGTTTCAGCGGGGATCGAACCTGCATCTCCGACTGACCGTGTCGGTGCTCTAGCCGCCATTTTAGATAGCCAATTAAGCTATGGAACGATGTATCTAGATCGAAATTTTTGATATGATGATTTTAAATTCGGTCTAAGTGACGGTGGCGCCGTCTATAGTGAGTTCTTTACAGAAACCCGTAACTATTATGTGAAATAAAATGAAAATCATATTAAATTCTAGATTCATACTAATTTTACAGGCATAAATGTTAATTAATAAACGTATACTTTTAAATAAGTTAAAAACGAAATTTATATCAGACACACAATTTAGATCAAAGATTACTCTTACGAATAACTTATTTTAAATTTGACAGAGGTAGTCGGATTGGAACGTCCGGTGCTGTGCTCACTGACTTTTGAATCATAAAGCAATGAGAAATTATAATTATAGCAATATTTCCAGGATGTCGTGTCGCGTTATTCGTAGGAGTTTGTAACGCACTTCATTTTAAATATACGGATTCATTCGTATTTTTCTTATACACACACGGTCGTCTGTTCCTAGAGTAAGAAACTTAATGCTTGTGTTATAGGTAACAGCAGATTGTTATAGCTAATTTTTTTGACAAATATACATAGAAATAATACATATATACACCCAGACACAGGCGAGAATCGAAACCGGAACCCGCGGAACGGAAGTCAGGGCACTACAAGCTGCACCAACAGGCTAGTCATGTGTAATATTGTTGATTGATAATCAAGTGTAAGTGATATTGAAAAAAAAATTCTAAACATTTAACAATGATTATTGTAAAAATATTATGATGTATTGTAGCATGCGTGATGTTCTTATGGACGTAGTCCTTATGGACTAAAAATCCTTAAATAAAATATCAAATATATCAAAATAGCGTTTTTTTTAAATACTGTTAGGAGTACAATACTGGTTGCTTAAAGGATGGGGTAGTTATTGAATTATTTTAACAGGAAACCCAAACTACTTCTCTATATATGAGTAGGATTGAAACTAGATTTATTGGTTATTTCTTCGTGCATATCATCTGATGCGAAATACTACACTATCTCAAAGTTCGAACATTGTAAATATATCTTTTGTAATCCATAGTTATATTATTAAGATTAATTTATATTTCTTGTACAAAAATTCTTTTAAACACCTCCGAAATTAACGCTATTAAGATCGTAAACGGCGACGTTAATCAATACCGATCTTTAACACCAGTGCGTGGTACGTGGGGCGGCGGCGACGTCGGCGCCTCGCGTGTGCCTGTAATTGTGCAACTTATTGCCCGCGAGGCTTCACCCTCTATGCGTTTGAAATAGGCGAGTTGATGGAATCTCAGTTTAGTCTGAACGACAGGATTTACTGTACTATTATAAAATAATCAATACAGAAATCTTAAGATCTTCTGACTTCTACTATCCTGTTCTGTAAAATCACAATGTTAGGAATAGTGAGCTAAAAGTATATAAAAACACAAATTTTAATAACTATAATTGCATACAGTATTAAAAAGAGCAAGGACATCTAAGTCTTGGCAGCTCGTTGTCTAACTCAATCAAAAAATCCTGTAAAAATCCCACTGCTTGGTATAAGAATCTTTTATTAAGAAGGTTTAGAAGTTAATGCTTTAAGTTACTTCTTTGTGATGCTTGATATAACAAATATTTTTTAAACATTTTATTTACAAGAGTTCTAGAAACCAAATTAAAGGCAAATGCTAGAATTTTAAAAATTATTATTAGCTGGCCGTAATTCTATTCTACAAGAGTTGATATTAATTTTTAAAAGGTAATAAAAAGAACATAGACAGAAAAATAGCCAATTTCGTCTTTTTTTTTTTTTTTTTTATATGTCACTAGGTCGGCAAACAAGCTTACGGCTCACCTGATGGTAAGCCGTAGCCTATAGACACCTGCAACACCAGAAGCATCGCAAGCGCGTTGCCGACCCAATCCCCAATCCCCCCAGGAGCTCTGGTCACCTTACTCACCAACAGGAACACAATACTGCTTGAAAACAGTATTATTTTGCTGTGATCTTCTGTAAGGTCGAGGTACTACCCCAGTCGGGCTGCTCCGTATTTTGAGCAGGAAATTCCTGCTGTGCCCTACCTCAGTTAAATCGTAGTCGTCATAACCAATAAGGCATTCTATGGCAATTATTTTGAAAATTGTATTGGTTTAAAGTAAAGTTAAGAAATTAAATTGATCTTTTAACGGTTCAGTACTTTCCGGTAAATTCTAGTTTGTTCTTTTTACACGAAGTTATTACCGTCATTACTGTATTACTAAAATATCTCGCTCAGTTTTTTCGACTTGTTCTTTGAAATCTCAAGAATTTCCTTTCTGAACCGGTGTGAATTGTCGACGGTCAATTAGAAAGTGTAATGTTTTAATCAACGATCACAGAGTTCATTAGGAAATTCATAAAGTTTATACGAAACATATTATATAGTTATTCAAGTTTTTAAATATTTACTAAGCGACTTGGAAGACGTAGAATAAAAACTTTCAGAATACATATAAACATACCATACTCGTATCTAAAGGTCATATTGTGTAGTATCAAGTAAAGGTAAGGCACAGCAGGAATTACCCAGCGCGAAATCTGGAGCAGCGAGACCAGCAAAGTACCACAACCTTACAGAAGATCACAGCTAAATAATACTGCTTTCAAAGAGTGTTGTGTTTCTGTGATAAGTAAGGTGGTCAGAGCTCCTGGAAGGAGGTATGATCGGTAACGCGCTTGCGATACTACTGGTGTTTCAAGCGTCTATAGACTACGGTAATCGCTCATTATCAGTAGTGTGGTATGGTTATCCGCCAACCTAGTTATAGCATAAGTAAATTTGAATGTTTATATTTGAATGTTAATTCAGGAAGGTTATACTTACGTCTAAGGATAATAGATATATGAATAGGAGCTTTGTATTTTTTCATCATCATCATCATCATCATCATCACTACAGAATGTTCCAGTCCACTGCTGGACATAGGCCTACACAATTTCACGCCAAAAATGGCGTGACCCATGTATGTTGCCACGCTGGGCAGGCGGGTTGGTGACCGCAGGGCTGGCTTTGTCACACCGAAGTTATAATGGCAGTACTGATTGTTGGATAAAGGTTCGACAAAAAATATATTCACTGATACGGTTTTCTTTTTTACGGGACCCTTACCATTTGACCAGAGTTAAAAAAGTGGGCCGTTTATAGAGGACAAACATAGGTAGTGTCCACGGCTATCAATCATATACAACATTCTATGCAGCCCTTTCAAGACGATAAATTCATACAGGAAAAGTCTAAAAAAAGATGGCAGTACAATAAAGAAGTGTTCGTTTATACTATTCTAGTGGAATATCAGTGACTTGAACATATAAACGTACCTTCAACAAGTGCGTGCAAGACTCCCTACACCTGACATAAAAATAAAATAGATAAGTCTCACCTTTCGACTGGTATATTCACGCATTCTGATTTATTAAACACGGTGAGTGTACGAAAGTTATTCTATAACAAAAATTGTTAGAAGTAAATTTATTACTTATGATATATTTACAGTAATAACAGACTATGTATATATATATGTATATGTATGTACTAGGAGTACATATGCTTGTACATGGCTTATAATGTAACATTTACTCGATGTAATTATTTTGATTTTTTGAAGATGGAAAGTAAGGGCGTGAGAAATGCTGATAACTGTAATCCAAAGAAACTTCTATAATTGCCAAAAATATAAAAGGTTCTAACTTCTAACACTAAATATAATAAAAATAATTAGTATATAGGAATATAAAAAAGAAATATGTAGAATAGTCTTGGTCAGTGGACTCGCGTCGACTTTTAGAAATTTGAAATTTAAGACTAGTTATTAAGGCTTCTAGATTCTAAGTTGCGGTGAAGTACCGATGCATGTTAAAAAAAAAATAATAATATATGGAATAACAAAGGCACGGGCATAATAAGCCTGTGGATATATAATTAAAAAAAAAAAAAAAAACTTCTAACACTCCAAATAAGCTTCCGTTTGACCACAGTCGTTGGTGATCCAAATTAAAGATGAGGCCTAGGTTGGAATTCCTATTCTCATATGGTAGGATAGAGACAAAACCTTTTTATAGAGAAAATTGCTGTGATTGTGTGAATTTTTCTATAGAAAATAATGTTTTTAATATATTATAATTGCTACACCGACAGTAAAATATATCCGCTAATCAGTGGAGTAGTATGCTGGATTAGGCTTCGATCCTTGAATGGAGAAAGAGGGCTATGCCCGGCACTGGAATGTTGGCTGAATTGTATCATTACTACTACACTTTACATGAGTGGCAGTCTTATAACTACTGATCAGAAGGTCACCGGAAAGCGCAAGTGGATAAATAATATAAATTAAAAGATATCAATGCAATGCAGTAGCTTTTGATCGCGAAATTGCAATTACAAATATCTGAGTGGAAAACTGTTCCACCTCTTACCGCCAAAAGGGGGCAAGGGATGAGGAATTAAGTCATTTTTAATTTTTGTAGTAAAACTCTTTTACGCACGCTTGACTTGGAGAGTAAGCTTTTGAATGCGTGACAAGAGCGTTAAGAAAAGTGTAATTGAGGCGAATGGAAATTGAGAGGGAGATATATAAGTTAGTGAGGATAGAAAGAGAGAGAGTTACGTTTCGTATATTACTGTAGGAGCTAAAAAAGTTTTACTTCAGTCGTGTGGTCTAAAGCACACTCGTTTTTTTAACCGAGTTCCAAAAAAGGAGGAGGTTCTCAATTCGACTGTAATTTTTTTTTTATGTATGTTACATCAGAACTTTTGACCGGGTAGACCGATTTCGACAAATTTTGTTTTAATCGAAAGGTGGTGTGTGCCAATTGGTCCCATTTAAATTTATTTGAGATCTAACAACTACTTTTCGAGTTATACCTAATAATGCGTTTTTACTTGACGCTTTTTTCGTCGACCTACGTTGTATTATACCGCATAACTTTCTACTGGATGTACCGATTTTGATAATTCTTTTTTGTTGGAAAGGGGATATCCCTAGTTTGGTATCATGATAAGGAAACCAGGATCTGATGATGGAACTTTTTACTGGGTATACCGATTTTGATAATTTTTAATTTAATCGAAAGCTGATGTTTATCATGTGGTTACATATAAATTTTATTGAGATCTGATAAATACTTTTTGAGTAATCTTTGATAACGCTTGACTATTTTTTCGTCGATCTACGTTGTATTACTTGTCGATGTAATTGAAGTCGGTTTTTTTTTTCGTTTGCGAGTAAACACAATTATTTTAACTCTATCAAGTGCTCTTCACAAAGCGAAGTAAAGACAAAAATACAAGTGACAAATATTCGCGCCATAATCCAATTTTTCATACGTGAATTTAATTTTCGAACAAAGTTTCGTAGCTTACATGCCAAAGGACCATAATGTTCATCGTTTACGGCAATAGTTTTAATGTGACTCATTCGATAGCCGAGGCAACACTGATAATTATTCCGAAACAACGAAACTTGTGTGAACTGTTCGCGTGATATCTTCACGATATGAAAAGTCTAAATGAATTATTAGGTCATCGTTATTCTAAGGGTTTTGGTAATAGAGTAGACATTTCGTTATCTATGCATTGTCTCTCGAACTTTCTTCGCTTAAAATAGTAGTCTTACTGAGGTAGGGCACAGCAGGAATTTCTTGCTCAAAATATGGAGCTGCCCGTCTGGGGTAGTATCTCGACCTTACAGAAGATCACAGCTAAATAATACTGCTTTCAAGCAGTATTGTGTTCCTGTTGGTGAGTAAGGTGACCAGAACTCCTGGGGGGGATTGGGGATTGGGTCGGCAACGCGCTTGCGATGCTTCTGGTGTTTCAGGTGCCTATAAGCTACGGTAATCGCTTACCATCAGGTGAGCCGTACGCTTGTTTGCCGACCTAGTATAAAAAAAAAGTTATTTTGGGATAAAAATGTTGTACGTAAACTTTTTTTCCTATCATTCAATATTTTTGAAGCTATACTTCTGTTGGAGAAATGATGAGAGTATAAATTTTTACGATGCACGCACACCGTCACAAAAACACCGACACCCTGAAGTTAGCTAGTCAACGAAGAAGAAGTTAGCAACGTGAAGTTACGTTTAGTACAAAAATGTGTACACAAACATTTTTTTTATATTTATAATAAAACTTTAAGAGGTCTAATTTTCTCATGTTAAGCTGACTTGTACTTTTTCTAATAAAACGAATTGCAATCACAAACGAAGTCGCGTATACTTCTAGTTGGAAATCAATATATTGACACATTAGAACATAAATAATTACATTTCAGCAAGCAACTACACATATATATTGTAATTGTAGTGTACCTAAACATTGTAATTAAATATGTATATTCCAAAACTAGCGACCCCGACCGGGCCCGGCTTCACATGTTTGCAAAAACTATCAGTGTTCCTCTACTATATTATGCATGTATTATACATTTAAACCTTCCTCTGGAATCACTCTATTTACTAAAGATAACCGCATCAAAATCCGTTGCGTAGTTTTAAAGATCTAAACATACAGACCGCGGGAAGCGACTTTGTTCTATACTATATAATGATGACATGAAAATATTATGAAGTAAAACTCATATAAAAACAGTGTCACGTGATTTCCGCGGGAACTTATAAGCTACAGACAACAATATGGCTTCGCTAAGCTGTTGTTAATTTTTATTATCGCAATAAAAATTCAGAACACCTACGTTTTACAGGCATTCGTGGTAATGTCGAACACGCCATCACATCGTTTTCAGGTATAAATCATGAAGTATTGCTTTTAATTGTTTTCATCATCATCATCATCATTCCAGCCTATTGCAGTCCACTGCTGGACATAGGCCTCCACAAGTTCGCGCCAAAAATGCGTGAACTCATGTGTGTGTTGCCCATAGTCACCACGCTGGGCAGGCGGGTTGGTGACCGCAGGGCTGGCTTTGTCGCACCGAAGACGCTGCTGCCCGTCTTCGGCCTGTGTATTTCAAAGCCAGCAGTTGGATGGTTATCCCGCCATAGGTCGGCTTTTTAAGTTCCAAGGTGGTAGCGGAACTGCGTTATCCCTTAGTCGCCTCTTACGACACCCACGGGAAGAGAGGGGGTGGCTATATTCTTTGGTGCCGTAGCCACACAGCACCTTTATATATTTGTTTTTTATATATGTACCTATGAATTATAAACACGTATCAAAAACCCCACATTTCAGCTTCTAATAACTTTGTATGAAACCATATTTAAACTCAATAAGGAAGCGACATTTTGAGCATGTCTTTTAATTGGCCGCTTTAAATATATCACCCTTTTCGAACTTACAAAGTGTTCGGACACGGAAACGTCGTCTATTTCCCGAAACACACTGCATTTTAAATATGGTTGGGTGAATGAACTCTCATTAAAATCTATATGGTTTTAAACGTATTTGAGTTACATCGATGTCTTGTTTAGAGGCATGTTGTAGATGTTCCTAATTAACGCAGCAATGTATGTCTGCTTACTCGTGGATGATTTGAATAGTGATGTTATCTTTATAGAGGTATCGATTTTTTTTATGAACGTTTTTGTCAAGTTATTAAAGAACTATACATTATTTATATTATATTAAATTTATAAAAAACATAATGTGTTTAACACAAGTGACTTTGATATTATTTTTGCGTTGGAAATCTGTATGTTGAGTAGATTTATATTCAGTAAAACAAACAGGCATACATACAGGTCGAATAATAAGTGACGAAGTAAAATATATAATTTAATAACATATACTTATAAACCATTGTTAGAAAAAATATTAAACTACAGATTGTTATTTAAGTGAAGACAAACTAAAAAAAAACGAGTGTGCTTTAGACCACACGACTGAAGTAAAACTTACGAAACGTAACTCTCTATCTTTCTATCTTTACTAACTTACGTCTCCCCTCAACTTCCTTTCGCCTAGCCTGATTATAATTTTCGTAACGATCTCGTCATGCATTCACCAGCTTACTTCCCAAGTCAAGCGTGCGTAAATAGGTATTACTTCAAAAAACCATTTTTGCATAAAATACTACAATAGCAATTAATTCAATTTGTAAAAACAAAGGTACACTAAATATTATTTATACTTAAAGTATCGATACATTTAAACAAACATTATCGACAACGCGGACATCACTAGCACGTGTCACATTACGCCGCCACTCGGGCCTCCTTATTTTTATTTTGTCAAATTGTAACTGAAATAAAACTAGCGGCCGTAATAAAAATACCATCGGTACTGTTATTGCAATCGTACGGAAATAGAGACGGCGGTCCTCGTGTCGTGTGCCAGCCATAGACTAGTACTTTGATTGTAGGTATTAACGTCTGTCGATGTTTTATCGAATGTTGCTTATCGATATTTTTTGTTATGTTAAAATCATATCAAAACAAGACCTTAAATGGGTAAAAAACTATTTTATTATTTTTATGTACCTACATAAAACATTAATTTAGGTTATACAGTTTCGTTAAAAATTATGTTAGCTACTATATATAATTTCGTACGGTGGCCAAAAGTCAACACACTCCCCCTTTCGTTTCCTTCTTCCGACTCTCCTTCAATCATTTATCAAGCAAATAACGTGCAGCTTATCTGTTGCTGCACCTGTTGGCAAAATCACTCAATACTAGGTCAGTTTAATAGCCTGATTCTTACCCGCATTCTACTGTGAAAACAAATGTAAAGACACTACTTATTCGTACTTATCCGTTAATTATATAACCAATAAGTTTTGGTAAAATATTTTAAATAAAAAAGTTTTTTTTTTTTTCTATCAAGCTTAACAACATCATTACCTGCCAATCATTTTAATAATAAGTTGTGCAATTAAAAATCTTTATCCACAAAATCATAGTGTCTTCAAATAATGTACCTATTTACACCGGTATTACCACATCTGCGTTTCATATTCTATACGCGCACGCACTCAGGAAGCGTAAGTTTCCACTTATTTCCACCGTCGCCCTGCGCGCACGCGCCTTCATTAGCGCCATCTACAATTAGCTGAACTTTTCAGATGGACGGTTCCTATTTTTTTTTTTTTACTTATAAGAAAATAACTTCTAGTTCTTTACAAAGATGTTTGAACATTTTATTATTTTTAAACGTGTATTAGACGTTTTTATCGTTTTTCTTGTTTACTTCTCTGCTTTTTATTTGTAAAAATGTGCGTAGCTTTAATAAAGTGTCTCAAAATTGTTTTACTGCCTGTGTTTTCCAAAAATATATTATTTATTAGAAAAAAAATCATAGGAAAGGTAACATAAAAAACGAGCGTGCACCACACGACTGAAGTAAAACTTTCTATCTTCACTAACTTATATCTCCCCCCCAACTTCCGTTGGCCTCTCCCGATCACATTTTTCGTAACGCTCTCGCCATGCATTCACCAGCTTAATCCCCAAGTGACATACATGACTGCAAGCTACAAAATAACATATTGTTACTCTTTATATCATACGAGTATAATTTTGGAGTCTTAACCAAATTAATTCTTGATCGGTTTTCTGTCAAAGTGAATGTAAAATATGATAAATTGGACACAAAAACTACATAACAAATAAGTCCCAATAAAGACGGTAAGTGACACTGAAGCTTCGCAGGCGGAATCCACTTATAATTATTGCCTGAAATAGACGGTGTCGTTCACCCGGCGACGTATTTGGTTAACTACTGTGTACAAGAAATGCGTTTGTCTCTCTGTAGTCGTGATAGAGAACAAGGAACTCTATGCACATGGGATAGAATATAGTTTAGAGCGAATCAGAGAATTTATAGACATCGGAGAAAATTGTCTAATGAAAGTTCTTAATCTTATTAATTAAAGACGATAAATAATTTTGAATGTATATTTAAACGAAACAGACTACAAGTTAGAGCAGTGATAAATATTGACTTTAGCATTGATTTTTACGAATGCCATACCCGAGCGGATTCGATTCGGGTGCCTATTTGTCCTGAACTTGGTCTAGGCATTTATGGGTTTCCGGGTTCTAAGCATAGGCTTCTATTGTCATTTGTATGATTGCGCTAGTCCTAGAGTTACACTTACAGTTATGCCTGTATGCCAATTGTAATTATTTTAAACTAGCTGCCCGGACAAACTTCGTTCTGTCAAAATTTATAGTAAAAAAAAAATATTAATTTTTTTCTCTTTTTTAGTATTAAAACTTTCCGTGAGCATTAAGGAACATACGAAACAATTAATTAGCCGAATTTGTCAAGCCAATCTCGAGTTATGCGCTTAGTAAAATTCGTTTTTATTTATATAGATTTATTTGAAATTGTTTTAAAATGGTAAACACAATATTGACTTAAGCTTACTCATAGTAACTTTGCATTAAATAATCAATGAAAATTCTGACTCGAATTATCCTGAAGCAGTAATATACAAGCGTAATATTAAACTAATAAGCAGAGGTCTCCTTTTTCATACAGACATAATGTTTGAGCTTAATCTGCTATGCTGCTCCATGATGGGTTGGTAGAAATTGGGCATTCCAGAATAAGTTAGCCTCTAACTATCATAGTAACTGTTGCATGAGGTTTGACAGCAGGAAATTCCTCGCTCAAAATATGGAGCCCGACTGAGGAAGTACCTCGACCTTACAGAATATCACGACTAAATAATACTGCTTTCAAAAATAATTGTGTTCCTGTTGGTGAGTAAGGTGACCAGAGCTCCTGGGGGGGATTGGGGGATTGGGTCGGCAACGCGCTTGCGATGCTTCTGGTGTTGCAGGTGTCTATAAGCTACGGTAATCGCTTACCATCAGGTGAGCCGTACGCTTGTTTGCCGAACTATTGATATAAAAAAAAAGTTATTTTGGGAAAAAATGTTGTACGTAAATTTTTTTTCCTATCATTCAATATTTTTGAAGTTATACTTCTGTTAGAGAAATGATGAGAGTAAATTTTTACGATGCGCGCGCATACCGTCACAAAAAAAACCGACACCCTGAAGTTAGCTAGTCAACGAAGAAGAAGTTAGCAACGTGAAGTTACGTTTAGTATAAAAATGTGTACACAAACACTTTTTTTATACTTATAATAAAACTTTAAGAGGTCTAATGTAACTCATGTTAAGCTGACTTGTACTTTTTCTAATAAAACGAATTGCAATCACAAACAAAGTCGCGTGTACATCTAGTTGGAAATCAATATATTGACAGATTAGAACATAAAGAATTACATTTCAGCAAGCAACTACACATACACATTGTAATTGTAGTGTACTTAAACATTGTAACTAAATATGTATATTCCAAAACTAGCGACCGGGCCCGGCTTCGCACGAGTAAGGTGGCCAGAGCCCCTGGGGGGAATTGGGGATAGGGTCGGCAACGCGCTTGCGATACTTCTGGTGTTGCGGGCGTCTATAAGCTACGGTAATCGCTATCGCTTACCATCAGGTAAGCCGAGCGCTTGTTTGCCGACCTAGCCGACCTTTATTTATTTATTTATATTTATTATCTAAAAATATATATTTTTATGCCGTAACTGTAACACTTTCAATTAGTAAAATGTAGTTAAACGATGGAAATTTCGTCTGAATCACAATATTCGTGTATTTTACGTGAAATGACTTAGTTTTTAATGACGCACTACACGCTGGGCATTCTTTACGTATCTGGAAGTGTGCCAGATCGAACTAGATACTTGTAACAATGATATTTCATTCATAATCAACGGAGACGAACAAAAACGGAGGGCATTTATATACTACCGAATACTTAGGTGTTTCGACTGGAGTTTCCAGAATTGGTCTATTTTTGAGAACCAAGATTTTTGGTACTTTGTCTTTACGAAACTTCTCCTTCCCGGTTATTTCGGTACTTTCAGTTTTTTTTTAGTCTATATTATATAAAATAAGTGTAATAACACTAACTTACACTTTCAAAAGTGTACCACAATTAAACATTGAAGTAGTTGTCGTTGAATTTTAAGTAACTTTACAAAAAAAAAATTGAATTAAATGGAATTTAATCACTCAATCTTCTCTTCAGAATTTTCTTATTTTTATATTTTACTAGCTTACTCCACAAACGTTGTTTTGCCATATATTTTATTACCTTTTCCAACCCCCCCCCCCCCCCTATAACTTAGGAGAATGAAAAATAGATGTTGGCCGATTCTCAGACCTACCCGATATGCACACAAAATTTCATGAGAATCGTTCAAACCGTTTCGATGGAATTTAACAACAAACACCGCGACACGAGAATTTTATATATTAGATTAATAAGATATTAAATTAACATGGTTACTTTGTTTGCAAAAGATATTAAAAAAAGAGTTGAGTCTTGTGAACAAGACATTCGTAGCTAATGTCGGAATATCGAGTACCGCGGAATGAAAATAAAAAACAAAGTAATAAAAAAGTCAAAAATTAGTTAGCATCATCTGCACAACTACCATCACGTACTGTCCATGTCCATTTTTAAGGCAGCGGCACTGGTTACAAGGGATCTATTAGGGTAAAACCGGGATAGATGCCTCACTTTTTGAAATAGCCACCTAATTTTAAAAATATGATTTTTATACGAATAATTTTTATTAATGTAGCTAGCTCAATCCTTTTTGTTGAATTATGACTATTTTTTTCAACCTAGCCAATGCAGATTAAGCAGAAATTAGCTTTTCGTGAACCCTTTTTTTGAGGATAGATGCCTACCTATATGGATAGTTGCCTCGCCATGAAAATAGTGAGTAGGATAGATGCCCTTTAAACCGTGTAAACGAAAAACCAAAAACCAAATGTTAGGTTAGGCTACTCCTAAAACATCGATTGTCTTCAAGAAACATGGGCCATAGCAATGAAAAAATTTGTGTTTTTTTTATATCTTTTAATTGTTATAATTATATTTTTATATCACACAGATTACTATATATATATATATATATATTTAATTAAATTTTACAAGCATTTATTCAACAAAAGTATAAATTCTTAATTGTTGGTCTAAAATATTCATATCTAGTGTCAACATGCACATTGCACAATCATACTTTCTCATCGAAAGCTGACTGTAGGTTTTTTATAGTCCAAGAACATACTCGAGCTCGCATTTCTTCTTTTCTTTTATATTTTCGTGGCATAGTTCTGCTAGAATCAGTAAAACATCCAAACATAAATATACCTAAATACATAAAAAATATAACAGACACAAAAAAATTTTACATATAAACTTAGTCTGTATATGGTGAATGAAGGGATACTAAGGGCACCTATACCTCAAAAAATCAGGGCAACTATCCTTTGTGATTGGGATAGATGCCCACGTATTTTTTAAATAAATTATAAACAAAATAGCATCTATTTACAACTATATGCAGACGCAATGACCCAGTATATAGACGTGATAAAAAATATAACGGAATTTATTACTATTTATAAAATTATACAACCTTAAATACTAACCTTTAAAACTTTGACGTGTTTGTAAATTTCACCACGGAGAAAATTACACACACGATCCAAACGCGTCCTTGCCACACGAATATCTGTGGATATCTGAGGTAGGGGGTGTCTTCGACTCCTACTTATGCGATTAATTTTTATTTGTGAGTTCGGGATGTTAGGTTTTTAGAACATGAGGCATCTATCCCACTGCGGCATCTCTCCCGGTTTTACCATATACTGAAGAAAATATTATAAAAAGTAAAGTATTCTTAACTCTAAGTTTACAAGAACTAAACTGCTGATATATTTGAAATATGCGGGTATGACGTCAGGCTATTAGGCTTACCAGGTGGAGCCTGTGCCTTTTGGTGTCTTGCCAAAGCAGAAGATTGTAACCTCTATCAGACTCCCTGACGTAATGATAAATCAAGGCACAATGTAAGGCAACACAAAATAAAGCATTGCAAAATGGGAGTTTCGAATCCTGTACCGCTAGTCATCCTCTGTAGTGGACACTATATGTGAAGTGAGTTCTGTAAAGAGTCAACGCCGTGCTTTCTTTACTTCAGTGCATATTTAACCTTTCTTACAATAGGATGCGCTCATCAACATTTAAAATTAACGTAACATTTAAGAAGTTTTTTTAAGCCATATTGATTTGTAATTTAACATTTTAAAGTTCAGCAACATATATATAAAGGACATGCAGACAAACATTCATTTTTATACATATAGAGGTTACATTAATACGCTACGGTTATGGCTTTAAATAATTGTGTTTGCTCGCAAACGAAAAAAAACCGACTTCAATTACATCGACGAGTAATACAACGTAGATCGACGAAAAAATAGTCAAGTAACTACGCGTTATCAAAGATTACTCAAAAAGTAGTTATCAGATCTCAATGAAATTTATATGTGACCACATGACAAACATCAGCTTTCGATTAAATTAAAAATTATTAAAATCGGTATACCCAGTAAAAAGTTATTGTGGATTTTCAAAAAGTACCCTCGATTTCTCTGGGATCCCATTATCAGATCCTGGTTTCCTTATCATGGTACTAAACTAAGGATATCTTCTTTCCAACAAAAAAAGAATTATCAAAATCGGTACACCCAGTAAAAAGTTATTGCGGATTTTCAAGAATTTCCATCAATTTCTCTGGGATCCCATCATCAGATCCTGGTTTTCTTATCACTATACCAAACTAAGGATATCTCCTTTCCAATAAAAAAAGAATTATCAAAATCGGTACATCCAATAGAAAGTTATGCGGTATAATACAACGTAGGTCGACGAAAAAAGCGTCAAGTAAAAACGCATTATTAGATATAGCTCGAAAAGTAGTTGTTACATCTCAAATAAATTTAAATGGGACCAATTGGCGCACACCACCTTTCGATTAAAAGAAAATTTGTCGAAATCGCTCCACCCAGTCAAAAGTTCTGAAGTAACATACATAAAAAAAAATACAGTCGAATTGAGAACCTCCTCCTTTTTTGGAAGTCGGTTAAAAAATAAGTACATTTAACGTGAATTAATTTCAAAAGCTACGATTTTTATGAGTGATTCCAAAACTTTATTCAAGAATTGTCTAAATTTACTTTTCATTGATTATATTATGTTTTAGTTTTTATAAAATTTAAAAATAAATAATTGATTTTAAATTCCTACCAAAATAAAGTTTTATTACTAAAATATAAATAAAATAAAATTTCTTGTACTTACCGCCATCTATCTAATATATACTAAACTAAAATAAGAAGCCATCTAGCGTCAGATTTAATTATCTATTTTTACTACTCCAACAGTCAGACGCGTAGCGCTTTTGTTTTTAGTTACGTCACTAGATGGCGCTAGTTACTACAAAATAAAACTAAATATAAGTTCTGTTAATAACAGAAATCACGTAAATCTAACATCAAATAGATTTGTACCTAGATAATATGTAAAACCTTTCATCTTTTAACTTTTTTTCATTTTCTCGAACTTGAGTCGAACAAAAAAAACGTGGATAATCAAAATTCCCTGTTCGAGTTTTTTGCTACTATCGCGACAATAGATTTTCATGTATTTAATAATCATTACCTACAAGACACTGAAGTCATTGACTATAAGAATATTTCGATAGGTAGGTATATGCCTTCCTATATATGAGGTACGTAAAACAGTAATTATTGCCAATCTGAGGGGTGTGTTTATTCATTTACAACTTGTAGTCTTAGCGATATAATTATTAATAACTCTACAGCTTAAAGAAAACTTGATAATAATAAATATAAAACAGTAAGAGAAGCTTAATGGCTAAGTTTGATGTGTTCGTCAATCTGTCAACTAAACCATGTTATATCAGTTATAAAAAACAATTATCGTACAAAATTATCATAAAACATTTTAATAAAAAGTCAACTTACTTAGATTAAAAAACACATCATAATAATTTAATCTTTTGTACGCCACTTTTAAATTTTGTTCTACCGTCCCGGTTGCTATTTATTATATACTTACCACAATTATTATATTAAAAAACACGTGTGATTATTAATTACATCGAGTATGACATTAAATTTCAAGGAACTGACACATCAATGTCAGATTAGGCGGAACTCCTGGCTTCACATACACAAAATTATCTCACAATATTGAATACAAAAACGACCATTATTTCAAGTCATTAAGAATCAGGTGAACGCAAATATACATTTTTAAACGGTACTCAAACTCGAGCATCGGTAAAAATTGGACGTTCGTAAAATTATTTAGCTGTACATTGAAGAGTATTATTTATCAGAACCGTTTTTTTTTTATTAGAAGGCGATGTAAGGAAGCTGTGAGACACAAAATTTGCAATTAATTTTATAACACGTAAAAAAATTATTACAGAAGTAATAAAATAAGTAAAAAGGTAAAGCTAGAAGTAGGCTAAAAATGTAGGTGCATCATAGCAGTTCTAAGTACGTAGGTAGTTGTAACTAAAATATCAACCCTATGTTTATAATTATCGTTTAAGGTATATTTAAGTAACCCTACTATATCCCTTTAACTAACTAAAAACTCGAAAATAACTAACAATTCACGTTAACGTTTTACCTAAAAACTAAAACCCCACAACGACAAAAAAGATTAGTATGTCACTTCATGTCATTTAGAGGTGCCACTATATAAGCTATAACCCCTCAATACTAGCTATATACCTCATCTGAATATGACAAGTAGCTTGGGAAATATGAGGGAACAGATGAACACACATACATAAATAAACTGCTAAAATAATGACCCTCCTTCTTGCATTGCCGTAGTCAGGTCATTTCAACCTACTTACACGCGTTTCAACCATCAATGTACACCTACCGTCAAATTACACCGTACGGGAGTAGAGATCCCAGTGGACGAGTATTTTTAGCATCATTCGAGTGCTCGGCGCGCGTAATCGCCACACGGACTGACAAATACTACAATGCAAACCCAATAACCATCTTAACATACAGTGTATTACGGTGATACATAGTGAAATGTGTGTGTTATGACGAAGGCTTGAAGATGGATCATTTCAGGCGGCAGCGGTACAGGGTCAGAAGGAGACGGGTCAGTTCATACGTACATATAAATAATCGTTGTTTTTAGGTTATAGTTTTCTTAAATATTTATTTTAAATTTTGATTTATTTGTATTTAGTGTTGGTAAATTGTGGTACAGTCATAAATGTAACCTATTTTGACAGTTGTTGTGACATCTGTCAAAATTACAAATTGCAAAATTACAATTTTGAAAATAATAATTATCATTTGTCTTTCAATTACTTAAGATAAATATATATGGTATGTAAATATATATGTTAAATATATATATTATATGTATGATTTTGAGTAATAACTTGCAAGCTTGTTAACAAGGTTATTTTGATGATCGATAAGTATACAAATTTGTATTCATTTCATAGTTTTGCTGTTTACCTTTGATAATAATAGACTTATTAACTATATACTTAGGACAGAAACTTATTTTATTGAAATCAAATAGTCAAGATAATATGCTCCTATTAGTGCGTTCAAACAACTCAACAACGACAATTTTTAACCGAATTCAATAAAGGAGGAGGTTTTTTAATTCGACCGTATATATGTATGTTTTATTTATGTCTTTATGGATGACTTTGTCCTTTATCAAACAATTTTGCTCATTCTTTTTTGTTGGAATGGAGGTATTTAGGAGGTATATTTTTATGGAGGTTGGTTTGGAGGTAATCTTTGAGAATCGTAGTGGTGACTAGTGCGTTTGTTAATTTCTTTCGTCTACTTACGTTGTACTACTTGTCGATTTAATTGAAGTCGGTTTTTTTCATTTGCTAACAAACACAATTATTTTTTACTTTCACTATAGATTTAACTTTGTCAAACATCTTTCAATTTAAGTATCTTTGTTCATAAATAAATAAAGACCTGACGCCCAATGGTCCCCAGTAAGACATGAATCCTGTGTCATAAATCCACCATGAAGACTATCTACACTATCCACACTCTATATTTGTGTATGGTTGTAATGAGTGGGAATCAAACACGCGACCTTCTAGGACATCAATCAAATGTCGTCAATGCATCAAAGCAGGCTGTCATTGTTAATCTAATCATACACGCCTTGATTTGCCCGCCAATAAGAATCAAATAAAGGTTAAGAAATCAACATTTTGTCAATTTAATTGACAATTAATTAGGGTATTATGAGATTAAAGATGGGAATATTTTTAAGGTATATTCCTGATACTCACAACGTAAAATGTCATAATTCGGATGGTTCGTTTCGTTTAAAAGTAATTAATAATAATGTATAATTTCAACATTTTGTCATTGAATAGAAATTAAAAAAAAATACATTGAGAAGCGAAATTTCCCCTCCCAAAGCAATAATTTTTAGTCTTTATATTTTTTAATATCAAACGTACAAATTATAATACAAATATAATGTCATCTATCTGTATGTACCGTATGTACTTTAGTAACAGAGGGCAGAGGGTTCTTGCTCAGAGTACGGAGAGTATGTGGTTCCGGTATGAATGGCTCGTGAGTCGTGAGTCACGCGCACGCGGTCAGCGGTTCCAATGATTACAATACGAGGTTTCGCATAAACACAAATCTGAAATGACAGGCTTGTTTAAAAGAAATTAAAATTATAAGTATATAGCTGAGTGAGTAACAAAGGCATTTCAAGATTTTCAGGCGCTTTCAGCCCGAGTGTGTGTGTGTGTGTGTGTAGTAGCCCAACTGGGCAAGTAAATAACTCGACATTACCAAAGATCACAACCAAAGTTATTTAAAAAAAATAACGATTTTTTTGGTCTAATTCAAGTTCTTATATCTGCTACAGTTACGGAAATAATTTTTGTGCAAAGTGATATAACTGATCTGTATCTATTTGCCCTGTTTGTCAGTTAGGTAATTCATTATTAAAATACTTAAAATGATCGATAACTGCACTGCCGATACTGCTATTTTTCGTGCTTTGTGATATATCATTACAGCCTATACAGTCCACTGCTGGATATAGGCCATCCAACTGCTGGCCTTGAAATACACAGGCCGAAGACGGGCAGCAGCGTCTTCGGTGCGACAAAGCCAGCCCTGCGGTCACCAACCCGCCTGCCCAGCGTGGTGACTATGGGTAAAAAACACATGAGTTCACGCCATTTTTGGCGCTTACTTGTGGAAGCCTATGTCCAGTAGTGGATGTATAAGGCTGAAATGATGATATAATTCAATAATTATTGAATTATAATCGTTCCTTTTGTATGTCACTGTACCTAAGTATATGTATTATCCATATCAAACGTTTTTTTCGAGTTTAAACAGATCGTGTACATATTTGGATTTATTCTTCAAAGTTTTCTGTAGAATATTGTGACGAATTTAGTGTCATCACATCGCATTATTAACCAATTAAAAATCTGTTGTTTGGCTTAGAAATATGAGAAAAAAAATTAAGACACGCATTACTATTAAGGTTTTCAAAATATAGAATAATGAAGTAATAATTATGTTTGCTGGCAAATAAAAAAAAAGCCGACTTCAATTACATCGACAAGTAATACAACGTAGGTAGACGAAAACATAGTCAAATAAATACGCATTATCAAAGATTAAATTAATTAAAAATCATCAAAATCGCACTGTAAAAATTTTTTGTAAAATTATCATTTTTTTACTCAACATGAGATGGCTAAATTACTAATCAGTGTGTATGAATTCAAATTATAACACATTTTGAGTAATTTTCCAAGACATATGAGAAAATTTGCTAAGATGCGCTTTAATTTTACAATCTTAGAGTATAAATCTTACTTGTATTGTAATTTCACGGAACAGTTTATTAAATTTTAATAACAAACTTTGAAGATTTACCAAAATTTTTAGTAATTTGAGATACTATATTTTTTTGTAAAATTACCAAATATTTTATAATTCGAATTACTGTGAAGTGTTTAGAAATTTACAAATTTTGTTATTATTTTTACAATTTGAACTGTAAAATTACACAATACATTGTAAAATTACTAAAAAATACTATTTGTCTGTTGCCATGTATAATTTTACTAAACAGGTTATCAATTTTCGATACCAAGCTCCTTAAATTTACTAACATTGTTTGTGTTTTGAATTACTAATTTTGTTGTAAATTTACAAAACAATATTGTAATTGAAACTACAATGGAATTATTGAAAATTCAAAAAATTTTTTTGGTATTTTTACTATTCTTATTGTAAAATTACACAATGTATTGTAAAATTACTAAAAAATACTATTTTTCTTTAGCCTTGTTTAATTTTACTAAACACGCTGTCGACTTTCGTTTCCAAGCTTCGTAAATTTACAAACATTGTGCGTATTTTAATTTAATCTGTGGTCTAGTAAGATTGTGAAACAATAGTTAAATTCGAATTCTAATGAATTCATTGGAAATTCAATAATCTTCTCATTAATTTTATTATTTTGACTGTAAAATTATACAGTGTTTTGTATAATTAACAGTATAATAGGGTAACTACTTTTTTAGATGAACCAAAATTGTTAGTATTTCGGTTTACCATAGTTTCTTGAAAGATTACAAAAAAAATGTTTATTTACATATTATTGAAATTATTAAAAATTTATCAATATTTTTATATCATATTTATATGTAAAATTTTGATTTGAAAATTATATATAGTAAAGTTATGATTAATAAAGCATTTTTAACTTCCCTCTAAAAAAATTAAAAAATTTTTTAAAAATCGGGAAGTTATTGGTTTTACCCCGTTTTTCGAAAGTCGAGTTTTCATCATATCTCGACGTTTAAAGGCCCTAGAAAGCTTCCCTGACTATTTTTACGAGGGTGTCTGTATGTCTGTGTGGATGTGTGTGTGTACGCATGTAAACCTCTTATAACTTTTGAACGGCTTGACCGATCGAAACGAGACTCGTGGCATTCGAAAGGGTTCCACTCAACTTAGACTTCCTGAAAATTTGAAGTGAATCGATTCGGTAGATTTTGAGAAATTTAAAAAAAAACCGCGAAAAAAAATTTTCGAAAATGATGTTTTTTTAGAATAACTTTTTGGCTATTGCACCGATCAATTCCATAACCTAATCAGCTCTTAAGCTCAAAAAACGACGTCGAATGCCGTTTTGCAAATCAGAATCGGTTCATTCGTTCGTGAGATATCGAAAACCAAAAAAATCGAAAAAATTAAAAAACAAGCGTTTCTTAGAATAACTTAGTGACTTTACGTCTAATCGATTTTGTTCTCATTGTAACATTTTTAGGCCTCAAAAAACTGCGTCGATTGCCGTCTTGAACATCGAAATCAAACCACGCGTTTTGCAGTTATGGCATTTCAAAAATTCCAAAAAAAACGTTTTTTCAAGATAACTTTGAAATTTTGAGACTTATCGACTTTGTTTTCCTTACATCACTTTTAGTGCTCAAAAAACTGCGTCGATTGTCGTTGTACAAATCGAAATCGGTTGATTCGTTCGTGAGATATCGAAAACCAAAAAAATCGAAAAAATTCAAAAACAAGCGTTTTTTTAGGATAACATGGAGACTGTACGTCTCATCGGTTTCGCTCTCATTGTAACATTTTTACGCCTCAAAAAACTTCGTCGATTGCCGTCTTGAACGTCAAAATCGAACAACACGTTCCAAAGTAATGGCATTTCAAAAATTTCAAAAAAAAAGTTTTTCCAAGATGACTTTTAAAATTTTGAGACTTATCGATTTTGTTCTCTTCACAACATTTTTAGTACTCGAGAAACTGCGTCGAATAGCATTCAGAAAGTTAAAATCGGTCAATTGATGCGTAAGATATCGTTGTTGCAAAAGTTCTAAAAAAAATTTTTGAGCTCGAAGAGCTCAAAAATCATTAATGTTGAAGTGTTGATGAGCTCGCAGAGCTCAACAAAGCACTCCTGAACTTACTTCGGCGCGCTTCGAGTGTAGATAGCGGGAAGTTGCAAGGATGGCCTTCAGGGTCATCCTCTTTTCGAATTTTTTTTTTTTAACAAGTTATAAAGTTAGAAAATGTTGGTGAATTAGCTGGTTAGAAAATGAATTATCGAATACTTAATTTTTTTCCATTCAATCTTAATATATGTATTTAATTTTTTTCTTGCAGTTAAAAGTAATGATTTTTTTTTCTCAGTTAAAGTTCTAATATAAGGAGAATAATTATGTATAAACTATCATTTAAAATATTAAATATTCCCTGACGGTTTTATGGGCTAAAAGTTCTTAGTATGCATAAAAAACTAAACATTTTTATGATCAATTATTGATTAAAATTACAAAATTGTATAGTAAAATTACTAATCAAATTTTCTGTAACTGCTTGGCAAATTTCCAAAAATAATTTGTAATTTTATCAAACCCAATTCAAATGAATTGGTTGGTGTAGTTACGAAACTGCGTAGTAAATTTACTAAACATTTTTATGATCAATTATTGAATAAAATTACAAAACTGTATAGTAAAATTACTAATCAAATTTTCTGTAACCGCTTGGTAAATCTCCAAAAATATTTTGCAATTTTATCAAACTCAATTCAAGTGAATTAAGTAGTATAGTTACAAAACAGCATAGTAAATTTACTAAGCATTTTCATGATACATTCTTGAGTAAAATTACAAAACTGTATGATAAAATTACTATTTAAATCTTCTGGAACTGCTTGGTAAATTTCCAAAAACATTTTGTAATTTTCTCAAATTGAGTTGAAGCATTCTGTTTAGTAAATTTACTAAATTGTTTTGCGTTAAAACTTCCCACACATTTTTAGTAAGTTTACCAAAGAAATTTTTAACAGTGCGGTACACCCAGTTAAAAGTTATGCGGATTTTCGAGGGTTTCTTTTTTTTTTTGTATTTGAATTGAGTAGCCTCCTCCTATTTTGAAGTCGGTTAAAAAAGGCGTTATTTTTTTCAATTATTATTTTTATAAATTTTATTAGTACAAAATTGATGTTTGGATTGAAGATAAAGAGGCCACTAGAGGGCCTGTTAGTATTAGGCCTGACAGTATCAAGGAAAGCAAAAAGCCTTTTTTGAAGTCGGTTAATAAATAAAATGGAACAATAAATCATCTATAGTATCGTCGGCCTCAGAATAAAATCCATTAATAGTAACCCCCACCAAATCGCAACAAGGCAATAGGACTTGTTATACCAAAATTAAGCGCTCTATATAACACCTAATAATACTCACATGAAAAATACACAAAAAAAATTCAAAGAAAAGCCTTAATTTCCCATACAAGAGTTGAATGACAGCGGTCAACGTAGACATTTGTTAGCGTCGCCTGTGGCGGTGACGTCACAAGTAGGTCAACGACGTCTCCGGCGCGGCGGCCATCATCGATCTGTACTCCGCGCACGCGCAACACACACCACGATATATTCAACCTTAGCATCTTTTAAATAGAGTACAAAGTCGTTTACGCCTTTATTAACGTGGCATATACTGCAATTTGGTTTGCAATTTTAGTGAAGCGACTATTTTGCTCCTTATACCAAAGCAGTAAAGGTTATTTTGGAATGTGACGAAGTAAAGTAACTTTGTTTTCGAAATGTTTGTAAATTTCGATTAACCCTTATCGTGGGTTGATAAAAGTAAAATATAGAAATGATAATTTTAATTCGGCTTTTATTTTTACAACTTGACTAATGTTAAAAGAGGTTGCACTTTGAATTTCTAATTGAGGTAGTGCACAGCAGGAAATATCCTGTTCAAAATCTGGAACAGCCCGACTAGGGCTAAGACTACTGGCAACAAAATTTTAGTTTTAAGGGCATTATGGGGCGATAAAAAAATCTATTTAAAGTATTCAGCATTACATATTGAAACTTGTAATTCGCTAGTGACTATTAACATCGTTGGAACTGCATAATTGCATTTTTTTGTTTATTTCATAAAACGTTCCCAAATAACCAAGTCTATCATCAGCTGAAGAGAATTTTTTTATTTTATGCATATATTATTCATTTGTGGTACTTCTGACAAATCAGTACCTATTAGTCTTAACCCGTTAAAATCTAACAAGTGACTTTTCTCATATTTACACATTAAATACCGGCTAGTAATAATATTAAACATAAATAGCCTGTACAGCATTACTTTAAAATGTCATGATCCTGCTTAAAATAAGTGAAAAGCTACACGCAATTTACACTTTGAATCGCTCTCCTGTAAAGTTGCTGTTTTTCACATCCGACGTTTTTAATAGTCATGAGCGAAATATACAATAGCGTCGCGTAGACATTGGCGGTGTGTCAAGGTGTGAGCTAATTTGCAATAGCCCTTTCTACTAAAAAAATATATTCTACTACCTAAAGAATAAATTTTCAGTGAAAGTTCTATATAAAAATTGAGAAGGATTTTGTTACTTACGTTAAAGACAAAACTTTTAGGAATTAGTTGACGCTATCATTTTTTTTTTATACCGTCTTAAGTCTTACTACGAAACGACTTAACTACGAAAATTTATTTAATGAATTTATTTATGCAATTACACAGTTGGTAATATAGATTGTAAATAAAACGTAATAATTACGTGACCTTTCTAAATTTTGCGAATCCGATAACTATCTTTGTAGACATGAAACAATTTTATCATCTGTCACTCAATATAATAAAGCCCACAATTTCGCTTTTTAACACTCGGTTTTCTTCCGTTTATCGTCAATCCTTTATCGAACGCGAGTCTAAAACAATATGAGACATTAAAGAGTTTACTAACGAGAGGAATGGACGTATATATGATAAAAACCTTTAATTCTGACGTCTGATGACGACGCGTTGGCGTAGGGGTCACTTCTTCTTCTTCTTCTTCAGGGTTAATGGCGTTCAATAGTGCCGCAGTGGTCACAGTACTGGCTGTTGCGCTGGCGGTCCCGGGTTCGATCCCCGCTCATGACAGACATTTGTATTGGCCATATAGATGTTTGTCGAAGTCTAGTCTGGTGGGTTTGTGTTTGTGTGTATGTTTTTCGGACCCCCCACATAGGACCAAATCCTACTGGGAGCCGTTGCGTGTGAATAGTTAATTTAAAAAAAATCTGCTTAAAGCTCAATGCATATTGTCATTCTGTAAGGTACCGGAAGGCACTACATGCATACGGCTCCGTATTGTCAGAAAATTCTTATGTCTGGCGAGCATTACCAGAAAATGACGTCACGGCATAACGTCTTAATAAAGACGTCTGTCAATGTGCAATTAGCCTAATTAGAGGGTAGTTATATTATATTGTAGTTAAAGCGTAGAGTGAACGCTGTTTATTATTTTAATTATTATTAATTACTCGATATTAACTTCGTTTTTAAGATAATAAACTATTTTATGTTCCGAGTATGATGTTATTTACTTTATTTTTAGTTTATTTTATACTTTATTGTACACCACAAATATATTACAAAAAAAAAACATAAAGATAGTTACAGACAGTGAAGTACAATGGGCGGACTTATGGCTAATTAGGCATTTCTTCCAGACAACCCATGTTATATAACTATGCCTGTCCTATAACTACGAGTGTAGTTCATTTTTCTTTAAATAGCTTTTAAAATAAAAACAAATAATAGTGTAACATCATTAAAAATATATGTTTAAAAGTAAAAAATAATTTGTATTTCTCACAAATGTTAAAACATATAATTTAATGAAAATAATTTAGAACCTTTACATTAAAAATTTACGGCTAAATTGCCTTTTTTATACAGTTTAGTAAGTAATAAATATTTTATCATTGCCCTAAAAGAACGCGGTGTACTAAGATGGCTTGTCGTTTTCATCTTTATAAGCCTCTAGCTGACCCGACTTTGTTCTATCTTGCCGACTCTCAAAAAATAACGTTTCTCTTAATTATTCATCTTTCCAATAAAATAAATTATTAATAAGTAATAAATTATTAATAAGTAATAAATTATTAATTATCATTCTATAAATTATTAGAAAGCTTTCAGAATAATAATAAAAGAAAACAGAAAATTAATCGTACAAACAAACATAGGTACTATGTATTTTTGATGTCATTATAGATTCAAATAAATGTATAGATTACAAATGTCGTTAACAACATTGTAATTAACGGTATAAGTAAAAACAAGCCCCGGCATCGTTAACCCACATACGTACGGTGGATGTGAGTCATCACCATTGTCGCTTTACTACCGAAAATAACGACATCCATAACAATAACCGCCGGCAATGAGAAGCGAATGTCAACAGACCGCGGAAGCGCTCATGAACTACCGAATAAATACGTCAAGCCCTTCTTACGTCAAGCGAAATTGATGTCCTGTGAACCCGCTGTAATATTTACGCTGCGATCGAGTGCAACAGTTGCGCGCGCACTCCATTCACCCGCGAGGACCGCCCGCAGGGGAGGGGGGGCGCCAGTGGGCACAGGAACAGGGGGACGTCAAAGCCGGCTGCGGCTCGATCGACGTCGGGTGTGTTCGCGGCCGTCGCTTCTACCGCGCGGCCGATGCCAGCCCACGACGGCCGACCACGACGGAATACCGCTGGTGGTCCAGAGCGGCCACCACCTCCCCCTGCCACCATGTCGTAACATGATGGGCTACAACAACCAAGGGCACGGATACAACAAATTGTTCACGCAGGTGCGTGCGCAGAGCGAGTGATCAGTGATGACCGATACCGTTTTTGTTTTGTTGGTGACGCTTTAGTGCCTTTGTGCTTCAAAATGAGACGTCGCTTATGGAAATTTGTGAAGAACATCGGTAACTTCGGTAAAAACGTTTTCCGGTTGCGTATCCCCTTGCTAACCTCCGACACGACTGTCGAGTATCGTTTGAAAACCCAATAAGTATGACTAGTTATCAGATTAATTGCAATATTTATTGCTAGTATACACAGGTGTATTTATAGTTTAGCACAAAATACATCACCAAGCCTGTCACGTGCACGCTCCTGTTAATATTTGATGCTTTAGTTAACATTATGACTTGTTTATTTCGTTACAAACCTATCTGATTCTTAGACACAATAAGCAAAAACTTTGTACCCCTTTTTACGAAAATTGCGCGGGCGGAGCAGTATGAAATTTCGCACACTTGTAGTTTATATAGAGAATGAGCACAGATAGCTAATATTTTTTTTATTATGCATTAAAAATACATTAAATCAATTAAAAAAAAACATTACACATACTCCCACGTATTTTATTTATTTATTTTCTCTTTTGTTTATTATTACATAAGTATTGTGTTCTTTGACAACAGAACCTCAATAATATTCAAAGTAATAACATAAATTAATTATGGTCGAATTTCGACCACTGGGCGAGCAATAGTATTGTTAATTATTTTACTAAACTTTCAAATTACATAATTTGCGAGTAACATCGATAAAATTCATTGGAATCTCGAAGATATCCACGTGTTAAAAGCAATCATCAATCAATCACTCTACCATAAAACACGTTCCAATTTCATTCCTCAACTATTGAAACATCGTAAACATATAAAAGCTTAGAAGGTGTAACATAAATAGTTTTACATCGAAGTCTGATTCATGAGCCACGAAAACCGAACAACATTTACAGTTTTTATTTATACATCAATGGTATTTCGCGTCTGGTTCTTATCTGTCTGGTCGTTTAATTACTGACACGCTAATAGCTTCGTTTGAAAGCGATAACGCTGCAACACAAATTACCTTGATTACTTACGGTTTGTCATAACTGGATGTGTTTATGTAGCTTTTGGACTTTAATGTACTAACAGCCTTCGTTGTTCTATTTATATAAAAAGTATGTTTCTGGTTCGGTCATGTCCTTGTGTGGTCTCGTCGGTGATTCGAAGAGCTCGTAAAACCATCTACCATAGTTATTATTATTGACACCTGATGACCTGATCATCTACCACAATTGTTATTATCGACACCTGATAGTGATCTGAGTTACTCATTGTTGAAAAATTATCCGTCAACTGCTTCACTATTTAGATTCTAAAGATTAGCCTGACAATCTTAAACAATCGGAGTTATTTTTATTTACCCAGCTGTTTATGATTTGCAGATAGTTTAACTTTCAGATGTGACTTATTCAACAATGTTTCCTGTGTTGTATTCATGAAACCATTAAAAGCCATCAAACTAAATAAACACAGGAATGAATGCATTGTACTTGCCAATTCTCGTTTTCATATTCCGGCAAAAATTTTCATTCAAAGTATTGACCATAATTGACTGATTTGTGCTTAACAATATATACGTTTAACGCCCCACATTATAATTTTGATATATATCTTATTTTCACTGTCTTTTTTTAGAACAATAAATAATATAACTTTACCATTACCATTATGAATGTGGGTAGAAAACTCATTACTATGGAGCTTTCTAGCACTAAAATAATCTTATACGAGTATATGGAAGCACTATGTTAGCTAATCTTGATACTTCCTAATCACATATTTAAAACTTAATTATCCCATGAAAGAACGTCATATATTCCCTCATCCCTTATTCCGTTCAAAGGTGAACAAACTAAAGCATAAAGGTTGCCATTGTATGAATCCTCATCTCCTGTAAATTATAAATTTTTCACTTTTAAGTCCCCCTTGTAGGGCGATTACGTGTGTAATCACAATGGCTCCTTCACAAATGCACAGCAATAAGTTGTTCTATAATTATTTTTATCTTTAGGGATATTAGTGAGATGAACTCTATCATTATTATCACTAGACTAATGCCAACATCAACATTCTGAACTTCGAAACACTTACGTTTCACAATATTCACATCTGCCTTCATGTTCTGTTCAGTCAGGAGTTATTTTTATTATTCATGTAATTTTCCATTTCATAATATGGCTTAAAATATATTTTTTATGCATGTACCCCTGTAATCATTACCCTTAATCGTCACTGTATCTTCTGATCTAATGATCTATAACAGGGATCAAAGCTAAATTACTATTACCAGTATCTAGTATCTGGCAACTTATTTACGCTTCAGCCTGTAATATCCCACTACTGGGCATAGGCCTCTTTTCCCATGTAGGAGAAGGATCAGAGCTTAATCCACCACGCTGCTCCAATGCGGGTTGGCGGATATATTCCTATTACTATGAGTAACGATCGCTATCAGGTGTACATGATAACAACCGGGACCGACTGCTTAACGTGCTCTCCGAGGCACGGTGGGGAGACCCACGAGGACTGCACAAACGCCTATATGGCCAATACAAATGTTTATCATGTGCAGGGATCGAACCTGCAACCGCCAGCGCAACAGGTACAATCCATGGCTGTAACCGTTGCGCCAACTTATTTAGATAAGCCAAAAGGATGAAATGTTGCGTTTTTCGTATCATATAGTCATTTGCTTGTGATGCGATTTGAACGATCGGTCACATGAGAAATTTTACATACAACAGTTTCAAATAAAACTGCCCCACTCAACACTACAATTCGCAAACTCTTAATATCGGCATTATCGGGCACTTTAAGACTGAAGCTATAATAGTAACGGACAGTAATTTTTTCTTTGCAAAAACTTGCCATAACCAAAAATTATAATCCAAAACTTTAATCACTCATAATCAATTAGTAAACGTAACTAATTACAATCCGTAAGCCCAAGTAAAAAGAAGGTTGTCTTTCATGACTAAATTCAAAAGCTACAACTAATACATTTTGTCTATTTAGTTGTATGAAAAGGAGTATACCTAGTATATATTATGAACTTCCAATAGCCACGGATGTGATATTGATTGAAATCTTTAGTAAACAGCGAACGTTAAGTGTTTGTGCTTCTAGCACATGACGTCATTCGATGTAAATAATGCTTCTAATTGCGCCTGACGATTTATAAACCATTTCAAAACTTTACCAATATGAAATTTTGTACTCTGACTAAAAATGTATTATATTGTCCTATTAATTATGATAACTCGTATTCTTATCAACAATAATAAATATAAAAAAGCTAGTCCAACTATTCCATTATGGCTGTAGGCCAGTACAATCGGATATAAAATATACATATATACAAGCAGTATTTTTTCATCTATTCACTTACCAATTCAAAAGCTTTGATTTTTATAATTAGTCAATGAATTGTAGTGATTCAAGTCATATCATCCTTGTTGTTTCGTGCAGTTTTCAACGCCATTGTGTTTTATAATGTACTATCTTCTGCCCGCGACTTCGCTCGCGTGAAGATTTTAAAGGGTTCAACATTTCTGTCATACATGATTTTTGCACGTTTGCGCACACAGCGGAAGCCCCTAAAAAAATAGCCCCCCGATTTCGAAACATTCTTCATTGGTGCTCCGCTCATAATGGTCTTAGCGTAATGATATATAGACTAATTATATATAGCCTCCCTCGATAAATGGGCTATCTAACGCTGAAAGAATTCTTCAAATCTGACCGGTAGTTCCTGAGATTAGCGCGTTCAAACAAACAAATAAACTCTTCAGCTTTATAATATTTGTATAGATTATTTTATTATTTATGGCTGTATCTTACTCGATTTTTAAGCCTGAAACCTCAATCAATAAACAAGGTGCCCAAAGCAAAATATTTTTGAAATTGCACTTGTAAATAGTGACGTATCATCATTCGTAATCATTCATGTAAGATTTATGCTATTGCTTTTTGCATAAAATTATCGTATATATTCTATATTCTATCTGTAATATATTCCTAGTAATAAAGTGTCTAAGCTTATTTTTCTTTTTCTTTAAAAAACAGGAGGTTTTGTCACATAGTGACCACGTCATCTCCATCGTTTTTAAATAAATCAACACCGTCTCTTTAAATATATTAGGACTAATTTATAAACATTTCTAGCCTCTTCAGAAGTTGGTGAAGCCGAACTGTTGAATACCCACATTATTTAATTATATTCTGGGTACTGCATAAAAAACAGACTTCTTTCAGTTTCGATTCGCACACATTCCATTAAAACATGACATGTATCCTCTACTCGCTCACATTCTGTGCACAATGGCGATTGTCTAAGTTGTCCAAATAATTTTACAAATACAAATACGAAACACGAATGAAAACAATTCCAATAGTTTCGTGTCCTCGATTTTGAGATTGTAACGGAAGTACCCATTTCAACATCGCTGAATACGTTTTGACGTTTGACATAATATCTGTGTAGTTATAATTATTTATTTAGATATTTTTTACTTTATAACTCAGTCTTCAGTATGTAGACATTTTAAAAGTAAACTCCCAAGGTAGAACTTCAACTCGAAAAGCCTTAGAATTATGGTATTTTAATGAAACCTAAGTCGTCTTAGACTTGTGATAACTTCCTAACCTTTTTGTGGCCGCAATACTTAATCTAAAAGTCTGTTCTGTGACAAATTGTGTTGTCAATATATTCTGAAGGTATTGTTCTGTTGTATGACCTCATTTTGTCAATAGTATTTGACATTATTCATTGATTTAAAATGATAAATCCAATTGTAGGTTAATCTCAATATGAAGCACTGCAAATGGAGGCAATTGGATTAGAGTGTGGTGTCGCTTTAATTGACTTATAGGTTATTGATGATTCGTTATAAAACCTAAAGAATTTTTATCAACTGTTTGTTCAAAAACATATCTCTCTTTTCACCCTGTTTTTGGTGGTTCTTGTATTCACATTTTTTTTAGTTTTCCAGTAAACTCTAGGTACAATAATTGTGTTTGCTCGCAAACGAAAAAAAAAACCGACTTCAATTACATCGACAAGTAATACAACGTAGATCGACGAAAAAATAGTCAAGCAACTACGCGTTATCAAAGATTACTCAAAAAGTAGTTATCAGATCTCGATAAAATTTATATGTGACCACACAATAAACATCAGCTTTCGATTAAATTAAAAATTATCAAAATCGGTACAACCAGTAAAAAGTTATTGCGGATTTTCGAAAGTTTCCCTCGATTTCTCTAGGATCCCATCATCAGATCCTGGTTTCCTTATCATGGTACCAAACTAGGGATATCCCCATTTCAACAAAAAAAGAATTATCAAAATCAGTATATCCAGTAGAAAGTTATGCGGTATAATACAACGTCGGTCGACGAAAAAAGCGTCAAGTAAAAACGCATTATTAGATATAACTCGAAAAGTAGTTGTTAGATCTCAAATAAATTTAAATGGGACCAATCGGCACACACCACCTTTCGATTAAAACAAAATTTGTCGAAATCGGTCTACCCGGTCAAAAGTTCTGATGTAACATACATTAAGAGAACCTCCTCCTTTTTTGGAAGTCGGTTAAAAATATCATAAAAAGGTATAAGGCTGCTCTTTATGGGATAAAAAGTATTCATCAACCGCTCTGGTGTAGCGGTGCGTGCGCCGTGTATGCGCCGTGTTTACGCCCAAACATCGACGGATTGCGTATTTACTTCCCGCTCGAGATATATATATTTGTATTCATACAAATATTTCTTTCCGGTTCGGGCGTCTGTCTTTGTGGGTCTACCAACCATGCTTAGTAGAGCGCGCTAAGCTTTACTACACTGAAGTTGTCGGTACTGTTTGTTATCATAAATACCTTTTAACGATAGTTACTCGTAGTAGAGAATATATCCGCCAACGCGCAGTGGAGCAGCGTGGTGGATTAGGATGCAATCCTTCTCTTACATGGTGATGGGATCGATTATATTTGATGGGCGGGTTACATGAGATCGTACAGGCTGAACCGTGGTCGAGCAAAATCCAGCGTTACTCATTGTTGTGTGCGTTTTCGTGGAATATTGTTACAGAGAAACTAGTATTTTCATAACAGACGCTGAAAATAGCAAATGAATACCAGATTTTGCTTCCTTAAGTCTAAATAAAGAATTTACCAGTGAATTATTATTCACGTCATAGATTCGTTGAACACAAAAGGTTCAGTATGAGGCTAGACCCAGAGCTTTAGTGTCGGACAGAAATGGCGGTATGAATGTCGGACAATAATAAACTGATCTCAGATTTATGTGGCACTCACGTGACATTGGTGCGATGATTTTAAATTGTATGTTGTTGGATTTAAGACACGCTGTCACATTTTAAGATTCAATTAAGATCGAGTGTCATGATATACAAACTTATTTTAAAAAAATATCTTTCTGACCATTTCCGAAATAAAATTTTCCGGTTTCGGATAAAGTTATCAGACGCATGAAAATGTACATATACAAGAAATATAATTTAATATTTTTTTTAAACTATCAAACACCATTTTATCAATCAGATACTTCTAATTGCAACTTTTGAAAGCAAGAATAATAATTTAACAGTGAATCACACAGAAATAATTTACATTTACGCAGCGCTAGAATAATTATTATACGTGTCACATGTAGGATGTATCAAATATAAGGTGGGATATTTTAGCTGCTCAATAACTAATAATTATAATTTGTTTATTGTATTGTTTTGTATTTTGTATAATCTATTTTTAGGAGAAACAAACTTATTTATTAAAAAAAAAAGACAGAAAACCGAACACTTAACTTCTAGTTATTACTCATTTTTACAAATATAACAATTATCACAAAAATTAACCTTAAGCACTAACTTAATTTAAAAATAATGACCGAGAATTACAATTTAAATTAACCAAGCAAGCAACCATTACTTTGAATATAAAAATGATCAACGCACTCGTCATGAAACAACGACCTATCGTTCCGAAAGCCGAGAAGCAAAAGAGCCCTCTGAACGGGTAGGGACTGCTTTTATTGACGTTGTTGAATGACGTTACAAAACGTATTAGCGGGTAGGGAACTATTTTTATTAACACTGTTGCAAGACGTCACGAAACGTATTAAAATAATCGGTATTATGCTAACACGGCCTCTCCTGACCGTGCGCCGTCCCCGGTGCACATTTTCACCACGAACGCCGTCGGTGGACGCTGATAAGGACTCGAGCTCGCCGTCTCCAGGGAGAACTCCTGGGGAAACAGTAGCGGGAGCCGTCGAAGGCCCAAGCTGAGCATTGTCACATTCATCGTCTGTAGCAGACTTATGTGATCAACGGACAGTGGCAGCATTACACGATACCTACTATGTGATCAACGGACAGAGGCAGTATTACGCAATATCCATTATGATCCAGGGACAGAGGCAGTATTACGCGATATCCACTATGTGATCCAGGGACAGAGGCAGTATTACGCGATATCCACTATGTAATCAACGGACAGAGGCAGTATTACGCGATATCCATCAGGTGATCCAGGGTCAGAGGCAGTATTACGCGATATCCCTTAGGCAGAGGCTGTATTACGCAATACCCATGACACAACATTTACTTTATCTTACGGGCAGAGGCAGTATTACGCGATACCCACGATGTGATCCAGGGACAGAGGCAGTATTACGCGATATCCACTATGTAATCAACGGACAGAGGCAGTATTACGCGATATCCATCAGGTGATCCAGGGACAGAGGCAGTATTACGCGATATCCACTATGTGATCCAGGGACAGAGGCAGTATTACGCGATATCCACTATGTAATCAACGGACAGAGGCAGTATTACGCGATATCCATCAGGTGATCCAGGGACAGAGGCAGTATTACGCGATATCCCTTGGGCAGAGGCTGTATTACGCAATACCCATCACACAACATTTACTTTATCTTACGGGCAGAGGCAGTATTACGCGATACCCACGATGTGATCCAGGGACAGAGGCAGTATTACGCGATATCCCTTGGGCAGAGGCTGTATTACGCAATACCCATCACACAACATTTACTGTACCTTACGGGCAGAGGCAGTATTACGCGATACCCACGATGTGACCAGGGACAGAGGCAGTATTACGCGATATCCCTTGGGCAGAGGCAGTATTACGCAATACCCATCACAGAAAGCAGACAGAGGCAGTATTACGCTTGTCTCAAATAACAAAACGGTCATTTTGTCACGTCGAGCCAGCAACGGCAGGTGCCATCGCACGCGTACAGCTCCGCACCACGCCGCACCCATATACGGAGCCACTGAACGCATGACTACGCCGACACGCGTGACCACACGTAAAGGCATCTCACATACCACACTATTCATGTACATTGCTGTAAAATACGGCAATTGGTTAGCTTGCTAATTCATGAAAAATATAAGGAACATAGCCACCCCCTCTCTTCCCGTGGGTGTCGTAAGAGGCGACCAAGGGACAACACAGTTCCGCCACCACCATGGAACCCAAAAAGCCGACCGGTGGCGGGACAACCATCCAACCGCTGGCCCCGAAATACACAGGCCGAAGATGGGTAGCAGCGCCCCCGGCGTGACAAAGCCAGCCCCGCGGCCACGACACCGCCTCTCCAGCGTGGCGACCACGGGCAAAACACACAAGTTCACGCCACGTTTGGCGCAAACTTGTGGAGGCCCATGTCCAGCAGTGGACTGTATAGGCTGTAATGATAATGATAGCAGAGGCTCCACGTTTGCTTACCCGTACTGCTACCATGGCGGTGTATACCAACCGCTATCGAAGAATACGAAGCACGTGTCCGGCGTCCACTCACAGAGCCACTGAATCATGTGTTCAGAGGCAGCTTATATCTTCTTATCATAGGAGCCTGCCAGCAACCTCAACTCGTATCGGTTATGCGGGAGTGCGCTAAGCACACTGTAAGTGCTTGCTAGATTTTAATCACAAAGACAAGGTCCTCTACAGCAAAGATTCGCTGTTTCTTAATAATTTGGCAATACAAGCAGTTTTGGTTGAATAGGACGCAATATAATGACGGATATAGCTTGTAAGATCTAGCAATTGGCTAACCTGTCTTGCGACGGTAAGCTTCGGTGACTGAATAAGTGCTTCAATTTTACTAAAGCTCGGCCTCACCTGACCTTGGTAAATTAATCAACCAAGATATTCTACCTGTTTCTAAAAAGATACTCGACTTAAAGCTGCTTCACGTTCTATCCTGCATCACACAATCATTTAACCACGACTGCGCTTCATCCCGTAAACAACTACCCACACGACCTAAACTCGCGACAGAAATTGAACGACGAACGATCATTACTGGTCCATTCGTTTAATCAAATTTTGGCATCGCCCTTAAAACAATTAGTGATTCGCGATAAAATCAAAATCAAAAATAGCTTTATTCAAATAGGCTCCAAGATCACTTTCAAATCGTCATTTTACAAATTAAAACTTTAAAAATAAATTATTATTTTTGTAAAAGTGAAGCTACCGCCGATTCGGAATGTAGATTCTGCAGAGAAGAATCGGCAAGAAAGCACTAAATCGTCCCAATTATTAATTCACTTCGTTCTATTTACTTCCACACTCCAAAATCGTGCACAGCCGGATCAAAATTGGAGACATAATAACTCTGCGGCTTGGTTTAAGCAATGAATTTCGTGATGAGTTGACTGTCGATTGTTCGATAGTAGACAGACGAGTCATAATCGCATCTATCGTAAATCGTAATCGAACTACTACATCTGCGCGAACGAGATCTACCCAAAGTAACGAATACTAACCCAACCTAACGAATACTAATTATCAAAATCGGTACAACCAGTAAAAAGTTATTGCGGATTTTCGAAAGTTTCCCTCGATTTCTCTAGGATCCCATCATCAGATCCTGGTTTCCTTATCATGGTACCAAACTAGGGATATCCCCATTTCAACAAAAAAAGAATTATCAAAATCAGTATATCCAGTAGAAAGTTATGCGGTATAATACAACGTCGGTCGACGAAAAAAGCGTCAAGTAAAAACGCATTATTAGATATAACTCGAAAAGTAGTTGTTAGATCTCAAATAAATTTAAATGGGACCAATCGGCACACACCACCTTTCGATTAAAACAAAATTTGTCGAAATCGGTCTACCCGGTCAAAAGTTCTGATGTAACATACATTAAGAGAACCTCCTCCTTTTTTGGAAGTCGGTTAAAAATATCATAAAAAGGTATAAGGCTGCTCTTTATGGGATAAAAAGTATTCATCAACCGCTCTGGTGTAGCGGTGCGTGCGCCGTGTATGCGCCGTGTTTACGCCCAAACATCGACGGATTGCGTATTTACTTCCCGCTCGAGATATATATATTTGTATTCATACAAATATTTCTTTCCGGTTCGGGCGTCTGTCTTTGTGGGTCTACCAACCATGCTTAGTAGAGCGCGCTAAGCTTTACTACACTGAAGTTGTCGGTACTGTTTGTTATCATAAATACCTTTTAACGATAGTTACTCGTAGTAGAGAATATATCCGCCAACGCGCAGTGGAGCAGCGTGGTGGATTAGGATGCAATCCTTCTCTTACATGGTGATGGGATCGATTATATTTGATGGGCGGGTTACATGAGATCGTACAGGCTGAACCGTGGTCGAGCAAAATCCAGCGTTACTCATTGTTGTGTGCGTTTTCGTGGAATATTGTTACAGAGAAACTAGTATTTTCATAACAGACGCTGAAAATAGCAAATGAATACCAGATTTTGCTTCCTTAAGTCTAAATAAAGAATTTACCAGTGAATTATTATTCACGTCATAGATTCGTTGAACACAAAAGGTTCAGTATGAGGCTAGACCCAGAGCTTTAGTGTCGGACAGAAATGGCGGTATGAATGTCGGACAATAATAAACTGATCTCAGATTTATGTGGCACTCACGTGACATTGGTGCGATGATTTTAAATTGTATGTTGTTGGATTTAAGACACGCTGTCACATTTTAAGATTCAATTAAGATCGAGTGTCATGATATACAAACTTATTTTAAAAAAATATCTTTCTGACCATTTCCGAAATAAAATTTTCCGGTTTCGGATAAAGTTATCAGACGCATGAAAATGTACATATACAAGAAATATAATTTAATATTTTTTTTAAACTATCAAACACCATTTTATCAATCAGATACTTCTAATTGCAACTTTTGAAAGCAAGAATAATAATTTAACAGTGAATCACACAGAAATAATTTACATTTACGCAGCGCTAGAATAATTATTATACGTGTCACATGTAGGATGTATCAAATATAAGGTGGGATATTTTAGCTGCTCAATAACTAATAATTATAATTTGTTTATTGTATTGTTTTGTATTTTGTATAATCTATTTTTAGGAGAAACAAACTTATTTATTAAAAAAAAAAGACAGAAAACCGAACACTTAACTTCTAGTTATTACTCATTTTTACAAATATAACAATTATCACAAAAATTAACCTTAAGCACTAACTTAATTTAAAAATAATGACCGAGAATTACAATTTAAATTAACCAAGCAAGCAACCATTACTTTGAATATAAAAATGATCAACGCACTCGTCATGAAACAACGACCTATCGTTCCGAAAGCCGAGAAGCAAAAGAGCCCTCTGAACGGGTAGGGACTGCTTTTATTGACGTTGTTGAATGACGTTACAAAACGTATTAGCGGGTAGGGAACTATTTTTATTAACACTGTTGCAAGACGTCACGAAACGTATTAAAATAATCGGTATTATGCTAACACGGCCTCTCCTGACCGTGCGCCGTCCCCGGTGCACATTTTCACCACGAACGCCGTCGGTGGACGCTGATAAGGACTCGAGCTCGCCGTCTCCAGGGAGAACTCCTGGGGAAACAGTAGCGGGAGCCGTCGAAGGCCCAAGCTGAGCATTGTCACATTCATCGTCTGTAGCAGACTTATGTGATCAACGGACAGTGGCAGCATTACACGATACCTACTATGTGATCAACGGACAGAGGCAGTATTACGCAATATCCATTATGATCCAGGGACAGAGGCAGTATTACGCGATATCCACTATGTGATCCAGGGACAGAGGCAGTATTACGCGATATCCACTATGTAATCAACGGACAGAGGCAGTATTACGCGATATCCATCAGGTGATCCAGGGTCAGAGGCAGTATTACGCGATATCCCTTAGGCAGAGGCTGTATTACGCAATACCCATGACACAACATTTACTTTATCTTACGGGCAGAGGCAGTATTACGCGATACCCACGATGTGATCCAGGGACAGAGGCAGTATTACGCGATATCCACTATGTAATCAACGGACAGAGGCAGTATTACGCGATATCCATCAGGTGATCCAGGGACAGAGGCAGTATTACGCGATATCCACTATGTGATCCAGGGACAGAGGCAGTATTACGCGATATCCACTATGTAATCAACGGACAGAGGCAGTATTACGCGATATCCATCAGGTGATCCAGGGACAGAGGCAGTATTACGCGATATCCCTTGGGCAGAGGCTGTATTACGCAATACCCATCACACAACATTTACTTTATCTTACGGGCAGAGGCAGTATTACGCGATACCCACGATGTGATCCAGGGACAGAGGCAGTATTACGCGATATCCCTTGGGCAGAGGCTGTATTACGCAATACCCATCACACAACATTTACTGTACCTTACGGGCAGAGGCAGTATTACGCGATACCCACGATGTGACCAGGGACAGAGGCAGTATTACGCGATATCCCTTGGGCAGAGGCAGTATTACGCAATACCCATCACAGAAAGCAGACAGAGGCAGTATTACGCTTGTCTCAAATAACAAAACGGTCATTTTGTCACGTCGAGCCAGCAACGGCAGGTGCCATCGCACGCGTACAGCTCCGCACCACGCCGCACCCATATACGGAGCCACTGAACGCATGACTACGCCGACACGCGTGACCACACGTAAAGGCATCTCACATACCACACTATTCATGTACATTGCTGTAAAATACGGCAATTGGTTAGCTTGCTAATTCATGAAAAATATAAGGAACATAGCCACCCCCTCTCTTCCCGTGGGTGTCGTAAGAGGCGACCAAGGGACAACACAGTTCCGCCACCACCATGGAACCCAAAAAGCCGACCGGTGGCGGGACAACCATCCAACCGCTGGCCCCGAAATACACAGGCCGAAGATGGGTAGCAGCGCCCCCGGCGTGACAAAGCCAGCCCCGCGGCCACGACACCGCCTCTCCAGCGTGGCGACCACGGGCAAAACACACAAGTTCACGCCACGTTTGGCGCAAACTTGTGGAGGCCCATGTCCAGCAGTGGACTGTATAGGCTGTAATGATAATGATAGCAGAGGCTCCACGTTTGCTTACCCGTACTGCTACCATGGCGGTGTATACCAACCGCTATCGAAGAATACGAAGCACGTGTCCGGCGTCCACTCACAGAGCCACTGAATCATGTGTTCAGAGGCAGCTTATATCTTCTTATCATAGGAGCCTGCCAGCAACCTCAACTCGTATCGGTTATGCGGGAGTGCGCTAAGCACACTGTAAGTGCTTGCTAGATTTTAATCACAAAGACAAGGTCCTCTACAGCAAAGATTCGCTGTTTCTTAATAATTTGGCAATACAAGCAGTTTTGGTTGAATAGGACGCAATATAATGACGGATATAGCTTGTAAGATCTAGCAATTGGCTAACCTGTCTTGCGACGGTAAGCTTCGGTGACTGAATAAGTGCTTCAATTTTACTAAAGCTCGGCCTCACCTGACCTTGGTAAATTAATCAACCAAGATATTCTACCTGTTTCTAAAAAGATACTCGACTTAAAGCTGCTTCACGTTCTATCCTGCATCACACAATCATTTAACCACGACTGCGCTTCATCCCGTAAACAACTACCCACACGACCTAAACTCGCGACAGAAATTGAACGACGAACGATCATTACTGGTCCATTCGTTTAATCAAATTTTGGCATCGCCCTTAAAACAATTAGTGATTCGCGATAAAATCAAAATCAAAAATAGCTTTATTCAAATAGGCTCCAAGATCACTTTCAAATCGTCATTTTACAAATTAAAACTTTAAAAATAAATTATTATTTTTGTAAAAGTGAAGCTACCGCCGATTCGGAATGTAGATTCTGCAGAGAAGAATCGGCAAGAAAGCACTAAATCGTCCCAATTATTAATTCACTTCGTTCTATTTACTTCCACACTCCAAAATCGTGCACAGCCGGATCAAAATTGGAGACATAATAACTCTGCGGCTTGGTTTAAGCAATGAATTTCGTGATGAGTTGACTGTCGATTGTTCGATAGTAGACAGACGAGTCATAATCGCATCTATCGTAAATCGTAATCGAACTACTACATCTGCGCGAACGAGATCTACCCAAAGTAACGAATACTCACTGCTACTGCGTGATAACCGTTCGCGATTCTCCGAACACAGCCTGCGTGGTCGCAGGGAACGTTCAGTAAGTTGACACGGCGCCCACTCGCGACGATTGCACACACCTGAGATAACCTTTCATCGTCAGATTCACTTCGCGATCTATGACGACGGCGATTAACCCGTGACGGCCTATTGCGCGTTTGTTCGTTCCTTATAGATTTACCGTGGGACTGCCTATTTTCACGGCTAGGAGTCTTGCCTGATCGACTATGTGAACACGAACCGCACGATCGTGAACGCGGCATGACGATTTCAAATTAACGGCTGTTTGCTTATGAAGTGGTGTCGTAAGGAACAATCCCACTTCTGATTTTAGGAGAAACAAACTTATTTATAAAAAAAAAAGACAGAAAACCGAACACTTAACTTCTATTTATTACTCATTTTTACAAATATAACAATTATCACAAAAATTAACCTTAAGCACTAACTTAATTTAAAAATAATGACCGAGAATTACAATTTAAATTAACAAGCAAACAACCATTACTTTGAATATAAAAATGATCAACGCACTCGTCATGAAACAACGACCTATCGTTCCGAAAGCCGAGAAGCAAAAGAGCCCTCTGAACGGGTAGGGACTGCTTTTATTGACGTTGTTGCATGACGTTACAAAACGTATTAGCGGGTAGGGAACTATTTTTATTAACACTGTTGCAAGACGTCACGAAACGTATTAAAATAATCGGTATTATGCTAACACTATATTTTCCTAAATTTTTTATTATTTTGCCCCAAATTGTTTTGCAACCACTATTATTGTCATAATTATCAGTGGAATCTTGTTTGAAATGTGTTTTAGTGTTATGTTGTTTATGACTGTACTATTGATTTTGTTTGTTTACCGATAAAAATAAATTAAAAGTTCCATGAAAACCTTTACTACAGTTCTAATGAGGAGTGCTTCTGTGAATGTGAGTCTTGTTATGGAATACTGTAAAAAAATGTTGCAACATCATGAAGTGATGTTCAGTGATGTTCATAGCAGTCTCGAGGGTTGTCGTCAACCTTTTGTGGCATAAAAAATACAAATGGAGTTTCTCTCAAAAATTTAACTTAATTAGGGATTTTATGATATTTTTTTAATAAATCTTTTCTTAATACTTGTATTATAGGTAACAGTCTATTTTTATAGCTAAATAATTCTTTTTTTCTTGATAAAAATACATAGAAATAATACATATATAAATACAAATATCACACCCAGATTCAGTAGGAAAGCAGGGCCACTACAAACTGTGCCGACGGGCTAGTCAGTACGGACTAGTATTTTGCAAGGTTTTTTAAAGATGGTTAAAAGAAAAGAACTCGTATAACCACAAACTGTGTGCTATAATTTGAACATAATCCATGAGACACATAGCTTTACATGTCAGCAAGGCCAGTATACTCAAATTACGAAAAACAATAATAATTGAACATAAAGCAATCGTATCATTTTTTACCATCCCTCGAAATTTCCGTTATTACAAAACAGCGAAAAACAGCGTCCTCCTCCCATCCTATAATTATTTAAGCTTCATGTAGAACTTCAAAGAAAGACACGTGTTATTAAATTACTTCGTGAGTGATACCCTGTAGAACTAGTTCGTTACAATTGAAACAGCAACGAATACTACGTGTACATCGAAAAAATTCAAAACGATCGATAGCTTAGCTTAATATTTCTGTGACGTAGCCAAGCTCGATTATTGTTCTACGTAATGTTATTGGCTATATTTCTAAGTAGCTGTACGCCGCCGTTTCACACGCTTTATTTTGAAGAAAAAATATCCTATAGCCTTGCTATTGAGCTATACAATACAAAAAGAATCTTTCAATTCGAACCGCGTACAATTTCAATACGCGTTTAAACAAATAAACTTTTCAGCTTTATAGTATTAGTAACTATTAGTATTAGTAATATATATTATATAATTAAGTTAATTTCGCTGTTTAATTTAACTGACTTAAAAAATGGAATGTTCTCAATTTGACAGTATTTTTTTTAATGTCTCATTACTTTTTACTCTGTGCACCGTTTATTTGATAATTTTATAATTCGAAAACTGGTGCTTGTCGTGTGGTCTGATTTAAAATTGAACGAGATCGGTTGCGGTTTCTAAATTATTTCCAATATTGCGTATTTATTTGACTATTTATCTACGTTAATTTAAATGGGACCACATGACACCACCTTTTAATTATAAAACTGAATAATCGAAATCGGTCCACGCATCACAAGGTTATGAGGTAATAAGTATAAAAGAAACACATTTGAATTTAGAACCTCCGCCTTTTTGCAGTCAGTTATAAGAGAACGCAAATGAAATCATTTAACTATTGTTTAAGTTAATTTTATTTATATCGAAAAGTATACGAACATCATAAAAACGGAGTACCTAAATATAAAACAATCAAAAAAAAAATTCTTATGCTATCCACGCGGATAAAGCCGCGAGTTGAAAGCTATTAGTCAATATACACGTGGAGTTTCTAGCTTTTGCTTCTTAGACGGAGCTGCGTGGCTTTATAAATATTTTGTTGTGGTTTAGGTGTTTGTGATTGTGTTGTATGTATGATCCCCACATACGATTCTCATTCTACTTGGTAGACGTTAAGTGTAAAGCGATTATGAAAATATGGGCGTTGACATTTATTTCGTTGACATACTGAATGTCTTGACATTTCTAAAAACCTAATAACTTCATATATTTAACAATCGATATCATGCTTTGAAATACTTGTCTGTATCATCAACACGTGTCTGTGATTATTAAAATATTTTGTTACGATATTTTTAACTAATATTTGTCGCTTCGCTTCAGCCTGTAATATCCCACTACTGGGCATATGCCTCTTTCCCCATGTAGAAGAAGGATCAGAGCTTAATCCACGCTGCTCCAATGCGGGTTGGCGAATATATTCCCTACCATGAGTAACGATCATCAACATTTGCCGATGTTTGATTTATATTTAATGCCGTTATTATTATGTGTTACTACACTTTTATGACCTAAAGTTGTTCGATATTCCGAAATACAAGTAACATTCATTTCGAGAGTTTAATATAATCAGTAGGTACATTACAATTGTACTAACAACAGTTATATACCTAGAGAGAACATAAACAGACGTTCAGACAAGCAAACTCTCTGTATCATATTATTCTGCTAATTATAAATAGAACAATTTTGTCATAACCCGCATTGTTAATTAAAAAATAACATTATCAATATCACTTACCAGTTCCCCTTTCACGCTTCGTCATATTGACCCTCGAGTTCGTATGACCCAATATGCTCACAATTTAATAATCTAATATAGGTAGGTAGGTATAACATTCTCGTGTCGCGATGTTTGTCCGAAACGGCCTGACCGATTCTCATGAAATTTTGTGCGCATATTGGGTAGGTCTGATAATCGAACAACATCTATTTTTCATCCCCCTAAATGTTAAGGGTAGTCCACCCCAATTTTGTTTTAATTTGTAGATAAATTATTTATTTTTTATTTTATTATGATTTGGCGTTGAAAAATATATACAACCCTAAATTTTCACCCTTCTACCACCAACCCCTATTTTTAAATAGCGTTTAGCGGCAAAACGGCGTTTGCCGAGTCAGTAATATATAATATAATATAATATCTTTATTTCACAAACTTAGAACTATATTACAATGATAATGTGACAACAATATCAGAAGTAATGAGATTAGCATCTGTAACCGAACTAGGCATAGCCTGTATTTCGGGTATCAGCATATTTAATGATATTAAACTAATATATAAATTAATTAGTAAGCCATAAAGATTCCAATGAAGAGCCAAGAAGATGACGGTCGCGGGTTCGATTCCCGCTCCGGATGGATATTTGTGTTTATACAAATATTTATTTCCGGTCTGGTTGTTAGTCCTTGTGGGTCTCCCCACCCTGCCCCGGAGAGCACGTTAAGTTGTCGTCCCGGTTGTTATCATATACGCGTAGTAGGAAATATCTCCGCCGATCCGCAATGGAGTAGCGTGGTGGATTCTTCTCTTACAATTACAAATTAAACATCGGGATCTGTTTTGGTATCCTGTTGACGAAAGCTGCCGGAAATCACAATTTCGATTCTCATTCGATCCACAGAGCACATAAAGCGAATGTAGGTATTTGATGAGCATAAAAAAGCAAATATGAATTATATTCGAAGCAAAAGTATTAATTTATTTACTTACGAAATTTCTTTGTTATCATTCTTATTAGTTTACGTAAAATTAAAATATCGTAGTCTTTTTATTAAATACTAACTGTGCCCAGCGGCTTCACACTCGTTAATTTGAAGAAAAATTCAGTCTATAGCAGCCGTACTCAACCATTTTTTTATAGGGGCCACAAACACGTTTCAGTCATGGTGTCGCGGGCCGCAAGCAAAAACTATTTAGGTTTCAATTAAAACGAAATTCCAAGTTAATAATGTAGTTAGTTTATTAATGAAAAGAGATTATACGATTATATAGATTTTTACGTATTTTAATGCAATTTTTGTATTTATGAACACCTTTTAAAACTTTTTAAGGGCTGGTTTAGCGCTACATGCTATCCTTATTACATCTTCCTTCTGATGAGAGTCTGTAAGTTTGTTTCTATAAACGTCCTCCTGTGTATTTCATTTTTGAAAAAGACGATTCGCACACATACGTAGATCCAAAAAATGTTAGTAGGATTTGGGCACATCTTTGGACGTTTTTATACTTTTGGTACTCAAAAATTCTACATATTCTCTATTTTTCCCTTTTTTTCTTTAAACAAAACTTCAAGATTAGTGTCGTTTTTAAAATCAATGAACTCATCGAACAACTCAGAGTAATTACAATTTGTATCGTCTCAAATTTTTGATCCGAACGCCCGTTATCTAGTGGACACAAAATTTAAATTGGTTTACAATAAATTGGTAACTTCAGGTGGGCCAACAACGAGAGCCCGGCGGGCCGCATGTGGCCCGCGGGCCGCAGTTTGAGTATAACGGGTCTATAGACTTCCTCGGTAAATGGGCCAGTATTATCGAACACAACAATAATTTTTCAATTTGAACCAGTAATTTAAACAAACATGTTTGTTTGTTAACTTTTCAGCTTTATAATATTAGTATAGATTTATTTCAGAAATAAAAACATAAAAGACTTAATTGAGACTTGGCAGATCTATAGTTTTATTCACATAAAAAAAGCAAAACATAAAAAATAATATTTGAGGAAGTAATAATCCCAAGGAGCTTCCATATCTTAAGTCCATCAGGCGCATGGCCAGGTACTATAATGTATTTTTGGCGCTATCAGTGAGCACATAGATATTAGTTAGAGGAACATCAAATGCATTTGTGCTATAAATCGTTTCCACTTGAGAATATATGTTGTCGATTGAAATAGATCGCTATTTGTATGTTCATATCTCAAACTAGAATAATAGTGTTGGGTGATTGCTTTACTTGTCGATACAATCGATTATATTAAATTAATAACGACGATATACTCCATACTATCCTACTAATTTTAATCTTATTTAGATTTATATGATAAATAAAATTGTTCAGCAAAATTCGGTTCGACAAAATGTGTCGACTATTATATTTCGCGTTGAAATAAAAGCTTGTTTTTATAAATATCTTTTATATTAATTTTTTAAATTTTAAATTTAACTTTTGGTATATATGCGACGAATGTATGTAATATATAATGGTATGTAAATAAGTAAATACTGATAATAAATTTCGAATTCAAATGAACGGTATATTTTTTGACTACCTACGTAAACAAATATATGTATATATTATATAAATGTAAAATATTTCAAAAGATACATCCTGTGCGAGCTATAAATAAAAATGTGGGAAATAACTAGTAATTCATAATAAGGATGTAGTAACAACATATGCAGGGCTGGAAGGCTCGATAAACGAGAGTGACGTCACGGCTTCGATCCGTCCCGACGAGGCCTTCCGAGCTGTTTAGTTGTTTGAGCTTTTATGTTCGTTAATCTTACATTTATTATTATTTATTAAAAATTTCAAATATAGAATTTCTCTGTGAATTGTATCAATAGTTTGTCTCTGTATTTAACCGCTAATTTCAATTATGACAGTCAGAGACAGTGACAGCGGTTGAAACAATTCCATTCGTTATAATTGTTCTATATTCAATAATAAAAAAACTAAAAATACAATCATACGTTAAATACAGTTTTATGTTTCGTTTAAAATATAAAAAAAAAAGTAAAAAAAAAAATATTATTAACGGATAACTAACATATACTTTAATTCATAACTCAAATCCTTGATGACGAGTTGGTAAATTTTTTTCGTAGAAAAAGGGGATTGCGATACAAAGGGAAATACTGTCAGCTTTCTTGCCACGCAAACGTCATTTATAATATTATTTATCTGTAATAATTATTATTCTAGGTTGAATAAAATAATGTTATCTATCTTATACTATAAGTCCATATAGACTTTTGTAAAGTAATGGTGAATATACAGAAATTGTAGCCAATAATGGGAGATTGCGTCATGGGTTCAATACATGGAGTGTGTGTTCCCACAGTCGTTAGGACCGTCGCGTTGGAACCACCGCGTTTAGTGAGAAAATTCCGCACGATATTTTACCAAGAAACAAACGATCAAATTCGGATTACACACACTAATTATATTTACACACTTATCTCCCAGCGTAGCTGATTATATTTAAATTTTTATTTCGACTACCGTTGACCAAATAACCGTATGACTAACGTTGTCACCTCACAGAATAATTATTTGAACATAATCTGTGGCAGCGAGTTTGCACACTAATTGTAAATCTTACGCAAATTCTGTCACAGAACGCGTATAAATAGTTACTCTACACACTTTGTCGTCACAGATTAAAAACTTTTTACGTCACAGTGTGATATAATTGCGTCTTATGTATAAAGTACCAATTAGTGACTAGTGTTAACGAGTATTGGTAGAATTAAAATGTTTAATGGGTACACGCAATTGAGTGCTGAAGAGAGTTCTAAAGAAAATCCTGATAAAGGTTCTCGTTTCATACTTTTGCTTGGGTTGCTTTGCACGCAGTAGTTCTGCTTTTTTATTTTAGAAGTGGTAGATGTAGGAATTGTTTTTTTTTTAAACTTTGTTAGATATGTAACCGAACATTATCAAAAGTAAAAATGTGAACTTAAAACACGCGAACCTAGTGATTGAAGTAAGTTTGCAACTATGGCAGAAAGCAGTTGTTCACAATTTTACAGTTAAACTTTATATTAATTTTAAATATTTTTTATTTTTTATATATTAATTTATTTATTTTTATAACAATTAATTAATATATTCATCTGTTTTATTTTTTATTTTTATTGCATGATTTTTAAAGCATGTTATTTATGAATGTTCATTTATGATTGCAGATGTTTAATTTCACCTATTACAAGCATGTCTGTCTGATTTATTGTTTGTTTGTCTGTGTTTCGCATTGCATGCAGTCACCAAGTCACGACGAATACGACCAATGAAAAACTACAAGCCGCTGGTAAGGAACATTTTTAATGTTTTTATTGTTGGTACAATTTTGAAATTAACAGTTTTTTTCTACTACAATTTATAATACTACTAAGTACTTATTATTATTCGGTTATCAATCAATTTTATTGTGTAAATTATACTGTATTTTATTATATCAAATTTAAAAAAAAAATTACGGAATAGTAAATAATAGTAGTAGTTTTCACTAAAGTTTTCATCATGATGTCAATATTTGCGACGATGTCGTGTCGTCACAGAAATAAAATGTATGTTTGCGTGACGGATAACGTAACAACTAAAAACTCCTTTATATTTAATTGTCATAATCGCTTGTTGTTTTAATTTCATGTGCATGTATTACTTGCTTTAAATGTTTATGTCTACTAATACATATATATTTATACCCAATTAATACTGAAAGCCAGAAAATATATTATCTTATTTCAAATATTCGGTCCAATAATACCTATGTATTTCGATTAAATCAGATCGATTGATTAGTTCGAATTTTAATTTAACAGATCGAATTTTTTAACGCTTCTGTATAATTATGTAGGACATTGAGCGCTCGGCGACAAAGTCGAGATCGCTTTGCGCACCGTTCAGAGGTCGCAAATAGAAAATAGTTTTGTTCAGTTCAAAAACAAAAATGACCAAATTGTAAAAGTAACCAAGTTGTTCATTGCATACTTATCTAAATCCAGAAGTAAATAATGAAACAACTTTTCAGGACTTTCAGGACAGTCCTCCCGTGACCATGTTTGTCCAAGTATCCGAAATGTCGCGTATCTAAAAAACTTAATAAACCACGGTAAAATAAGTAAGTATAAAAAAGTTGTTTCATATGAGCGAAATTCGCATAAACATTACAAAACAATATCCAGAAGTAAAGTTGGAAGTAAGCGGTCAATATCCGTGTTGTTACCGAACAATAAACAATCCATATAACAATTCTATTCGGAATGTAATTTATCCGACATAATTGTGTTTGCTCGCAAATGAAAAAAATACCAACTTCAATTACATCGACAACTAATAAAACGTAAGTAGACGAAAAAAAAAACAAGTAAATACGCGTTATCAAAGATTACTAAAAAATCTTCCATCAGATCTCAATGAAATTTAAACGGAACCACAATACAAACATCAGAGTGCCTAGTTCGTGTTTTGTTTAATCCGGTCGTAATAACGGGCGTAAATTTTAACTTCATTTTGTATGGGAAATTCGGGATTTCAACCTAGTTCTGGCGTTTGCCTCTAGATGACTCTGTATCGATTGTATCGTATACTATTCTTTATCATCTAGGCTGCACTGTTTAAATTCCCATACAGAATAATCTTCACGTAGGTATAACGCGTTTCTGTCATATTTCTGTGAATAAAACTCGCACTATGCACTCAGCTTTCGATTCAAATAAGAATCACTAAATCGGTATACCCGGTGAAAAGTTATGCGATATAATGCAACGTAAGTCGGCCGAAAAATAGTCAAGTAAATACGCATTATTAGATATAACCCGATAAGTACTTGTTAGATCTCAATTAAATTTACACGCAACACCTTTCAATTAAAAATAAAATGATCGAAATCGGTCCACACAGTCAAAAGTTCTGAGGTTAACATACATAAAATAAAAACAGTCGATTTGAGAACTACCTTCTTTTTTATGATACATTTATGTATGATGTAGTACGACGAGTATTTTATGCAACATAATTTAGCGCGACATTGTAGGACCGGGAGTACAGCAACGACAATTTAATAAACAATAATTGTGTTTGCTCGCAAACGAAAAAAAAACCGACTTCAATTACATCGACAAGTAATACAACGCAGATCGACGAAAAAATAGTCAAGCAACTACGCGTTATCAAAGATTACTCAAAAAGTAGTTATCAGATCTCGATAAAATTTATATGTGACCACATTATAAACATCAGCTTTCGATTAAATTAAAAATTATGAAATTCGGTAAACCCAGTAAAAAGTTATTGCGGATTTTCGAGAGTTTCCCTCGATTTCTCTGGGATCCTATCATCAGATTTTGGTTTCCTTATCACGGTACTAAACTAGGGATATCTTCTTTCCAACAAAAAATGAATTATCAAAATCGGTACATCCAGTAGAAAGTTATGCGGTATAATACAACGTAGGTCGACGAAAAAAGCGTCAAGTAAAAACGCATTATTGGATATAACTCGAAAAGTAGTTGTTAGATTTCAAATAAATTTAAATGGGACCAATTGGCACACACCACCTTTCGATTAAAACAAAATTTGTCGAAATCGGCCTACCCGGTCAAAAGTTCTGATGTAACATACATTAAAAAAAAAAAAATACAGTCGAATTGAGAACCTCCTCCTTTTTTGGAAGGCGGTTAAAAAGTGTACGTGATATCCTTGCTGTGGAGTTGCGCGCCGATTCTTCTTTGCAAAATCTGCTTTACGAAACGGTGACTTCACATTAACTTTACCCAATAATTTAGAAAATGGACGATTCAAAGCTTTAGTGTTCTTGAAGACTAATTGAAAAAAGAAGTTCTAGATTGTTTTTTTATTATATAAGTCGACAATTTGAAAATACACGCCACGGGAACTGAAATATTACGTAATATGATTGATAATAAGCGTCTTCAGTGCCATAAAGCCAGCCCTGCAGTCACCAACCCGCCTGCCCAGCGTGGTGACTATGGGCAAAACAGAGTTCATGCCATTTTTGGCACGAACTTATGAAGGCCTATGTCCAGCAGTGGACTACGATTAAACAAAATTCCATTGGTAATCTAGCACTACTTTAATTCTACACAATACATTTCCAAACTTAAAACTTATTTACGCTTTTATTATAGAAAAATATGAATATTAACTTAGTTTCATGTTTGACCTGTTTCTTTAACCATCGCTTAAACGCGGACTTCAATAAAAGGGCCCTTTGGTTACGTGACCGGCGCCGCTATCTGATGTAAATTACTCTAATAACATTACTAGGCTGTATTTAATATACCATAATAGGCGGGGGTGTAATAGAAACGTGTTTTTCGTTTGGAAATGGATAATTGTTTGAACTTAAATACAGTGGTGACTTTATGACATTTAAAAAGCTAGCTGTATAAATATAATTGTAATAGTATTACAGAAAAGTTTTATTAAGTAAATTTAATTTATATTATTATAATCATAATTTCGTTTATTACAAAATAAATAAATAATAATTGTAAGTTATATTATGTACGCAACAAAAGTAGGGTGTCAAAATGTAGCTTGTCACGAATTTCGTCTGACAAATTCTATTAGGGCAGTACCACTTATTTGTAGAAAATTTGCAAGAAAACCCATTTAGGCCGTTGTGCTATAGGTAAGAAACTGAAGACATCTCTTCTTTACCCTTGTCCTATCTTTCTTATATTAACTTCTTAAGTTACATCTTTAGTCTTGTCTTAATCTAAATTGTTATAATTATATTTTGTAAGATGATTAAGGAAACATACATAAATGAGAACCTCAACCCAATGTATAATTTTTCTTCCATCATCATCCCTACTTCCCACCTACTCTTCATTATTCCCTTAAGCCGGAAACACATTTATGAATTCTGGAACTGGTACTTGGAATAATTTAGTAAGTTATCGTCGAATGACCTCCCAGTTTTACTGCACTTTAAAACAATGTATACTTATAAGATGTGTCCTGTCGATAGTATGCTAACAGCAAGTTTGCCATAAGGTTTGTCCCTTGTTATACATATTTAAATTTTTAATAAAGTATTTTTGATGATTTCAGGGCTCGGCGGATTCAAACTACTCGCAGCCATCCTCGGAACTGTCGCTCGACGAAGATAAAGAGGCTTCGCGCCGCGAGAAAGAGTCGCTGGCTCTCATACAACTCGACAAGGCTCGGGTGTGTATCTCCTAAGTAACAATCTATACTGAAATATAGTAATTTTGACTTACTAATAAGAAAAATAAAACGAGTGCGCTTTAGACCACACGACTGAAGTAAAACTTACGAAACGTAACCCTCTCTTTCTATCTTCACTAACTTATATCTCCTTCTTGACTTCCTTTCGCCTCGCCCGATCATACTTTCGTAAGGCTCTCGTCACGCATTCACCAGCTTACTCCCCAAGTCAAGCGAGCGTAAAAAAATTTTACTTCAAAAACCATAAATAAAGATGTACAAACAGCGCTCTGATCGCTAGAAAACGATATCTATACTACATATATGTGTATAGGTATATAGTTTCTCTCTATCTTTGGGCATAATAGTATACAAAATGGAAATTTAATAATTTAAATATACTTATGTATTGAAATGAAAATTATCCGAAAAAAGTAAGTATTTTATAAAAAGAAAAGAAAAATCGGAAACCCTTACATGTCCTTAACCGGTTTTAGTTGAGAAAAGATAAATTAGATTTAGTGATATTAGCGAAAATCAAATGGAAGTACGGAGAATGCTCATTATCACTATGTGTCATAGACTATAATAACGGGGACAAAAAACGAAACAATCAAAACCATAATCCATGCGTATGACACCACGAGAGAAAATAAAGTTTTATATAAAATGAAATTAGACAGACTAATAATGTGATTGATGTGAATAATTCCAGACGAAGCCAGTGGCTTTCGCAGTGCGCACGAATGTCGCGTACGATGGCACGCTGGACGATGACTCGCCGGTGCACGGCAGCGCCATCTCGTTCGAGGTGCGCGACTACCTTCACATCAAGGTAATTCTATTCATTTATTTTATAGAGACACGACATATAACTTTCGCATAATTGGCTGAGTCATTTTTACGCCGTGTGGTTACGGCAGTAAAGAATATAGCCACCCCCTCTCTTTCTGTTGGTGTCATAAGAGGCGACTAAGGGATAACACAGTTACACTACCACCTTGGAACTTAAACAGCCGACCGATGGCGGGATAACCATCAAACTGCTGGCTTTGAAATACACAGGCCGAAGAGGGGTGGCAGCGTCTTCGGTGCGACAAAGCCAGTTCTGCGGTCACCAACCCGCGTGCCTAGTGTGATGACTATAGGTAACACACATGAGTTTACGCCATTTTTGGCGCAAACTTGTGGAGGCTTATGTCCAGCAGATGACTGCGATAGGCTGAAGTGATTTTCGTTATCAAAACTGATCCTGCATGCCATCCTGGGATGGTTTTGACCCCCGCAATGTGCTGTAACAGATCACGAATCTTTTACTTGGCTTCTGTTTATTAAGCTAAATTGTCCACACTGCTCCATTGTGATGTTTGGAATCAACAACCATTGATTTATGCTCACTATTGTATCACTTTATAAAAACCATAAAGAAACCATAGCTTATAGACGCCTGGAAGACCACAAGCATTGAAGTGCGTTGCTAATACTATCCCATATCCTCCTTCGAGCTCTGGTTCGACCTTACTTGTCACAGGAATACACTACTTGAGAATAATTTGATTTGACTGTGATCATCTTTCTGCAAGATTAAGGTACTTTCACAGTTCGGCTGTGCTATTTCCTGCTGTGCCTCTACCTCATTAAAACTCACAAGACTACTACACCTTATAAATAAATATACACCTCACACTCAATGGTCTCAAGTAAGATTTTCTGCTTTGTCTGGAGTCCGGAAACACACACACAATACAAAGCACAAACGCCCAGACCAGGACCTTCAACTTCTCCTCCCCCTCCAGGACTTTCTCTAGGACCCCTGGTCACCTTATCACAGGAATACAACACTGCTTAAAAGGGATGCTATTTAGCTATGAGTAGCTCCATATTTTAGGCAATATTTTCTTCTACGTCACTAAAACTTCCAAGGATATACAATACATAAAAAACAAAAGTCGAATGATCCCGTAATCCCGTTCTACCGGTGCAGGAGAAGTACGACAACAACTGGTGGATCGGACGGCTCGTGAAGGAGGGCTGCGACGTGGGCTTCATCCCGTCGCCGGTGAAGCTGGAGGCGGTGCGCACGGGGCTGGCGGCGCGCGGCCGCTACCCGCGCCCGCCGTCCGCCGGCCCGCCGCAGCCGCTCCCCAGCCGAGGTAGCACCCCCCCCACGCCCGGTACGTCACGCGCCGCCACTGAGCCACGCCACGCCACGCCACGCCACGCCACTGCCATCGCGACCGTCAACTTTACTTGACGTTTTTAAATATATTGTGTGCAAATTCCATTCGGGCGGATTAGTTCATGTTCAATTTATATATAAATACGTGAAGCGTATAAAATTTTTCAAACTTATAGTTTATATAAAGAAAGAGTGCAGAATGCAAATATTTTTTTTTGAAATTATGCATAAAAAAATACATTAAATCAATAAAATATACTTTTTTGTTTAATGTTCTAACTTATAATTTAAATTAATTATGGTTTCAATATAAAATAAATAAATAAATTTCTACCACAGGGCAACCAATAGTGTTCTTCTTTTCTTGAATGTCTGAGAACGATATTATTTAAACAGCTTTACTTTCATAAGCTATCTGTTAAAATATAATAAACAAATTTCACTTATATATTCAATCGAGCCAAGTTAGAATTCAGGATTGCAACTCGTGGTTCACAGAATTATCTAAATTTTTAAATATGAAAAAACTACAGAAAAATGTTTTATCACTCCACTATCCTTGTTACCAACTAAAAATCCGAATGGAAGTTTAGTATAATTGATCGCTTAAGCATACTTTTCCGATAAAAATGCACATTTTTTTTCATAAAATTAAAAATCGAAAATGGTAAAGTTGACATTCTCACAAAAACCGATTGTACTTATGATAATCTCGACCGATTACTGTAATATTTGCTGAGTTTTTAATATACCAACTTGTCTTTCTTACTAACATGAGTCGTGAGTGAGAAAGACTTATTTATTTTTGATTAAAATTAAATGTTATAACGAATGTTATTTGTATTTTCGGTTATATTCGTAAACAATGATTTCGATACGAAATTAAATAAAAGTTTGTTTTATTTATTTATTATTATTTTTTTAATTTAAAAATTGATATAATTCAATTTTAATAAAACATACTTTTTTAATCTCGAATCGAAAACAAAATACGTACCAAGCAGTTTCAATTTAATGCTAAGTTAATATAATTTAATCATTTGAAGGTACTAAATCACTTAAACATTAATAACAAATTATTATAAATATTATTATATGAAATAAACTCTTTATTCTTACTTGAATTTCTTCTGGAACTTATATTCCAAATTAATATCATTCCTTGAAATACTCATTCCAAAATCATAATACGTTTTTCTGAGAATGGAATGTACGGAACTGCCTCGTATCGTATAATCATACTAAACCATAATTCACTCATTCTGTCGGTGAAAGTTGTCTATTTCCTCGGTCTAGATATTAGCACTCATGTATGACGTATTTTCAGATGTCCCTACCGTCGATAGAGGTAAGACCACATCCATCCATTGACCAGGAAATGTATCCAATTTTCACCTGAATCTTTATCTAATTTGGCCTTGTTTTTATTGGAATCATTCTTAACTTTTAATTAAATTATTTTTATTTTATTTATATACTTTCCTCGATCTATCCATTTCATGTCCATCGCTCTGTCTGTCCTTTTTAAGATAGTTTATGCTTTTCGTTACCGAAACGCATAAAAACATTGTTTTATCTATTTACTGTCTATTAAGTTTGTTATTTTCTTAATATTTACTTTAATTGAGTAATTTTTCAATAGATTTTTTAACTAAGTCATATGACGATCGCCGGTTATAATAAATGTTTGTTCTATTGAATTTTTACTCAGCAGGTACGTATTTGAAAATTAATGGATGTCGATGTTGTCAAGTGTATTTGTATTTTCATATATTTTTTATACAATAATGGTGTTGGGTTATTCTATTTAATGCAAATCCTTTTAGTAATGGTTGGTACCAGTTGTTTCCCATTTTTCGAAAGGCATGCATCCTTACTGTCCGGTCGGATCCCCAAAAATGTTGTTCCCATTGATTAGATTTGAATCTTTATCACTTTAATCATCTCGATAAATTTATTGAGTTAAATGTATAAAAAAGTTGTAAAAAAAAAAACAATAATAAAGTAAAAAGTACAAAAATAACATATAGGACCAGATAGTGTATATAGTGCAATTTCTGATGGATTAAGAGAATTACTTGAATAAGAGAAACATCAACGAAATTTCCCGTTTCAAGTAAACTTAATATTCAATAATGAATAGTAACAAGGAGAAATCCTTTCCAGGCGAGGACTCGGACTCGGCGGGGCGCGGGCGCGGCGCGGGCGCGCTGCCCGGCGGCAAGGAGAAGCGGAAGCCGTTCTTCAAGAAGCAGGAGGCGTGCACGCCCTACGACGTGGTGCCCTCCATGCGCCCCGTCGTGCTCGTGGGCCCTTCGCTCAAGGGCTACGAGGTCACCGACATGATGCAGAAGGCCCTCTTCGACTTTCTCAAGAGACGGTTCGAGGGCAGGTTCGTTTGTTCCGCGTTATGATGATTGTGTGACTAGCAACAGCGACAATACTAATTCGTAATATTTATAAGTAGAATCACATTTGTCAGTTTATGATTAAAGGTAGTGAAATTTATGTGTAGTGAATCAGGCTTATGTGTGATTTTATGATAGTGAATAGGGAAGCCGGCGGGTCGAGCGCGCTCGTGTGTCCTCTAAGAGCGGTAACTGCTATTTCAGGATAATAATAACGCGTGTGATGGCGGACATATCGCTCGCGAAGCGGTCGCTTCTGAACAACGCCTCGAAGCGAGCGATCGTGGAGCGTTCCAACTCGCGCTCCACTTGCCTCGTGGAAGTTCAGGTACTCGACTCACCACTCTCGTTTTTCCAGGATCATCATCACCCGAGTGACGGCGGATATATCACTGGCGAAGCGATCCTTGCTCAATAACCCGCCAAAGAAACCTATTATGGACAGAACGAATTCGAGAACCAATTGCTTGGTTGAAGTTCAGGTTCGGTGCTCGGGTGTGGTACTGTTTGACCTACCTATTTAACCGCTCATACATTAAAAAAGGGAATGACGAACTGTACTAACATTGTGCTTGACATCGTATTAAGTATTATTGGCTGACTCACGTTCTCATGTATCGATTTTATCAAGTTATTCACCCTCGGATTAACTAATTTTGACTTGCCACATTAACAAAATGGTAACGAGTTATATATTTGTCAAGAAGATAATATTACGAAATACATTATCCACTAAACATCGACTAACCACATCATGAAATCAAAAACATTTTTTTAAAGAATTGCATGCTCAATAAATATTTTATCTGCTTGCAATCAAAGCTGACTACAGTTGATAACTAAACTAAGTGGCACGATTGTGGACAACATAACTGCACCACTTTTGCCAGAAAGAAAAAAAAGTGCTTAACATGTCACGCTGCTCCATTGCATGTTGACATCTGTCATAAATTCTGAAACATGTACATAGTGCATGTTCCAGAAAGTCTCTCGTAACGTGCAAATTCACGATATTCCCCATCATCACAGAGCACGCGTAATGGATGATGATATGTATATAAAAGCACTAAAAAACTCCGGATGCTTTTCCGCATTTATTCATTGAAATATTTAGTTAGGGTATATTTAGAATACATTGTTTCATATTTTAAAATATTTTTAATATTGATAGACGGAAATCGAGAGGATATTCGATTTAGCGAGGACCCTGCAGCTGGTGGTGCTGGACTGCGACACCATCAACCATCCCTCTCAGCTTGCGAAGACCTCGCTAGCACCCACAATCGTCTATTTGAAGATTTCTAGTCCAAAGGTAAAAAAGATAATTTTTGGCATTATTTATGGTCATTATAAATAATTTCTACTGTAATTTTATGATCGGATGCAGCTTACAATTGTCAACTTTTTATTGATTTTAAGATCAGCTAACGTGGTCCATGTAACATTTGGTTGTTTTTTTAAACATGCAGAATTCTTATGAAATTCTGGCTGTACCCTGCGCGCGTTGCTACGCTTTTTTATATATTTTTTTATTTGGTCGTACCAATTCAGGAACCTTTATGGGCTCATGCATAACACTTTGCTGAAGATCATGACATGATCAAATGCATAGTTTACGATTCTATAAGGACATTCAGACAAACATTCATTTTCATATAAAGATATTCTTAAAAACAGTTTCCATTATATGCGCACACAACTTGCAAACAAATAATTTAGTTTAAAGTAAATCACGTCCAATAGTCGTGTAAGAATCGTCGTTAATAGTTGTCCCACTTGCAGGTGCTACAGAGGCTAATAAAGTCGCGCGGCAAGGGGCAGAGCAAGAACCTGTCGGTACAGATGGTAGCGGCGGAGAAGCTGGCGCAGTGCCCGCCGGAGATGTTCGACGTCATCCTGGACGAAAACCAGCTGGAGGAGGCCTGCGAGCACATCGCCGAGTACTTGGAGGTGGGTGCGGAACTGGACTAGCTCGTCGACTAAATATTTAATTAGAATTACTAAGCGTGTTCTTTTATGATGTTTCGGTATATCCTTTCTAAAATTTGTCCTATCAGATCTGAATAAAAAATGTCGAAGCTTTTAATATCTTCTGCTAACCATTCTGTTGATTGACTGATTAATTGGTTTAGTATGTGACGTCCCATTGTATATGCCTATTTTACATGTAGGAAATGAGAATTAAATAGTAGGTAGACAAAATTATATCAGTGATCTTTATCGAAAAATATTATGGACTTTATGATTGTATCACGGCTGTTGAGAACTCAAGTATAGACTAAATATACGCTTACGCTTCAGCTTATCGCAGTTCACTGATGGCCATAGACATCCTTCTAATATCAAGTCCAACATCCCGGCTCACGGCATTCCTCATTTAGTAACTGAGGTTTTTTATTAACTGAGGTAGGGCACAGCAAGTGCTGAAAATATGGAGCAGTCCGATTGGGGAAGTACCTCGACTTTATAGAAGAACACAGCTAAATAATACTGCTTTCAAGCAGTGCTGTGTATCTGTTGGTGAGTAAGGTAATCTGGGCTCTTGGGGGGAAATGGGGATAGGGTCGGCAACGCGTTTGCGATGTTTATGGTTTTGCAGACGTCTATAAGCTACGGTAATAGCTAACCATCAGGTGAGCCGTACGCTTGTTTGGCGACCTGGTTTTATAAAAAAAAGTCTCTGCTATGCCGGTTCAGCGGGCCGGAGTGCGTCCCACAGATTATATATAGCACCACATATAAACCCCGCAGGCGTACTGGGCGGCGACGCACCCGCCCCCGCCCGCGCCCAGCGCGCACGCGCCGCACGCGCCGCACGCGCCGCTGCCGCACGCGCACCACGCGCACCACGCGCAGCCTGGTGAGTCGCGCACTAACATATACGTGGCTACTTCAATACTTTTCTTTGTCAAGAACTACCCTACTGTGAATGCTCCACAACGCTTCAGCCTGTAATATCCCACTACTGGGCATCTTCTTTCCCCATGTAGGAGAAGGATCAGAGCTCAGTCCACCACGCTGCTCCAATGCGGGTTGGCGGATATATTCCCTACTATGAGTAACGATCGCTATCAGGTGTACATGATAACAATCGGGACCGACGGCTTAACGTGCTCTTCGAGGCACGGTGGGGAGACCCACAAGGAATGCCCCACAGTTAGGTAAAAACCTCTTCCATTTATAGAGAGAGTTATAAATGTTGATGTTATTCTCTTCGTATTTAAAATTGGATTTACTGTGCGGTCCTTAATGTTAGTATTAAAATTATTAGTATTTTCCTAAGTTGAGTTCGTTTGAGTACAATATCTAATGATGATTTGCATACCGAACAAAGTACATATGTATATCATTTGAAGTTTTATTTTGACCAAAACAAACATTTGACTAGGTTTCACGAGCCGAGCCCAAAGGCTGACTGAGTTCACCTCAGGTACAGATAATACATGTGAAAATATAAATGTCGTGAACTTAAGTATGCTAGAACTTAAAACTTCAGTAAAGCTTTCTTCTTAGAAATATATGTTTAAAAAGCCAACGCTTAAATATTTAACGATAATCTTCTGAATACATTTCAACTCCATTATGATGTCAAACTCTCTTTTCTTCTTGCTGTACTTCGCTATCTGTCTCTGACTTAACTAATATTGCATCAAATAAGTTCCAGACTTGGATATAAGCGTTCTCTCTCTCAAATATCTGTAGACTTACTTCTTTATAATTATAAAAGTAATGAAATGTAAACTTATGTTTTAGTCTGCAATATTTTGAAATCTTTAAAACATTTCTGTTCAACTGTTACAAAAACTCCTGCTTTCTTAACATTTTTTCAACTCTAATCAAAATTAACATCGCTTGCAACCAACATAATTATAGTAACTCATTTGTCCACATGTATCTTGTTCATAATAATATAATAGTTGTTTTATCTCTATAAACTAAGACGTCATCATTATCTAACCAATCATTTCCCTATTTTGAACCCCCTGCACACTCCGGAGGACACCGCGAGAGATCCGACTCTTACAGCTACGAAAGAGGCAGAGGTACTAACTTTTATACTAATACTTACTACACACACTACCGCCCTTTATATGTTAGCATTTGCAACAAACCTATCCAAATCCTATACATAAATAATAATGATACATCATGCAAGGCACTCTGCAAGTACAATAACTAGTGATGTTTTATTTACAGTAGATAATTTCATATCATTATTAAATAACATTACTTTCATTATATGTTGAGGTGTTCGTGGTTAAGCCATAGATCTAATCATTAAAATTAAACCTTTAAATTATTGTTTAACTACGAACAACTTTATTCTCATTAAAATCGCTAAATTAATGACTTTTTAATAACTTCATTTATTTTATTAATCTTCTCTTTATTCACATAAAGCTACACTGAGCTTAGTTCTGTGTTGTAGTTTGTCATCGATGTTTGTTTGGTATCTCTATGTTACATTTTAATCAAATCATTCCGAACTAGATTAGTTAATTATTTAATTTGTGATTTCGTTGTATTGGAGAATTACATCATTCCATACATTAAAAAAATATTATCTTTTGTTATCATAAGATCATTAAAATTTACGTTATAATACTTTGCAACTGCACCTAGAGCTTCATAGTTCAGTAGACCGACCCCAGTGTCCTCGTATGTTACCCGCGATCCACGTCACGCCGCACTGACATCGCCCTGTTCATTTCAGTACAAGCGTCTGGACAAGCACATTAGCCTCGCAGAAGACCATATATACCAGTTCCATTATAGTGCAGCCATCGACGAAGCCCTTTCAGGTTGCAACCATTTTTTAGGCTCCCATATTTGTGAGCTTCAGCTAACCAGGGTGTCGCTTTTACTAACAGATCCTCGTTTTCGACGTCGCAAACTCCTTGTAACGTTGGAACATTACGATTATTACTGATTTGCGATAACACGTCGCTGGATCTTTGATCGCTACAAATTTACGTTTGCGTTGTTGTATATTTTGTTGCTTACTGAGCAGTATATTGTCAATGTTAACGGCGAGTTCAAAGATCTCAGCGCCGGCAGCCCGCGGCCGTGACTTGAGCTCCGGGAGCGGCTTCATTAGGTTTGCTTCTCCGCAGCGACGCCGCCGACGCCCGACTCCGCCGTGGTGCCGTGTCCGGGCAAAGTGCGCAATTGTGGAAAGGTCCCTCTTGTCTCGTAGCGCGGGCTTCGTAAGTGCGTGCCCGAGTGAGAGTCCACTCTAACAGAACCCACCCCGTGTGCCGTGTGAATTTATCCTCTCCATTTTGACGCCCCTTTCGAGTGACAGCATCGTTCTATATATAATTTAATCTTGCATTATAATAATAAAAAATCGAAAGAGGCTGTCGAAAAAGTAGCATAGTTTTAATGAGTCCGCCAACTAATCAGTCACCCCGCCTCTCGCCACAGGTAGAGCGCGCGTCCAGCGACCGGAGCGCCTGGAGGAGGAGGAGTACTACCCGCGCGAGCACTACCAGCGGTACCCGCGCGACTACCCGCGCGAGTACCACGAGGGCTACTCGTCGGAGTACGCGCACGACCCCTACGAGCGCGAGGCGTACGGCCACGACTACACGCGGGAGTACGGCCGCGAGTACGCGCGCGAGGCGTACCCGCCGCGGGACGAGCGGGGCGCGCGCGCGCGCGAGCGGGACGCGCCCGACGAGTACGGCGCGTCCCGGCGCGCGCTCAACGCGGTGTAGGGCCGCGCGTCCCGCGGGTCCCGCGTGCCCGAGTGTCCCGAGTGTCTCGCGTCCCGCCGCGCTCCGGCCCAGTCCTCGCTCCGATTCCGTTCCCGCCGCCCGCGACGCCAGCGAACCTAGTGAGAGGTCGACGCCGCGCCCGCGTATTTTTTAGGGGCGCGCGGCCACATTAGTGACGTTTTAGTAACTGGCGTCGTCCGATCTAGACTCTTTAACGTCGAGCGTTTGTCGCTTTTTTGAGTATATTTACGCGTCGCCACTCGTTCGTTTGCGCACCCCTTTTGAGATTTGTACTAGCGCTTGACGGACGTCCGGCGGATCGGGTCGCCCGTCCGGAGCCGTGTCCGGCCGGCGGCGGGGCGCGGCGGGCGGAGTGCGGAGTGCGGAGTGCCGCCCGCGGCCGCGCGGACTCTCTTTCGATTTGCTGAGCTTTAGCGGCACGCTTTTGCGGCGAGTGCAGTGTGTGAGCGATCAGCTTGTGTTCCCTCGTTTTCCCCTCCCGTCGATGCATCGACTTGTCCGCCGTCGACGTTACCAATAGATATATCATTAAAAAGAAGCAACGAAACAAATTAGTAACGCTTGAGCGTAAGTATTTAAAAGACTAATATGATCGATAATTTTCTGATGATTTTTCGACGATAAAACGGATGAACGTACATTTTCTTAATAGCACCATACATTAGAACGATTTCACGTTTATAGCTTTACCGTACTCACTGTGAATTGGTTTCTCGTTGGTGATATGTCTAATGGACTCTCGAGACTGCACCGACCCCATCTCTGACGAGTATACGAATATATCGTTCCGCGAGATATGTTCGATGTTTAAAGGCTACGTTCGTTGCTCTTAAATGTGAATCAATTTCGTTCGTTAGTTAATTCGCTTCGAAGCCTTTTTAAATATATACTATATACAATGACGTTGATGGAATTGTAAAAATCCTATTTTAATATAAATAATTAAGGCAGTAAAACGTTTTAATTTTTTTTTTAAAGAATCAAAAATGTAATCTGCGATAAATAATTAAGACACACCTTTACAAATCCACGAATCCTAGAGACTAGTTTGTTTCGATCCCTTGTTTATCTTACGCTCTTCGAGTGTTTTACTTGCGCAACTTTCAAAGACAAGATATAAAGAGTTTGTATGGAAGTATTCTTTAGTCTTTGCGTGGGAGTGTGCTGGTTAGGATAGGTGGAGCCACTGGCGAAGTAAGCTCGCGTAAAATGCAGGGCTTGGTAATGATACCAGTAACCTTACCTCTGACGTCACTAAATAAAAACGTTTTTACCGACACCTCTTAGACGTTGCCGCTCCGTGCAAAAATTATTCAACTCGACGCGCGGGAATCCCCGCACCGCTTCAAGGCACGGATTTATTCGAGCGGCGTTATAATTTAAGAGCCATTTCACAAAAATCGGTAACAATCCGCGAAATTGTAATATTTTGACGTCGTTAATCTCAGTGTTGGATGAAATAATGTAATTTATATTCTTGAAATATAATAGAGCAACCTTTGTTGTAGTCCATAGTCAGATCAGAATTTTGATTTATATTATGTGTATAAAATTATTAACCTTTTCATCAGCCTCCTCCCTGGGTAAACGGTCGCAATGTATACTTTGAAGTCCTACTTTTCAATAACCTCTACGTTGAAACCATTTTAAAAAAATATCATAATATGTGGAATATAATTTTGTTGTCCACTATCATAGATTTTTATTCCATTTGTATCTCTATTAAACGATAAAAAAAATTTAAAGTTACGAATATTTTCCAAATAAGTACAATTTTAAAAGCGATATTTCTCTTAGAAAACTAAGAAATTTTAACGAACTATCTTCATCAAAGTAAACTTACATCATTAAGGAATACAAAAAAAAATAATTAAAAGATGTAATTATTTTTAATACATTTTATATTAAATAATAAAAAGATAGTATATATTGCCACGCATCAAGCCCGGTAAATCAGTCGAGCGCTAGCGCTCTTAGAGGTAAGGTCCACGCCAAATTCTGCGCAGCCGTCTCTTTCGCTCACACGCGCCAAGCGCCTGTTGTTATAGCGGATAAAACGCATTTGATACTTTCATAATAAAATATAAATAAAATAAACATATTACGAAAATGACTGTAAAATAATATAATGATAATTTCTGTAAACAAATGTATAATTTAATTTTCTTTTCTCACACTATCAATACAAATAGGCATTTCAATCTGTTTGTCTTGTTATTTGTTAATTAATATGTTTGTCGGTGTCGATGTCATTAAATGCTTTTTTATTCATATCGTAAATATTAGATTCATTCGTAAACTGCAAAAACTAAATCAATTTAAAAAAATTGTTTCATAAAATTGATTTTTTTAATTTTATTTTAAATTTATTGACTGTTGTTATATAACATACTTGAAATTTTTAACAAATTAATTATGTAAAAAACATTTTATACCATAGTTATAATTTTTATTATACATCAGAAAATGATCACGATGGTCTTTTGGTTGTCACACTATACGTACTAGCACAAAGATCGCGCGGCTCGTACGACTCGCGCGATGCGACCAAATTTACCTAAACTTGCAGAGCGTAAAATTGTGAAATGGCTCTTAATGTCACGCCCTAACGTCTACGATGTGTCGGTAATTGTCGGTTGTTTAGTGACGCCAGAGGTAACGTTATCGCTATCGTTACCAAGTCCTGGTGAAATGTATAAATTTTAAATATTGATAATTCTAGTGCCGTTAGATATTATCTGTTCCCATTTTTTGAACATACATTCTCTTGTAATTATAATGCATCGTCTGTATTTCATTGTTGCAATCATTTGTAAATAAAATACTTTATATCGACTTAGCTTTTTACTCCTATGTCCTAAATATACTAATTAATATTACTCAATATATAATGGCTCAATACATATATACTCATTGGGATAGGGGTATTATTTTTCTTTTGGCGACTTCGTATACTTATTTAGTGATTAATTTTACGAAATAATACGTAATATAAAAGTTTCAATTTATTTATTTTTATTTTTTTGAATGATATACAAATTGAAAATTGTAACATTTTCTTGTTTTTCTTTTTAATTCAAAAAGAGAGAAAATCTTTTCATCAAATGCAATACTAGATGCAATACAAGCGAGTTGCAATCAGGAATTTAATTATTAATTATATTCATTACATAATTCTAAAACATTATTATTTTTTTAAACAAATTTTAGCGCATCAAACACAATCGTCAATTTTTGCTAAATTACTTATTGTTGTTACTTAAATTTTCATCGACCGACACACTTATAGCTGCATCATTAATTGGTGTCATTAAAATTGCAGATGGTTTTTTCTCATAGCAATAACTACAGACCTTTAAAAATCTATAGAGAAGTAACTTACAGCAGTACAGAATGAAAATAAAACAAATAATAGAAGAAAACATAATATATTTCATTACAGGTGACAGATAATTCAACATCGATTGGCGGGCGTCGCTCGCCCTCATAAATAAATTAAACATCACGATATTAACACATAAATAAATCTAATTTCATATATCTCGCGTGCCTCTTTGGTGTCTACTAGCTAAATTACAATTAATTTTATTTACAATTCAACGTACTTGACGCGGTATTTCCACAGATAAAAACACACAATTACCATCAAAATACAAGTCTAAAATATATCGCATTTTTATATGCGGTTACAATTTCGTTTCCAAAGCGAGGTGCCACTAAGACTAGATTTACAAAAAAAAATACATAAAAAAAATCAGTTTTATTTCATAACCATAGAGTCGATTGCTTATAAAAATAAAGAATTAAATATTTATATAATAAAATCCAGATTTCACGATACCGCATCATCTAAATATCAACCTTATTAAGGCCACATTCTATAATAAAACCTCTTTGGTTTGCCACAACACCCTGTCCGGTCCTATTTACACTTCAAACAATATTGGTCCTTATTTACACTGCACAAGAGTCTTTTTCTCGTCCGCGGCTTGCGGGTCAGGTACCGCTTCAGGCCGGTGAGCTGAAGCGCTAGTCAGATATAAAGGTAGTCGTTTTTCGTCTCCCTGCAGTAGCTTATACTGGGAAACTTGTAAACCGGACTGTACCTTTTATCGCCCTCTGATTCGAGGGATAGGGCTGACAGGGCTCTCGAGGGTTCGTCGTCGTCGTCTTGGGTGGACTCGGAGGAGGAGGGCGAGGGGGGAGGCAAGGTGCGTGGGGGGAGTGGGGGTGCTCGGGGGTTGCGACGGACGCGGAAATGGCAGTCACTGTCTTGAGGCCACGCGCGTTGCACCATCAACGGTAAATCGTCCGGATGTAGCTTGCGTTCGTACTCCTGAGACGGACAGACCTGGAAACAGAAAATGGAAGTGTAAGCAAATGTATTTCAAACTTATACTATTGCCTCAAATGAGCTAATAGATTGTTAAATATAGCCTTTTATACAACATTATGTTGGGTAGACATAGATAAACGTATTATTAATTTCAAAAGAAACCACTTAGACGGAGATTATCATTGCTGCGAGCCCTTCCAAGCACGGCACTTACTAACTACCCAGTAACAGGCAAACTACCCAGAATTATCCAATTTGTACTTCACAAGAATGTCGTAAGCGTTTTCACACCTACAACATTTTACAATCATATTTTTTAACCTATGAAGCTAAACGTACGACAGTGATATACTAAAGCCAGGTTACTATATTTAAAAAAAAAACGAATGTGCTTTAGACCACACGACTGAAGTGAAACTTACAAAGCGTAACTCTCTCTCTTTCTATCTTCACTAACTTATATCTCCCTCTCAACTTTCGTTCGCCTCGCCCGATCACACTTTTCGTAACGCTCTCGTTACGCCATTCTGGTGCTTACTCGACTCTCACTCGGCACTCGAGCATCAAATTCATTTCTGAGCGGCAACCTACCTCATACAGAGAGAATCTTTCAACGCCCTCGGTAGAATCGTAGCAGTGCAGGAGTATCGCCAGCAGCTCGTCAGCCGTGGTCCTCTCGCTCGTCAGCAGGCACTTGTACTTCGAGGACGACATGAGTGCCGAGTCGTAGATCTTGACCAGTCCACCTGGACGCATCTGTAGCGAAAATCTGGAAAGAATAAAAAACAACTATCAGTACATAAAGTAATTGATTGATTTTTATATAAAACGCACCGATTTTAATCAAATTAATAAAAAATCGGAATTAAATATTTATTTAAGAGAAGCTTGACATTTATACTATACAAAGTGTACAAATAATATAATTATGTATAATAACTACATAATTAATTAACTGTTGTTATTGAAATGATATACGACCCATACTTTATACCAAACATTTTTAATTTTATAAGTCTTCTGACTAACGACTCTAACATCTATACATATAATAAAATGGTAGCAAAGTCAAAACTGTACATTGAATATTTTTTTAAAAGAATACTTGGGGTGTGATATACATTCGATACCGAAGCCAAAAATATAGTTTTTAGAATTTTTGTCTGTTTGTCTGTATGTATGTCCGGGATAAACTCAAAAAGTACCGCATGGATTTACTTCAAATTTAGCACGAATATTATTAAGAAGTCGGGTCAACATATAGGCTACATATTATCATGCTATCGCCTACCGGGAACGAGCAGTGAAACTTTATTTCCTCAACGCATTCTGTAACAACGTGTAATCTAACGACGCATATTTGAATGTTGTTGTTATTATGTTAATAACCATGCTATATAAGCTAGCTTCACACTATAAAAATCACGCAATATAAGTAACTAATCTGATAAACATAATTAAATGAATATAAGTAGACAAGACAATTTTAATGCAGCGCCATCTATGAGATTTTTCTGTAGATATGAAATGTAAAGAAGAAACGGGTAAATGAATGTTATTTTAAAAGGTATAATCGTAGGTATTTTTGGTGCTGTATAGCATTCACGCAGACGACGTCGCGGGCAGCAGCTAGTATTCTATAAAAATCTGAAACTATATAGAAACTAAATGACAAAAAGATTACAATATAAAAGAAAAAAATCTTTGGCTGTTCGTCATAAACAATTTTCCACAATTCTTGAAATTTAATTATGGAAAATTACGCAAAATTTACGACAAAAGCGTAAGGAAATTACTATTATTATGATAATTAATCTTGAACGACAGTCAACGCTGCAACAGAATGTTTGTTTGTCAGTCGGGGTCAGTAGGAATCATCGTAAACCACTCGACTGCGTTCCTGTGATTATTTACGGACAACGATGTTATTTATAACGTGAAAAAATTATTATTGTTATCGGTTTCTCAGAATCGGACTTTTGAAGAGTTTGAAATTTACTTTTATTGAGGACTGATGAACTTGTTATTTACCTGCGATTACGATAATGTTTACTGTTTGTTTTGTATTTGTATGCGTCATAGCGCTACGATTTACCGTACAATACAAAATACTCCTATAAACTAAAAATAAATTAAGCTAGATCATATTCAGTATAAAAACGAATCAGAATATTAAAACTAGCATTTTAGTTATAACCTTGAGCTTATGAATATCTAATAAATAAATACAAATAATAGTAACGGGATATACAAATAACTCTAACGAGTTTTAAATCCGCTGTCGTAGGTTCTGTCGGTTCATTATAAGTTGCAGAATTCTCAACACAACCAGTTCAATTGTGAGTAGTATCCTAATTAAATGTTAATGATATACAAAAATACATTACACATTAATCCTGTTAAGTTTTTATACTAATTAATGCGTTGTAATTGAAACGAAATACCTAATGCATGATCCAGGAAACCGACTATAAAAAGCCCGTTTGCCTTGCATATATTACGAGCAAAAAGTAAGATGATTTCATTTTAAATACCTCGCAGTCGCAATATCAAGCACATTGCTAACAACGAGTTCACTACGTTGTATTATTATTAATTATAATTATATTTAAATAACGTGAGAAGTTTTATTTATATTAGTGATGGAGGTGAGTACATCGATTTGTTTTTATCGACAACTACATACTGTTAATATTTTTATTGTTAATTGAACACTAAAATAAGTCCTGAAATATATTTTAACATGTTTATATAAAAAAAAGAAAAATCAATTATATCGAAAGAAAGACATCGATATAAAACAATGACTCGTCGAAAAAAATCAAACAATTTTATCTTCGCTCGATGAAAGTTTTACTTCGACTTACTCATATTTCGAAACATCGATAATGTCACGTCATAATATTATTACAACACTAAAAACATTACAGAACCTAGCACGTAACACGATACATTTGGTCGATAAAGTGTTCAGGAGTTTTTAAAACTTTTTATTGCGTCTATGTTTACGAGACGGGAATAAACGCCGGAAGGGAAGAGGTACAAGAGAGATTCTTTTTTGAGAACGCTGGCCGGTGTCGGTGGTCCGGCTACGGTGACGGAGTTTCGTGTTTGTTTGTGTAATTCTTTAACATTTATTGTCATTATAATACCAAGATCATACAGTCGCAGTAAGATGGAAATTATAGATACCCGCAGTAAAATCTTTATAATAAACGTTATGTACTTCTTTCACAAATCAATTCAAAAAAATATATTAGAAAATATCTACCTATAAATACTCTTAAATGAATTATACGAGTATATGAACTATTTACAAATTCCTTATTTTATAACTCATAACAAATTCACATGTTATTTTGATTTGAGACCTACTCTTACAAATAATTATTTAAGCGACTATACATATTTACTTATATACTGTATTTATGTCATACGCTTCAGCCTGTAATATCCCACTGCTGAGCATAGGGCTCTTTCCACATGTAGGAGAAGGATCAGAGCTTAATCTACCACTCTGCTCCAATGCGGGTTGGCGGATATATTTCATACTATGAGTAACGATCGCTATAAGGTGTACATAATAAAAACCGGGACCGACGGCGTAACGTGCTCTTCGAGACTGCACAATCACCCAAATTACGGCAAACATCTATATGGCCAATACAAATGTTTGTCATATGCGGGGATCGAACCGGAAACCGCCAGCGCAACAGCCACAAACCAGTGCTGTGACCATTGCGTCAACGCGTCGTAAATATGAGGTCATATAATACATCAATTTACTCATTTTTATACAAAGAGTTATATACTTTTTGATGATTCACAACTGTGTCAAATCTGTATAAACTTATTTACTGTTCAAAGTAAATAAGACACGCAATCATGCAAGTCTCGACCTCACACAATTATCAATCATTATTTTAATTACTGAGACATAATTAATTCCTTGCGATTATAACACAAACCGTCTGACCGGAATCTAGATAAAATAATTAATTGTATTGTAAATGCCCTGACTTTGTTTCTGTGTATTAAAATTTGAGCAATCTCTTATCTAAACAATTATGTTAAACGAAAACGAATCTACATGAAATTTGTGGTCATCTAGAGTCTGTATTAAATTAAATTGATCCTGTCCCTATATTCAAAACGAATCGTTTTGTCCACGAACCGTTTTTGATTGATTTGTCGTTTTACACAACAATAAAAAAGTTCACGAACAAACGAGTTTTGGATTTTTTTTTATATTTATAAATAAGATATTAAAAATACATAAAATTACTTCTCATTCTTTTAGTAACACAATAAAAGTACCAGGATAACATAAATAACAAAGAACTCACTTTGAATAGCCCTTGGGATGGCAAGCCTGCAACGCCGCTGGTCTCGCGTCGTCATCCAACACCAAAGTCGTCCTCAGTCCAGCAGCCCGGACGCGTACTTCCATGCTCAAGTAGAACAGCCTCGGGTCCCGATGACGCATCCTGAACTTGCTGAGAAGCGTCGCCACGACCTCCTTGGCGCGGGTCCCCCAGGTGACAGACAGGGTCTTGTATTCAATATCGGGTCTGAGACACCGTGCGTACACTTTTATTGTCGTCTGTAATATAAAACAAAGCTTGATATAAACATTTCAATCAAAATATTTCTTTTTCTCGTATAATTAAAAAGATAAATATTACTTTCGGATAATTTCTTACGAGTATATTTAAAATTTCAAAAGTTCACGTTTACATTCCACTATGGGTTTACTATGTGATGGTACCACATGCCATGACCGAGTCACCGACCACCGTGACCATCAATAACCGCAGAGTAACCAACACTACCTGTTCTGTCTGACTTGATGGATAAAAAGTTTTGTTTTACACGTCGTTTATAGGTATGTAGTGATTTCTTTACTACATTACTATTGAAAGGTCTATCATCTTTAGTAGGTATTTAAGAAAATAATAAAAATAAGCGCTTCACCCTCGACGGCGGCCAGTATGGTTTTTTCCTGTGGGGGATCGGAAACACACAATACACAGACGCCCAGACCACGACAAATATATGACCATAAAAATGTATGTCGTAAGCGGTGATAGAACCGCTGCGCCAAGGCACCGTCAAGGAAATGAAGCCTTATTTACTGTTAAGTTTAACTATATCATAAACTGATCAACAAAATAATATGAAACATACATACGTCCTAGAATTTTAGCATTATAAAGATATATGTAATACGTATTCAGTCTAATTACGTCAATTAGTCCCACGTCATAATTTTCTGTAAGCAGTATACAAATGTAGGTACAACATTTTATCACGATCATTTTAGAAGTATTTTGACAATTTTTCCGCTATGAATATTAGAAGGAAAATTGTTCAAATCACACCGCTTTTTCAATGTTAATTTTACAGCACACGTGGTAAAAATTTGTATAGAAAAAGAAACAAAATAACTTACAATCCACATAAATATTGATGAATAATTCTCAGTAATAAGAAAGTTTTAAAAAAGTCTTTGAAAGGAAACGGGAGGCTGCGAAAACGGAAAGGCGACAGCTGTGAGGTGTGTGAAGGGAATCTCGGTATGTCCTCATTCGAAGCTTAATTGGGAGAATAATAACAATTTAACCGAACGGTACTTTCATGAGGAACACTAATGGCATATAAGAAATAATCAATAGCAGTGTACATGACACCAATTACATGTACCACTGATCCGATACCGATCCTTACATTCTCATTAACCTAGGTACCAACTATATCTGATTTTATTTTTATTTTATACTTTAAATTACACCACAAATATATTACAATTAAGCATAAAGATAGTTACAGACAGTGAAATACAGTGAACGGACTTATGGCTAATTAGCCAAATTATATTAATCCTTTTAGTGCCTGTATATAAATAATAACTTTCTATTTTTAACCGACTTCCAAAAAAGGAGGAGGTTCTCAATTCGACTGTATTTTTTTTTTTTTTTTTTTTTTTTTTTTTTTTTTTTTTTTTTTTTTTTTTATGTATGTTACATCAGAACTTTTGACCGGGTGGACCGATTTCGACAAATTTTGTTTTAATCGAAAGGTGGTGTGTGCCAATTGGTCCCATTTAAATTTATTTGAGATCTAACAACTACTTTTCGAGCTATATCTAATAATGCGTTTTTACTTGACGCTTTTTTCGTCGACCTACGTTGTATTATACCGCATAACTTTCTACTGGATGTACCGATTCTGATAATTCTTTTTTTGTTAGAAAGGGGATATCTTTAGTTTGGTACCGTGATAAGGAAACCAGGATCTGATGATGGGATCCCAGAGAAATTGAGGGAAACTCTGGAAAATCCGTAATAACTTTTTACTGGGTGTACCGATTTTGATAATTTTTAATTTTATCGAAAGCTGATGTTTATCATGTGGTCACATATACATTTTATCGAGATCTGATAACTACTTTTTGAGTAATCTTTGATAACGCGTAGTTGCTTGACTATGTTTTCGTCGATCTACGTTGTATTACTCGTCGATGTAATTGAAGTCGGTTTTTTTTTCGTTTGCGAGCAAACACAATTATTTCGCTAAAGCTTTAGATTTTTCTTATTTTCGTTTTTCCTTATCAATAATGAATAAAAAGGATTGAAGTGGATAAAATATTTATTAAGTTCAGTCAGAGGCCTTTGTCCGACAATTGCACATTTATAAGTAATGTTTATAACATTATGTCAAAAACAAGCTATAATCAATCTCTTTAAGACAACCTAAGATAGTCAAACTTTTTTGACTTTTACAGCATGTACTAAAATACACTAATTGATCAATGCATTATAACTTGAACTACTTTTGACATCCCTATTATTTATTGACTGCATATTAAATTGCGGATAATATCACTAATATAAACATAATGTTATTAAACTAATATCAATTAACCTACATAGAGATATAATTGAAAATACATAATTAAGTGTATTTCGGTAACATCGGTTAAATGGCGAATACATGGCATATTAAATGTTAGTCAAGTATCCGCTATGGTTTCCTGTGGAGCAATGGGGCGACAAACCGCAAGGCGATGGCATTAAACCCAAGAGCCTTCAGAATACAGACATTACTACATACCTACATACATATTAAACAATTAAATATTAGTAAATCTGCGATTTAATAAAGGATTTAATGTAGAGATTATGTAGTAGTATTCCTTATTAATCACTCTAACTATGCAATGATGTTTTACGGCCTCATCAAATAGGCTTTCAGACGAAAAAATATCACACCAATATGATGACACATTTAGCTATTTAAAACATGGATTTTACGACTTCATTTCATTTATTTTTTAAATTTTTAATGTTATATAGAGTCTCTATGTAGAGATCCTTACACAGGGTTTAAAACATTACAAGATGCGCAAAGGTGTTAGCGCTTAACAACTTAACATAATTTGTAACTTTTAGATAAAATTTCATAATAATTTGCTATCCTCATTACGCTACGAAAAAAGTACTTATAACATCAAAGTCAAATAAAAATTAAGTACACTATATAACTTTTAATTTAAAAACCATAAAATAAAGTGGTAACAAAATATTCATGACGCGGTGTCCGGCTATTTATTAAATTATTACTCAACTAATATAAGAATGCAAAGACTGCAGAATATCAGGTTCCCACGCGCCTGCGAACTTGAAACTGCATACTTTGTAGACGTTGATAAATTAACACAATATAAACTAATAACAAAAATTAACATTTCGAATCCAGACATAATACAATCAAGCTCAACTTACGTGTATATTATGGGGGTGAAAAGCTAATCGCATTCGCGGTGCCGGCACTGGTGCTAGCGCCGCCATGACGCGTGCGCACGTGGTACTGCGCGATCGAAACTGAACTACTCGAGCTACGGAACTACGCTCTGGGCGCGGAAGTGAGCACCGTCCAGAGGGGTAAATCGATACACCTGTCGCACAATGACAGGATATCTGTGTACCTACTGATTGGGAATCGATGGCGAAATATCGAATTATATTATTTCACATGGGAACATTTGGAGATATCCTGAAGTATGTATTAATCCGACAATGATTTTTTCCAAGTATCTGGAAAATAGAAGAACGCGTTTGGCATCGCTATTATGTGTTCTTGTAGAACACATAAAGCTATGTAATGTTTAGGTCTTGGTTAAGTGCTTAAAGCGAAGCGAAAGACATATTTTCTTTAAAGGCTGGCAACGCACCGCAACTCGTCTGATGTTGCAAATGTCCATGGACGACGACACTGAACCGAATATTTTAGCTCTAGCAACTAACTGTTAAACATTTTATTGCTTGAACCTTGAACTAATTCTTTTTCACACGGTAATCTGTTCCTATGGTAAGCAACTTAATGATTATAATTATAAGTAACAGTCGACTGACATAACAAATTATTTGGACCAAACCAATTCTTATTATATTGATATACAGAAAAATAATCTATAAATCTATCTTTTGAGACATCATTCTCCTATAACAACTCTGCACCAAGATCGATGCGAGATCAATAATTTCAAAATTTTAAGTTTTGATAGATTTGATACATTATGAATGATTCAACGAAATGTATGTGTAACTTTAGGTCGAAGACGGGCAGCAGCGTCTTCGGTGCGATAAAGCCAGCCCTGCGGTCACCAACCCACGTGCTCAGCGTTGTGACTATGGGCAACACACATGAGTTCACGCCATTTTTGACGCGAACTGGCCTATGTCCAGCAGTGGACTGCGATAGGCTGAAATGATGATGATGATGATGTGTAACTTAACTTGAATACTTAGAATTTATAACGAACTTGCGTAACAAACTATATATGTACCACTGAAACACGATTGAACAACTGAATCAGCAAAATCGTATTCCAGGACATATTTCAATAAAATTAAGTACAACCTTTAAAAACAATCGACTTTCTTTCATCCGTCTTCCGTACAGGAGTACTCTCGTCGCAGCTAGTGGTGCATAAAATCGATAAAAGAAAGTGTAGGTAAAAGTAGCCATCGTTGCGTCCGCGACTCGTCTTGAGGGAAACAGAAAAAGTGTCAACGGATGGTCTCGGAATGCATCTCGAACAATTTTATTCAGTTTAAAAACGTTTTGGAATTAGTTTAGTAAACAAACAGTTTGTATATGAGATAGTAACAATTATTATGTGTATTATTTATGTATGAAATATTCAATTATATGCGGTACTACGTCAGCAAAAAATTAATTAATCTAGGGTATTATAATAACCAAAAAACATTAAGTAAAACTGTGTGACCTTTAGTCCTTAATATACCTTGCCATAATGGCATCAGTCTCATATAAAATTACTAAAGTATGATTCTATTACTAGCCTAGTTGTGGTTTCGATTCCCACCCCGAGTTTGGGTGTAATTTATATATTTATTTCTATATTTATATGTGTATTATTTATAAGTATGTATATCGAAAAAGAAAAATGTATGTAGCTATACCAGTCGGCTGTTACCTATAACACAAGCATTACATTACTTTAGGAACAAAAGACCGTGTGTGTATTGTGTAGATATTAATTTATTTAGTTATTGAATCTATTACAACTAAACTTGTCTTAAACTAAACCTTTCTCACATATTTATTACATACCTTACTATTACTCTATGAAATATATAGTATAACATTCTTACTATTTCCTGACAAATTTCTCATTAGTAACAAAAAACCATTAATCATGGTATTATATAACAATTTTTAAGCTTAATTAAAACTTAATATAATTCGACGAGAGCGCACTCTAATGACGCTACGGCCTACGCGGTGTACCGTAACCAACTTATTTTATGCACGTGCGCGCTTCTGACATTGTTAACATAGTACAGTACTTGCTTGGTAGATGGCGTTACGGGTAGTACTCGTAAATTCCTACTAATATTATAAATGTGAATTTAGCTTTGTTTGTTACACTTTCATGCTAAAACTACTTAACCGATTATTATGAAACCTTGTACACACATTCTGGGAAGTATTAGAAGTAACATAGGATACTTTTTATTAAAAAAAATCAATGCGAGCGAAGGCGCGGGTAAAAGTTAGTGCTGTATATTTTATAACAAAAATATTTATTACTTTTTAACTATTAAAAAGACTAACTCGTCTATGGTTCCTATAAAAGCAGCCTTCACCTACTTATTCCTCTCACGTAAGGCAAGAATTTCCTTTGACAAAGTGCTCTAATGAAGAATCTTTTAATGCGATAAGTAAATTAATAATATTATTTAGCATTTAACGTTACATATAATTTGTACAAAATTATAAGGACAAACGTCCATATATTGCAAAGATAATAAGTGTTATACAGACTTTTTTTTTAAATTACAGCAACGCAACGCTTTACAAAACAAATAATTAAGTGTAGATTCAATATTAATCAATAGATGCAATTCGTTTATTCGACGAATTGCATCTATTGATTAATATTTCGATGTTGATATTTAGGGTCAAACGTCTCGGGTCAAAACAGAGCATATTATATCGATTATCATTGTAATCACAACTGCGCTTATGCCCCGGCGCATTACGACAGCTGTGGATGCGGTAAGGCGGCCTTATTACTAGGCAATAAGGCTCAGAATAATAGTTAATTGAATTGGACACGAGGTTAAATGTTAGATGACACGCTCTGTTACATTTAAGAACTGTGCCGTTATTAGATAACTACATTTTTCTAAGAAGTTTTAGATGGAAAGAGGATTTATTTTATTATTTTAGTTGCTAAGAAAATATTAAATTATTTTTTTGTAGTAAAATTCGAGAAGACATAAATTATAGTAATGAATGGAAAAAATACAATTCTTTTTTCGTATTTTTTTATTTACTTTTTGGGTAATTAATCTATAACTAGCATTATATATTTAATTAAATTACTATTTATTGCTCATTTTAATTAATTGAGTAATTAGCCTTTATCATATCTTTAACTTATGAATCATTTAATTATAATCTGGAAAATACTAATTTAATTTATAAAACATAAAATATAGCAGCTCAACTTATTACTAAAAAATGAAATAAATTATTTCGATATTCGTATGTATTTAATAATTTTAAAAGGGTTATTTTTAAAATAAAATCCCATACAAAACAACAGGACGCCCTAAATTGGGTGAATGAGGTGTGACGACGTAGTACGGAAATTAGGAAACATTAAAATTTAACGGGAAATTGAACTTTACGGTTTTAATAATAGAGGTGACAGTTTCAACATTAAAATATATACCAGAAAGAGTTGGTTTAATTTGTGCATCCGGCAGGATTCCGATCTGCGACCGATCATTCGTGATTAGTGAGGAAACAGCGAGGCGCTCGTGTTACTATCGTTTCATCTCGACTTGAAAGGAGTTGCTCGTGTTATAAAATCGATGTTACCCCAGGAAGCTGTGATGAGTTGCGTATTCCACGGTGTAGTGTAACGGTCAGATCAAACTGTATACTTTACGATTGTGCGTTCAGAACTTCAGATGTAAAAATGTTCAAAACAACGTAAAAAGCGATTTCGATCGTCATTTATAATACTTCGATGATTGATTGAAATAATGTGTTACAAAGAGATATCAAAACTATAGCAAAAGTACTTTTTAATTGAAAAAAAATAAAAAAAAAAGTTTTAATGTGCCTACTACATTTTTACAACACTAATTCTTACTAACTCGTTATTAAAATAAAGTTGAACTTTAGACCTTTATTGGAATCGAGGTGAAAACTATGTTCATGGTCATAAGACTAGTCTACATACCAATAGTAGTGTGTTGTTACATGTAATAATTAACAGAAAATTGAAATTCATAAAAGTAGAATAGATATACAAATGTAACAAAACAGACAGACAACGCAAATAAAACCGGTCATGTCACAAAGTCCAAGACCGGTCAACGTAGGTGAACACACCGTAGATGTTCGGCTAGAAGAAATATTTTTCTCAACAATTTTGTTTAAAGAACGAGGCTACATCTCACATTCTCGTAATTACTGCTAATATTGATTAAAACTCTAATGTTATGCGGCAACAGAGCTTAGGTACTATTTTTTTTTTATGTCATTAGGTCGGCAAACAAGCGTACGGCTCACCTGATGGTAAGAGATTACCGTAGCTTATAGACACCTGCAACACCAGAAGCATCGCAAGCGCGTTGCCGACCCAATCCCCAATCTCCCCAGGGGCTCTGATCACCTTAATCACCAACAGGAACACAATACTGCTTGAAAACAGTATTATTTTGCTGTGATCTTCTGTAAGGTCGAGGTACTACCCCAGTCGGGCTGCTCCATATTTTGAGCAGGAAATTCCTGCTGTGCCCTACCTCAGTTAATTTACTAGAAAAATGTAATACTTTTAATCCATTATATTTTACGTCAACCCGACATGGCCATAATCAATAAGTAACGTAGATTGGTTCATTATAGAATCTGGTAAGATTTCGCGGGAGATACTCCGTCTCAGTTAGTTTTGGAATTTGGCAAGACTAAATTATCTAACCTCTGCCCGCAAAATTGACACCATTATTACGCACAATATTTAAACATGTTTACAGGAAAAAAGAAAATTCAATTATTGTTGTACAAAAATAAGTGAAAACACGTAAAATTAACGAAATGACCGCAAACGAGGACGTTATTAAGGTTATTTAAATTAAATATAATTGCGGGAAATGGTCCCGGAAACACGCATTGTGATCAATTAGTATTATTCACTTATTAACGCACTTTCCATATTTAGTTACATATACGAAAACATGTTTTATCATTATTCATTATAACCTTCTGTACGGATGCCGATATTTTTAAGCAGATTTATCGGAGGACACAATCAGTATTTTGACAAGGCTAAAGAAACCTGGAGCAAAAGAAAAAGAGAGCGCTGTGCCAGTAGTATCCACAGACCCTAAAGATGGCGTTCGGAAATTAATACGCTATCTTTTTCTAAATAAAGACAATCAATGACAATATATAAATGAAACACCTACAATCAAACTGAAACGTATTTGACTTATTGTTCTTTACATGTATTTTTTTCTTATTATTTATTATCTAAACAAAAAAGTAAATTGTGTATAGGTATCCATTACTATTCACATATTATTCCAGTAGTCAAGTTTTGTTCACTAAAGATTTTATTTACCTATTATGTATACATCTTACAAAAGAGTTCTTACTTTGATATAAAAAGTACTAGTTATAAGAACTCTACGCATTAAAACCTCCTTAATTTATTTCTTCTACACATTTTTGAGCTTAAAAACAACAGAGTCGTTTGTTCTTTTAAACGCGATACGTTTTTACGATTGTCTTCCAAAAAGCCCACCGCGCTGGAATAACCTTAGTTTTAATTGTCCCACCAGTTGTACCCACTTGTCTGGTCATTAAACATTTAAAAATAGATCTTTCGAGAATTTTTAAGACGTATCACTTGAACGTCACTACAGATTATTTAATTTGTTTAATTTTTAACCGACTTCAAAAAAGCAGGAGGTTACCAAATTCGACCATATATATCGGTGTATACCTATGTATATTCGGTGATAACTTCGTCGTTTATGAACCGATTTTGATAATTCTTTTTTTGTTGGAAAGAAGATATCCCAGTTGTAGTACCATGATAAGTAAACCAAGATCTGATGATGGAATCCCAGAGAAATCGAGGGCAACCCTCGATAATCGTAGTGACGACTTTTTTTTCGTTTACTTGTTGTTAGACACGGGCTGTTTTCCGCAACTCGACGTCTTTATGCGCCTATTTTGCGTTTTTCATCTACTTACGTTGTATGTATTACTTGTCGATAGAATAATTGAAGTCGGTTTTTTCGTTTGTGAGCAAACACAATTATTATTTAAGTATTTTTTATTTTCGGTTTAAATAAGAAATATAACACGCCTAAGTATTAAGCGTATAAGATGTTATAGCTACGATCTTTATATACGAATTAAGTGCAATTTTCTTTTTTCTCTTATAATTTATTTATAATAAAATAAACGAAAATTTTAAAAACAAAACGTGATACGTAGTCCATATATTATTTCTGCTTCAAACCTGTGAGTCTTGCTAACATTTTATAGGTTATTGAATAACCATGCTTTTAGACAAACAAACAAAAATGCCTTAGTGTAGTATGGATGTTTTTATTATTCTGTAAATTTCTTTAAAAGAACTTTTCAAAATTCAAAAGCACTTCGTAACAGCTGTTAGTAATTCGCATGTGAATGATGTAAAAAATTAATGGTTAAGTCTCGATTTGAATGAACGATAGAATGTAAATAAAACAAGAGATCCATTCATCACCGTCTCACCCGGTGAAGGCGTTACGTCTCAATCAGACAGATGTCGACAACTTGACGTTATTACCATAAAATATTCGTTTAAAAATACAAATTATTTGAAATATAAAATGAATTGTGAATTACTTTTGATTAACTTATTTAATATAATAAATTTATATTGCAGCAATTAGATGGCTCAGTAATCGCATTACTATTACGGTGGTCGCGGGTATAATTCCTGCTCGGTAAAATAATTTGTACAGGTAATAAAAAAATGTTTTTTTGGAGATTTGTGTTTCCGAACATATATCACATTATTTTAACCTTACTGACCGTTAAGAAAAAAGCATTTATTAATTACATATATTGCATTTAGAAAAGCATTATTCATAGAAGTAAATTATAAGCTATTTAGTATAGTTAGCAAATAAGTGTAAATATAATAAAAATAATAACTATATAAATAAAAAAAGCAATATACAGGGTGTGGCGTAAATAGTGGTCCACCGTTAAGGATTCGATAAACCAGATAATTTACTATAACGTATTACAATTTTATCCATTTTTACCCAAAGGTTCCGGAATTATTTTTATTTTTTATATTTTTACGATATTTGTACCCCTTGCTACAAATTTGGTTGTAGTTTTAACAAATACCATTATTTTTTCATTTTGATTACTGGTAATTACTGCTGAATACTAGAGCTATCGTTAAATAACATGTTTTATTGTAAATTTAAAGCCTTTGAAGAAAAAAATTGGTTTTACTCTACTTTTAACCCAAAATTTTAACATATCATGCTAATTCAAGAGCGATTTTTGTAAAAAAAATGTACGAAGCTGTCAGTGCCCATTCATTTAAAAATATGCCTACTAAATACCAATTTCAAAATGGTATCACAATAGCAGATCCTTTTGTTTAACAGAAAGATATCCAATTTTAATTGAAGAAAGGAAGATTTTTATTAAAATAACTTTTAAAATTTAGTTGCGTTAATACTTATGATTTTTGTAAAAAAAGTAACTACACTGTCAGTGCCTATTCATTTTAAAATATTCCTACTAAACACAGATTTTAAAACGATTTGCCATCCCATTAATAAAAAATTATTGCAATTTTAATTGAAAAAGACTTAAAATAAATAAAAAATTACTACTGTTACAGAGTGATCTTGGCCTATCTTGTAAATTAGAACAAGGCATTAAAAAAAAAAACAAGTCATACTGTCATCGTTTATTATTACTCTTTGAAATGATTACAAACACTGTAAAAATTACACCAAATGCTCGAAATGGCCCCCATTCGCAGCTATACATGCTCTGTAACACAGCGTATCCAAATAGGTAGATAGGGCGCTTAGGTCCAATAATGTGGCCACCGCGCGCGGCCAGACCTAAGTCCCCTGGACTTTTTTTATTGGGGTTGCCTAAAAGAAAATGTCTACAAGGAACAAATTACCTCTATTGACCACTTCAGGGCTAGAATCCAGACAGTGGCTAGGAAAATCAGCGAGAGCGAGTTTGCTCGACGACTTAAACGGTCGTTTATTCGACGTTGCAGAGCATGTATAGCTGCGAATGGGGGCCATTTCGAGCATTTGGTGTAATTTTTACAGTGTTTGTAATCATTTCAAAGAGTAATAATAAACGATGACAGTATGACTTGTTTTTTTTTTTTAATGCCTTGTTCTAATTTACAAGATAGGCCAATATCACTCTGTAACAGTAGTAATTTTTTATTTAAGTCTTTTTCAATTAAAATTGCAATAATTTTTTATTAATGGGATGGCAAAACGTTTTAAAATCTGTGTTTAGTAGGAATATTTTAAAATGAATATGCACTGACAGTGTAGTTACTTTTTTTACAAAAATCATAAGTATTAACGCAACTAAATTTTAAAAGTTATTTTAATAAAAATCTTCCTTTCTTCAATTAAAATTGGATATCTTTCTGTTAAACAAAAGAATCTGCTATTGTGATACCATTTTGAAATTGGTATTTAGTAGGCATATTTTTAAATGAATGGGCACTGACAGCTTCGTACATTTTTTTTACAAAAATCGCTCTTGAATTAGCATGATATGTTAAAATTTTGGGTTAAAAGTAGAGTAAAACCAATTTTTTTCTTCAAAGGCTTTAAATTTACAATAAAACATGTTATTTAACGATAGCTCTAGTATTCAGCAGTAATTACCAGTAATCAAAATGAAAAAATAATGGTATTTGTTAAAACTACAACCAAATTTGTAGCAAGGGGTACAAATATCGTAAAAATATAAAAAATAAAAATAATTCCGGAACCTTTGGGTAAAAATGGATAAAATTGTAATACGTTATAGTAAATTATCTGGTTTATCGAATCCTTAACGGTGGACCACTATTTACGCCACATCCTGTATAGAATAGTCTTGATCAGTGGACTCGCGTCGACTTTTAGAAATTTTAAGACTAGTTATTAAGGTTTCTAGGATTCTAAAGTTGCAGTGAAGTACCGATGCATGTTTAAACAAAAAAAAAAAAATGCAATAACAGAAGCACGGGCATAATAAGCCTGTGGATATATCACTTAAATAAAAAAAAGCTATTTAGTATGACTTATAAGAAAGAAACAATTACCATAATCACACAAAAAACCGCAGAAGGACTTTTTGTAATAGGTATTACGAGTATATACGAGCTATGAATATTTATATCTTGATATAAAAAAGATTTAAAAAAAAAAACATTATCCTGCCAGCAACACATGTTCGTAAAAATAGAGTTGAAGTGAAGAGTTGCACAAAAAACGTAAAACAAAACAAGGGTAGCGCACGTGCTGTGCTACCAGGTGTACAGGATGCTCATCTCGAGCGACCCTAAATATGGGCTTTGAGATAATTATATATCTAAGTGTTCAGTACCTGTTTTTACACGTCCATATGATTCTATCATTGAGTCCTATTATTGAGTCCTCTACATCACCTGCTGTGATAGTAATGGCACGATTTTTAATTTACTGTATATTACTTGTGTAGATTACCGGACACATAAAGGTATCCAATAGATAAAGTTCTTTGATAAGTTTTTTCTGTTTACCCATTAATCTCTATCAGTCAGATACTAATGTTAGCAACTTGTAAAGCTAAAAATTTTACTACGTTACTTGAAATGAAACAACCGAGTACCTACACTTATTTAGCCTTAAGTCGATAATAATATATGTATACTAGCTGACTCGGCAAACGTTGTCTTGCCGCTAAACGCTATTTAAAAATAGAAGTTGGTGGTAGAAGGGTAAAAATTTAGGATTGTATGTATTTTTTAACGCCAAATCATAATAAAATAAAGAATAAATAATTTATCTAAAAATTAAAGAAAAAAAATAGGGGTGGACTACCCTTAACATTTAGGGGGATGAAAAATAGATGTTGTTCGATTCTCAGACCTACCCAATATGCACACAAAATTTCATGGGAATCGGTCAAGCCGTTTCGGAGGAGTTTAACTACAAACACCGCGACACGAGAATTTTATATATTAGATTACATACATACATAGCCTATCTATGTGTCAGTTAAATATTATCACATATCGGTAAAATTTAAGGGTGAATTTTTGCACTTCGTACTTCTAATCTTTACTATTAATATTATCTTTTGTAGTTACAGTAATAGTCGAACTATGGCGTCAGGATAGGTTGTTAATATCATCGGGGAAATGATATTTCAGTGGCCGAGTTCCTCGAGTGCCACCGTTCGTTATTTATTGACTTTTAACTGGATTTATAGCGCAGTCGATTTGTAGCGATTACGAAACGAGAGGCACTGATAAAAATATACAATTCAATATATTGTTCTTGTACAAAATATGAATCAAACCTCTTTGAACAGAAGTAACCGTTACAGGGTAGTGGTACGAATTTCCTTAACAGTCACGAAAGTGGTTCGATATCCGCTTAGGACACATTTGTATTTATACAAAATGTTTGTTTTTATAAACGTACACCCAAAATAGTCGTTGCAGGTCTTCTCATGATACCTCGCAGAGCGCGTTGAGCCTTCGATAGCTACTTATGTCATTGACATCTGATATCGTTACTCATGGTAGGGAATATCTCCAACCAACCCGCAGTGGAGTAGCCTATGTTCTATATGTATGTATCTAATAGGCACATCTCCATAGACAGAACGATAGGATGACATCACATGATCCCATTAAATAGTACAAAACTCTAAAAAAATATATTCTCTAAATTATTTCAAACACGCCAAAGAAGCAGTCAAATAAATAAATACAACACGCTACGTATATAACAGGTTGGTTAAGCAAATAGTCTTACAGCTAAACTAACTCGTGTAAAAGTTAGGTGGTAGTCGATAATTAAGCACGCGGCAGTTGGAGGTCTAATCGGTAAAGCTCATGTAAGCTCGGACGGGTCTTTACGGCCTGACCATGGGAGCTAATTGAATAAGCTCGGACGGGTCTCTATCAGAGCTTTGAATGTCACATTTCAATTTTAAAAATATTTACAGATTTAAACCTAATACGTTACAGTATATGAATGTTTTATAGAATTGAAAACTATCCATTTGATCATGTCATTATCTTCAGCAAAGTGTTGTGCATGAGCCCACAAAGGTTTCTGAGTTGGTACGACCAAAAAAAAAAGCGTAGCAAGGCCTGCAGGATACAGCTAGTTAATAATTAAAATATAACATTATTAGTTTATATTATTATTAGTTTATATTATTATTAGTTTATATTATTAGTACTTATTTAGTAATATTTTCTTTTTAATTATTTCGAGTTCACAATTAGAAATAAACAATTGAGTTGTATGTGCAATAAATGCAGTTACCTAATTAAGTGCTAGTATATGACATGTTTATTCTATATCATATTGACTATACAAAACAAAAACTGTAAGAAAACCATAAACAATGTCCATCTTTATGAGATAAAGGAAAAATGTTAAGTACTTGTAAATTAACACCACTTTTAAACTTTGGATATAAAGACGCCTTTGTATTCTTTATTTCTTCCGCACTTAAGATGATGAGAGGCGGCAAACTCAAGGTAAGATAGAGCCGATTGCATTCAAGTACATGAATCTTGGTAAAACACGATTTGAACCAACATTCGAATTACTGTACAATAGTACAGTAATTATTATTTATTAATAAGTTTGTTTTTTGTTAATAAATAGGTCGGCAAACAAGCGTACGGCTCACCTGATGGTAAGCGATTACCGTAGCTTATGACGTCTGCAGCACCAGAATTATCGCAAGCATGTTGCCGATCCAATCCCCAATCTCCCCCTCCCCCCAGGAGCTCTGGTCACCTTACTCACCAACAGAAACACGGTCAAACAAGGTCGAGGTACTACCCCAGTCGGGCTGCTCCATAATGATGAAGAATGATGAGCAGGAAATTTCCTACTGTGCCCTACCTCAGCGTAGGTAACTTTCCACTGCTCGACATAAATAGGTTAATAGTTACACTTATAAAAACTAATATAACTAAACAATAAACCCAGACTTGATATAGAAATCAAATTCATAACCATGGGGTAGTAAGCAGGGTCACTAGCTGCCACATACGCCGACTGGCCTGTCAATTAAATAATTATGTTTGCGAGGGCAAACGAATAAAAAAACCGACATCAATTTACATCGACAAGTAATACAACAAACGTAGTCGAAAAGAAATTCAATTAAATACGCGTTATTTGGAATAACTCAAGAAGTCATCGTCAGATCTTGCTCATTTAAAAATACAGTCGAATTGAGAACCTCCTCCTTTTTTTAAGTCGATTAAAAATAGTACAATATGGTTATGACGTCGTTATTGAATTTCATTAAGTACTATTACTGTCCTGTAATAATAAGTAACTCTATCTCACGGATTCTATCACCGATTTATGCTCTTTTAAGTAATTTTTATTCGGTATGTGCGTGGGAGCGTCACGACTCTGACGTACTGTATAGGTGAAACATAAAAGAGATTTGAATGAGTGAACTCGATTAAGAGTTAGCCATTGATTAGTAAAGGAGTTTGCAATACTCCCAGTGGCGGCTTTACTGCCATAGTGCAGTGGATAAGGTGCATCCGGGCGTGGGGAGTTAGGGAACGCCAAGAGTCTTGCACAGTCATAAATTATCGACATATAAATGTTTTCATTTCAAGTTGCTGGTTTGCGGCTGGTTGCGGCCATAGGATCCGGTAGCCGCTTACGATTTGGACAAATAAACATATTTGCCATAGTAAAGGTATAAAAAAGAACTAAACAAATAACGCCGAATGAGAATACTAGTGATTAATAAAATGTCTAAATTCTTAAAATTTTGATTTTTATCCCGTTTTTCGTGAATGTTATCAACGGATGTTCGATATCAAAGACCTCAGTGTCGGTTATTAAGCGCTCATACGGGCCTACCGGGAAATTCGGTGGCTATCGATGACATCGATAACAACGGGTGACATTGAGATTCGTACAAAGCTTGTTGTTTGTTTTTTAGTGCTGCTTTATATTCCTGAGGTGATATCGTTAGAGTACAAAAATACTTTTGCGAATATTTTAATGCTGTTTTAAAATTTTATAATATTTTTTTCTCATAAAATATTTTAAAAAATTCTTATTATTTTTTAAAGGTAAATTTTTGTAATTTAATATTAACAAATGAAAACGTACAAAAATATAATACATGAAAAAAAATTATAAATCTAAAAGGTAACATTAAAATGATTTACAATAAACAACCATTAAGCAAAGATTTTTTTCTAAGTCTAAAACGAAAAAGGCGCAAAATAAAACATCTTGGTTAAGATAAAGTCAATTAAGTCAAGGCGGCTTCCAAAAGGAATTTCTGCAATCTGACACCACGGACGATGTTTTTTTATACAACTCATGCATCAAAGGTTGGAGTTGAGAAATCCAAATTGGGATTAGCGATATTTTTTTAACTGCCAATTTATGGTTGGAACATATCACTTAAATAAGGACCGACTCGAGAATTTCAGCATCTTTAAGTTATATATTAACTACAATTATTAATTGATTGATTGGTATATAGGCTTTTATTTGCGCCAGTGAGAACACACGAAGGAGATCAGACGGTTGAGATAACAGTCTTAATATAATTTTGAAAATAGGCAAAATAGTCAAACTTTCATTGTTACATATTAACCTAAAACAACAAACTAAAATTATACAAAATATTGAACTGACTAAATGGCATGTAGATGTATGATTACATCCGTACATTTTTGTACGTACACGATTGGATTATTTTTCGTTCTATTCAAAAATGTATTATTCATAAAACAATAAATGAAATATAAAACAAGGCTGTAACAACAATAAGTATTTTCTACGATATAAATCAAATAAAGAACAATTATAAAACTTACGTAACGCATTTTGACACTCGTGTGTCAAAAATCTGAAAATCCTATAGAAATACAAAGACACCGATCTTAACCATAAATACAGAGGATGAGACAAACCAACTGACCTTTTTACATTCTCAGAAACCATTAAAACTTTTTTTGCGGACTTAATTTGGTCACCCGAGACGGAATTCAGGATAATGCGGGCTTAGTTTGTACTCAATATTAACAAATTTTCAAGCATTTTATTTATATATATTAATTAATCTTTATTTTTAATTTATTACTACATAATTTTTTTCGTTAGTTGTTGTGAATCAAAATGTGTGAATTTGAGAAGTTTATCAAACTACGTACTTCAAATCAATTTCAGTTAAAGACATGGCGTTTGTCCATCAGTTGAACAATACTTTCTGACTTGATACTTAGAATTACGAGTATACTGTAAGTTCAGATCATCACTTTAGCCTATAGCAGTCCATTGCTGGACATAAGCCTCCCCAAGTTCGCGCCAGACATCCCGGTTTTCCGCAATCCTCATCCAGCCTACACCGGCAATCTTACGTAGATCGTCGGTCCAACGGGCCGGAGGACGTCCCACACTGCGTTTGCCAAGACACGTTCTCCACTCCAGGACCCGTCTACTCCAACGGCCATCGGTCCTGCGACACGATGACCAGCCCACTGTCACTTCAACTTGCTAATTCTGTATGTTATTTTTAATAATTATCCTCAAGACTTCCTTAGAAGAATTTCAATACGTTTATTTATAAAATACATTTTATATTTATTTACTTTATATTTAATAACGAAGTTTAACGCTTAAAGTACGTTAACTAAGAGCACGTTCACGAAGTTAAGATAATAATCTGCGCATCGTCAGATGTAATAATGATGAACAAATGTGCATGTGTACATAATAATGTGATTAGGGACTGAAACTATTACTGAATAATATGGTTAAAAGAATTGTATTGTAAGCATATACAGGAAAATTTATAGTTTTATGCTTAACAGAACACATGATTAATGATAATTATTTTGAAGTCATGTTTGACTACAGATAAAAAAATGTACGATGTACTGGACTGCTATAACGTGTGCAAATAAACATTATTAAAAATCATTAACGAACAAAATAATAGCATCATTATCGAGCAAAGAAGACAAAATTGTGTGTGAAAATAATCTTTCCATTAGTAGTTATAAATAAGTAGTTATAAATAGTCTAAGATACCTAGTGATGATTAGTTTTTCATGTCATAAAATTAAAAAAAAAAAACTGTTCTGAATAATATGCTTATTACCCATATACAACGAAATATAAAAACTCGTCTCAAAAGATAGGAAGCTTATTGTTACTCGAAGGTATTTCTGCGGTCGACCGAGCAGGCGCCTCGGCGTTCCAGACGACTCGCCAGCCGTGACAAGCCTTGAAATCGAACCCGAATTACTTATTAGGTGAGATTCCCATCTGGCTTTAGTTTATAAACATTGTAAGCTTCTTTGTTGTTTAACAAAACTTCTAACTTCTATATCGCGTTTAAAAAACGCCTACTAAATGTGCTTACCGACCTCACCCGTTCATATCCCGTTTTGGGATAATTAGCTCAATAATAGTTTTTTTGCAGTGAAACTTATTTGAAACTCGATGAAACAAAAATTCGTCACAGAATCAGTCAGAGAATGAGCAACACGTTTTTCATGGCGCTTACGACCTATATCCCGAGACCGTGATCACCGTCGATCGAAATCGCAACGCCTACCTTACTATGACTTTTCATAAGTTTCACTTCAGCCTTGCGTGAATTGAACATACAAACTTTTTTTATCTTTTACGATTAAAATTAATGTACTTATGGATTTCAAAAGCGTTAACAAAAACATCATATACATTATTTAAAATAAAATGATTGAAAACATGCTTCACATTTATGAAATGATAGCTAACAAAACAAATGTAATGTACTGACAATTAGATGGTACCAAGTCGATAGTCACAGTAGGTTGATATCGTTACGAGATCAACGCAAGCGTCGATGCGTCGTGCATTCCGGGTGACCGGCCTACTGTGACCGTTTGATACTCCTGAGGAACATTCAAGAATCTCTTTCATATTTTCGTCATCTAAGCTCTTCAATTATTTCTATTGATGTAAATATACTTAATGTCTAATGTATTTCATAACATTCTTGTCTCGTTTTGAACTAGTTTTTGACGAAGCGCTGACGAGATGATTACTTGTTCTTATTTACTTATCACTACATAGTATAAAATAAAGTCGCTTCCCGCTGTCTCTATGCTTAGATCTTTAAAACTACGCTACGATTTTGTTGCGCTTATCTTAAGTAAATAGAGTAATTCCAGAGGAAGGTTTATATGTATAATAAATGCATAATATAGTAGAGGAACACTAATAGTTTTTGCACCCGTGCGAAAACGGCGGGTCGCTAGTATTACATAAATACATGTGATCATGAGACAATCAAAATACCAAATTATCAAAACAAATAACTATTGAGGTAGAAAACCTCATATATCATAATAATTATAATTGCCAAACACGATGATTGATGACGTGACTGACATTTCTGGGTAATAGAACATTTTAATGTAAAATGTCAGTTCCTTTGTAATTGAACGAAGTTTGTAATCTCGACCGCGCCGATCAATCCCTATCGTGTATTCTCAAACCCATGTGGCATTGGTTAAGTTATCTGTGCTCTTTTGGTGCCATTGGATTAAATAGAATGAATGAACGGATGAAAATGTCTCAGTCACGATTATATTGGCGATGTGTCAGTGACTTCGTTTTGAAATAAAAGTCTGCACTATATTTCCTTGATCGGAAATTAATTCGATATTGACTTCGATTTTTTTTTATTTGGACATTATTGATTTATTTTTGTTTTTTATATAGTATATATTCTAGAAGGTAATATGGTATTCTTTTTTTTTATCTTCTAAGACTGCTGTCTGGATTTGATTAGAAAACGTATGTATAACATATGTATCAAAAATCACTTTTTTTTTATTTTCTATTTTATGTGTAGTATGTTACGGTACGAGAAATAAACGATTTACTTATTTATTTAAAAAGTATTCATTTTTATGTGTGCAGGTGTTATGCTAATTAAGTGTATTTTTAGTATGTCAATTGAAAGCAGAAGTACATACTCCTGTATTTTTCTGGGAAATTCACAACGTAATGTTACATCAATACACGGAAATCCATTCATGTCACCTTAGTCATGGTAACGATTTTTCAACCGACGTAACTATAACTGAGCGAGGCTTCCGATTTCAAAAACTATTGATTATCTCCATATTACATTGGCTTTTTATTTTAAAAAAAGCGTGTGTATACTTATATACGCACGTAAGAAGTTACACTTCATTGGCTAGCTAACTTCATGTTGCTAACTTCTTCTTCGTTGACTAGCTAACTTCAGGGTGTCGGTTTTTTTTTTTCGTGACGGTGTGCGCGCATATCATTTTTCCCTAAAGAACCCAAAAGAAGTATAACTTCAAAAAAATAACAGTTACTCTTTATAACTTACTTCAAAAAAAAAGGAGTTAAGTTATCAATTCTATTGTATCTTTACGTGTGTTACCTCATAACTTTTTATTGGGTGTAGCGATTTTGATGATTTTTCTTTTATTAGAAACCTGGTGCTTTTCATTCCATTAAAATGTAATCGAGATCTGACAAATAATTATCGAGTTATCCCTAATAATTACTACGTAACTACGTTGTATTACCTGTTAATCAATATAAAGTTTTTTTTTTCGTTTACAAGTAATCACGTTTTTATGCATCGATTTAAGAATGCATCACCTCCTAGTATTTGCTCTATTACCGCATCTTTTTTTAATGACAAATCGTCCGGGAATTTAACCTCGATATGACATTTATACTGCTTGAATTTTTTAAATTGTCGTTTACGTTTTACTGCAAAGGTTTTAGCAGCTCACATAAAACGTAATAATGAATCATATTTGTCAAATTATGTGACTTAAGAGAATTATACAGAATAAACAATACACATTTTTTTTTAAACTAAATGCGGTTTTATTTAAGTAGAATTAATGCTTTTTAATATTAAAATATCTCTCACTCGATGAGCTCCAGTGCCAAGATCATGACAATACGGCCAATACAAATATCTACAATGGCCTAAAAACGCCCGCAAAACCAGGACAAAACTCAGCTGTATATACAGCATGCTTCCAGGAGCGTGCTATGTTTCTGTGATGAGTAAGGTGTAGCCAGCTACACCTTACTCATCTCAGAAACATGGCACTATTACTTGAAAGCAATATTATTTAGCAGTGATCTTCTGTAAGGTTAAGGTACTTCCCCGTTTCGGGCTATATCAAATTTTGAGCATGATGTTTCTTACTGTGACCTACCTTCGTTACAAAATACCTATACGTCACTAAGTGTATTTTTTTACGTTTTTCGTTTTCCGTTCGAGGAATCAATAATTTGGACTTGTATACTCTTATCCTTTCTAAGAATATGAATTCATATTGACAATTTATTCTAAATGGCTTAACATAACTTACGTTTAGCAATTTCAAACAAATCTGTATAAATAGATAAATTATTGTTTGTCTGTATGTTCTTTATAGAATCCTATAAACTATGTATTTGATCATGTCATGATCTTCAGCAAAGTGTTGTGCATGAGCCTACAAAGGTTTCTGAGTTGGTACGACCAAAAAAATAATAATAATAAAAGCGTAGCAAGGCGAGCAGGGTGTTATTTAATATTTTTAACATTCCTATTTTCCGAAAATGTAACATATTAATAAATTACATAGTATTTCAAATATAATTCATAAAAATGTCGTCATTGTACTCATCTTGATAAACAAGTAACAACTGACAAACACACCAATTATCTTTTAAAATTAGCTTATTTCCTTAAAGAGTACCTTATATACGTAAACGGCTACAAAAATATTCATACCCATACAAACGTCATTCTTATATACATAGATTATATAATACCTTATCGCTGTAAGCAACCGAAACAGTAGTTCAATTTCATAACATACTTTGTAATAAATTTAATGTGACAAAGTTGCAAACATCGCAGTTCATGTAACCATGTCGCAGTTATTTAATCAGGCAAATCTTTGAATCATGGTGGAATTTAATTAGATCGGTAGTATGACATGGTATCAGGTTTTACTCCGAATGAAAGCAAATAAAGGCGAAAGCAAGGTCGGCGACTGTAGTGAGATAAACATTGTTGGTGACAGAAATAACAATGTTTCTTTAAATGTTCTAACCGTTTGTCAATATACTCGTATACTTGGCTTAAATACCATTAATATTATTCGTTTTGATTTCAAGTTTTTCTTAAAACAGCCAGTAATAAAAAAATAACTTCTATTAAACATTGACTGACACGAGTAATAATGAGAATTTATTTTTATTTTATCCCAATTTCTTCGAAGTTACCAACTCTCGTAGATTTTTTTTTATTATTATTCTAAGCCCGGATTACATTGCAACACATTATTTATTACACATTTTCCGCTTAAAATTACACGTTACAATATAAATGTAAAAACGCACCCATTTTTAAATGTCAAAAGTTTTTTCCATTTAGTTACTTATTACTCATAAGTAATTCCTAGTATTACTTTTACTATAATCTCGTCGATATTCTGTGTCGCAGGTAAACCCTGGTTGTGCAATGTGACCGGTACTGGGCATTTCCTAGAACGGCGAGGTCACGAGCTGACGCGTGCCGGTTCACTGTGGCGTTTCGTGAATAGTAAAAATTTGTGACTTTTGTCTGTGCCAAACACGTAGCCTTACAATCAAATAAGCAAGATCATTGTTATTTAATTATGGTATTTTGCGCAATAATGAAATAACTATATATTTTTTTAATTCTCCTCAATGACAACTACAGAATTGCCCAGTCCAAACTTCGATATCTTGGAATGTGATGGTTGGACTCCAGTAGCACAGGGGCAGCGGTGTTGCGTTGGGTATCGGATACTTAAGGCATGTAGATAAGGATATTTGATCTCTCATAACACAACTGAAAAGTACCCAATCGTATGCGTAATCTATACTAAAATTATAAAGCTGTAGAGTTTGTATGTTTTTTTTTTTTTTGTTTGTTTATTTGAACGCGCTAATCTCAGGAACTACTGGTCCGATTTGAAAATTTCTTTTATAGGCTAAATATCATCACGCTAAGACTAATAGGAACGGAGCACCAATGAAGAATGTTTTAAAATCGAGGTTTTTTCCCTTTGAGAGCTTCCCCAGATAGCCCAAAGAAACTGTTCCACGCGGACGAAGTCGCGGGCCGAAGCTAGTACACAATATTAGGTATAAACTGTGTTTTGTATACACTTGATTAGTTAAAAAATTTCTAATGATGATAAATATCACCATACAGATTCTGGATATCCGGACACGGGTCCACAATGACAATGGGACATCCGGCGTAACCCGTGCTCTCGCCTCTCACAAATTGACCGCGAATTAAGGGCCCGCCACCCTACAGCTCTCATCCGGGTTAGTGATGGGAATTTAATTTGAAACTATCGGTAAAAGGGCTTAAAAAATCGGTATTCTTGACTTAGTACAATAAACTTTTAATGTTATCGATAAAAAATCAATTTAATCCTTACTTATAGTAATTGATATTTCTGTAACTAAAAATTTAGAATTGTGTATTTATGTTCTAAAGGTCTCTTCTACCTCGAGCAACTTAAGTAATTATAAAATTATTTATATATCAGCCATGTTTTATACTAACCATTTAAAACATTCGACATTCTAACTACATACTCCTTCAAACATTTAAAATAACTTGGATAAATCGTAAAACGTTTGTAATATCTTAAAGTATATAATAAAAATCGTCAACGTTATAAAATTTATCGTTCGATCGTTAAGACAAAATCAAAATGTGTGAACATTTCCTTATATCAGAGAAAGTATAACAAAGTGAAATGTAACAAAATCCTTATCCGCAAGCTTTAACGGGATTTGTCGAACATATTTCAAAACTGACAGGAAGTACCACAGCTTATATAACAGGAAATGTATTATATAGATACTAATAAAATTGTGATTACTATTCTTTGAGCACTTTCTTTATTAGAAGTACTTTCACTAGTGTGTCACAGTGACTTTTAGAAACAAAATTTAAGGTAACTTATTTTAGGCAACCTAATGCATGTCTCATTTATACCGTATTTTTTTTTTTAAGTAAATTTACGACATAATCGGGATGAAAATTGAACCTAAAACTTTGAAGCGGTAAATTAAGGTATTTAAATTATTATGATCCAAGTAATCTAGTTTACAAGCTAGAGCCTGAATGCTAAACTACATAAACAAAATTTAAAATGGAATTACTTATTAATTTCATCGTTTTTAAAAAAAGAATAATATCTTTGACGTCTAAATCTCTCTCTCTTTCCCTCCCTTAACTCGTCGCGATAAAAAACGCGATAAAAACCTGGTGCTTTTCGTCCCATTAAAATGTAATCGAGATCTGACAAATAATTTTCTAGTTATCCCCATTACTAGGTTTTCGTTTTTTTTTTCGTATACCAGCAATCACATTTTTATGTATCGATTTAAGAATGCAGTACCTCCTAGTATTTATTTGCTAAATCAGCGCCATTTTTTTAATGACAAATCGTCCAGGAATTTAACCTCGATATGACATTTATACCGCTTGAATTTTTTTAATTGTCGTTTACGTTTTACTGCAAAGGTTTTAGTAGCTCACATAACACGGAATAAGGAATCATATTTGTCAAATTATGTGCCATAAGAGAATTATACAGAATAAACAATATATATATTTTTTTAATTTATAAACTAAATGAGGTTTTATATAAGTAGAATTAATGCTTTTTAATATTCAAACATCTCTCACTCGACGAGCTCTAGTGCCAAGATCATGACAAACAATACGGCCAATACTACTCTACCGTGACCTTAAAACGCCTGCAAACCAAGACAAAACTCAGCTGTATATACAGCGTGCTTTCAGGAGCTCTGGCTACCTTACTCATCACAGAAACAAGCAATAGAGAGCAATATTATTTACCTGTGATCTTCTGTACGGTCGAGGTACTTCCCCGTTTCGGGCTATTTCAAATTTTGGGCATGATGTTTCCTGCTGTGACCTACCTTCGTTACAAAATACTTATACGTCACTAAGGGTATTTTTTTACGTTTTTCGTTTACCGTTCGAGGAATCAATAATTTGAATTTGTATACTCTTATCCTTTCTAAGAATATGAATTCAAATTGACAATTTATTCTAAATGGCTTAACATAACTTACGTTTAGCAATTTCAAAAAAATCTGTATATATAAATAAATTAATGTTTTCTTGTATGTTCTTTATATAATCGTATAAACTATGTATTTGATCATGTCATGATCTTCAGAAAACTGTTGTGCATGAGCCCACAAAGGTTTCTGAGTTGGTACGACCAAAATAATAATAATAATAAAAATGTAGCAAGGCGCGCAGGGTAGGATTTAATATATTTAAAATTCCTATTTTCCGAGAATGTAACATATTAATAAATTACATAGTATTTCAACTATAATTCATAAAAAAAAAACACCATCATTGTACTCAGCGTAATATACAAGTAACAACTGACAAACACATCAATTATCTTTTAACATTAGCTTATTTTCTTAAAGAGTGCCTTTTGTCAACGGCTACAAAAATGTTCATACCCATACAAAAGTCATTCTTATATAGATTATATAATACCTTATCGCTGTAAGCAACCGATACAGTAGTTCAATTTCATAACATACTTTGTAATAAATTTAATGTGACAAAGTTGCAAACATCGCAGTTCATGTAACCATGTCGCAGTTATTTAATCAGGCAAATCTTTGAATCATGGTGGAATTTAATTAGATCGGTAGTATGACATGGTATCAGGTTTTACTCCGAATGAAAGCAAATGAAGGCGAAAGCAAGGTCGTCGACTGTAGTGAGATAAACATGTTGGTGACAGAAATAACAATGTTTCTTTAAATGTTCTAACCGTTTGTCAATGTAATCTATACATAGCTTAAATACCATCAATATTATTCGTTTTTATTTCAAGTTTTTCTTAAAACAGCCAGTAATAAAAAAACAACTTCTATTAAACATTGACTGCCACGAGTAATAATGAGAATTTTTTTTTTATTTTATTCCAATTTCTTTGAAGTTACCAACTCTCGTAGATTTTTTTATTATTATTCTAAGCCCGGATTACATTGCAACACATTATTTATTACACATTTTCCGCTTAAAATTACATGTTACAATATAAATGTAAAAGAGCACCTATTTATAAATGTCAAAAGTTTTGTTCCATTTATTTACTTATTACTCATAAGTAATTCCTAGTATTACTTTTACTATAATCTCGTCGATATTCTGTGTCGCAGGTAAACCCTGGTTGTGCAATGTGACCGGTACTGGGCATTTCCTAGAACGGCGAGGTCGCGAGCTGACGCGTGCCGGTTCACTGTGGCGTTTCGTGAATAGTAAAAATTTGTGACTTTTGTCTGTGCCAAACACGTAGCCTTACAATCAAATAAGCAAGATCATTGTTATTTAATTATGGTATTTTGCGCAATAATGAAATAACTATATATTTTTTTAATTCTCCTCAATGACAACTACAGAATTGCCCAGTCCAAACTTCAATATCTTGGAAGGTGATGGTTGGACTCCAGTAGCACAGGGGCAGCGGTGTTGCGTTGGGTATCGGATGGTTAAGGCATGTAGATAAGGATGTTTGATCTCTCATAACAACTGAAAAGTACCCAATCGTATGCGTAATCTATACTAATATTATAAAGCTGAAGAGTTTGTTTGTTTGTTTTTTTGTTTGTTTGTTTGAACGCGCTAATCTCAGGAACTACTGGTCCGATTTGAAAATTTCTTTTATAGGCTATATATCATCACGCTAAGACTACTAGGAACGGAGCACCAATGAAGAATGTTTTAAAATCGAGGTTTTTTTCCCTTTGAGAGCTTCCCCAGAGAGCCCAAAGAAACTGTTCCACGTGGACGAAGTCGCAGGCCGAAGCTAGTACACAATATTAGGTATAAACTGTGTTTTGTATGCACTCGATTAGTTTAAAATTTCCTAATGATGATAAATATCACCATACAGATTCTGGATATCCGGACACGGGTCCACAATGACAATGGGACATCCGGCGTAACCCGTGCTCTCGCCTCTCACAAATTGACCGCGAATTAAGGGCCCGCCACCCTACAGCTCTCATCCGGGTTAGTGATGGGAATTTAATTTGAAACTATCGGTAAAAGGGCTTAAAAAATCGGTATCCTTGATCTTAATGTTATCGATAAAAAATCAATTAAGTCCTTACTTATAGTTATTGATATTTCTGTAACTAAAAATTTAGAATTATGTTTTTATGTCCTTAAAGTCTCTTCTACCTCGAGCAACTTAAGTAATTATAACATTATTATATATCAGCCATATGTATTATACAAACCATTTAAAACATTCGACATTCTAACAACTACATACTCCTTCAAACATTTAAAATAACTTGGATACATCGTAAAACGTTTATAATATCTTAAAGTATATAATAAAAATCGTCAACGTTAAAAATTTATCGCTCGATCGTTAAGACAAAATCAAAATGTGTGAACATTTCCTTATATCAGAGAAAGTATAACAAAGTGAAATGTAACAAAATCCTTATCCGCAAGCTTTAACGGGATTTGTCGAACATATTTCAAAACTGACAGGAAGTACCGCTTATATAACAGGAAATGTATTATATAGATACTAATAAAGTTGTGATTATTATTCTTTGAGCACTTTCTTTATTAGAAGTACTTTCACTAGTGTGTCACAGTGACTTTTTAGAAGAAAAAATTTTTAAGTTAACTTATTTTAGGCAACCTAATGCATGTTTCATTTATACCGTATTTTTTTTTTTTTAAGTAAATTTACGACATAATCGGGATGAAAATTGAACCTAAAACTTTGAAGCGGTAAATTAAGGTATTTAAATTATTATGATCCAAGTAATCTAGTTTACAAGCTAGAGCCTGAATGCTAAACTACATAAACAAAATTTAAAATGGAATTACTTATTAATTTCATCGTTTTTAAAAAAAGAAAAATCTTTCACGACCAATTCTTTCTCTCTCTCTCCTCGTCGCGATAAAAAATTATCGATCGAAAATATCGACGTAACATGACTATCTGCATTGAAGTTAATAGAACTGCAGTACAAAGGACTTCCGGTAGTTGCCGCAAACGCGCGCATGCGCTGCCAGAGGTTATCTCGACTGGACGACAACGGCGACCGTGAAACGTAATTACGCTCATTGTATAATTAATGTATAATTACGTTCATTTGACGACGCATTAGCGCTATGGTCACAGCGCTGTATTGTATCTGTTGCGCTAGCGATTGCGGGTTCGATCCCGCACACGGCAGACATTTGTATTGACCTCACAGATGTTTGCCGTGGTCTGTGCGTTTGTGCTTGTATATTGTGCGTGTTTCCGAAACCCCGGAACAACAAACACAGGAGTTAATCCTAGTGTAATAATAATTAGTAATTATAATTATTATTTGGCGAGTTAATTAATTATATGTCTGTATGGTTTGTCATAAATTCGTAAAATTAAAATTATAAAAGTCGTTTTAAAATGAACAAAGTTTAATTTCTGTGTTTGTTTTATTAAAGGTGTTACTTATTACCTTTCGGATTGAGTATTGAAGTTTTAATAAAGGTTTACAAACGTTATGAGTTATTTTTTTCAGTTTTAAGTTGAGTTTGTTTTGGAAGTGAAACTTGTTAAGGCGCATGAGGGTAAAATTTTGAAGGATGAAACGGCAACGATTTGATGAAACGGCAACGTTTTGATGAAACGGCAACGTTTTTGTCGATGGCGCTGGAACGGAAATCTAAAGCTTTAGATTTGTATTAACATAAACGAAACTTAAAAATTAGTTTGCCAAATTTCACTTCTGACGTGTGTACTTTGTACGGACGCACTTTTTTAAATTCTATTTTGTACTTTCTGCTTTTTATATTTCTTTTTATTTATCTTTTAAAATATAAATAAAATTAATAACACGAGACACATTTTTAAAATATTTATTACACAATAAATTAATAACAATAGTTGTATTATAATAAACTATAGTTAGATCCGGACGCGGCGTATATTTCTAAGAACAAGTACACATGCGCGTGATAACATATCTCATTCTCAGCCCTGTTACGAAATGCATATTAATACATTTATTGTTTCTATACCAGAAGTAATAAAAAAACAAACAAATCAATACTAAAATATTTTCTGTTTAACATTTACAACAAATTACAGGGATCGAAGTAAACAGTACCAAAAAAAAGTAACTGAGGTAGGGCACAGCAGGAATTTCCTGCTTAAAATATGCAGCCCGACTGGGGTAGTACCTCGACCTTACAGAAGACCACAGCTAAATAATACTGTTTTCAAGCAGTATTGCGTTCCTGTTGGTGAGTAAGGTGACCAGAGCTCCTGGGGGGGATTGGGGATTGGATCGGCAACGCGCTTTCGATGCTTCTGGTATTGTAGACGTCTATAAGCTACGGTAATCTCTTACCATCAGGTGAGCCGTACGCTTGTTTGCCGACCTATTGATATAAAAAAAATATACAGTTCAACAAAAAGAGCAATTTTATATGTCCTAACTTAAATACAATAATTTAGAAAATTCTAACCATATGCCAGTTATTAGGCAATGCACACACAACTTAATAATGACAGAAAATTGCATATTTTGCAAAGAAATCTTGAATTATAAACCCTATACTTCCTAAAATAAATCAACTTTAGCTCGGAGTTCACAAAAGGACTTGGTCACAATTTATTAATGAATATTACTTTAATTAACTTATTACTTGCTTATCAATTATAATAATAGTTGTTTAATACAATAAATAAACGATAAAGTGGGCCGCCATACGCACATGACATCACGTATCACACGTGACGCAACTCTGACGCATTACAGTTACTTATTTTTAACACTATTGTTACGGCCTATTGTTATTAATGGCTTCTACGAATGCCAATATTTTATTAAAAATATATCTTCAGTTCGATCACCTGTAACTGTGTATTTTATCTTTACAGATTTTAGACTTGAATAACGTTTAAAGTTACCTGCAAAGAACCTTAGGATGAGAAAACCCCCTTTTGCATAAATGGCAGCATATCTGTAGAACGCATTTACAACACAATCTGCTACGATATTTTGCGTTTAATACCTATTTGTAGTGTATAATAAAATAGATATTTGATAATATTTGTATGCACTTAGTGTCAAATTTTCATTTCTCGTAGCCAAAAGCACAGATAGACAACATGGCTAATTTCATTTTTCAGGGTTATATCAGAAATGTCTGGAGTTTTAGAATGGCGATTGCGATAAGCGGTATACGTAAACTTGGTAATGGCGATCGTGCAAGTTTAAACATCACTTAATTAATAGTATCTGTGTTTTATATTTAAACTCTTTTACTAGCAATCCGCAACCCGAAGTGGAGCAGCGTGGTGGGTTAAGCTTTATTCCTTCTCCTACTACTTTCTCCATGAAAGAGGTCTAAGCCCAGCACGGAATGTTACAGGCTAAATTACCACAAAACCAAAATTAAAAAAAAAAGCTGTACAAAGTCACCCATTGCGTCTGCGGCGTCGTCGAAATATCCCGATATTTCGGGATATTTTGGCCACTTCGAGAGTTTCAAAATGAAAATCGTGGTAAGTCCGAGAATCACACTTTTGATTACAAAACAAGTACAAAAATTTATCCGATTCTGCTTCTAACAATTAACGTTTTAAATCTTCACCATACATTTAACATTTCATACGTTATGGTTAACGAAAGTAACCGACATAACCCACAGACTTAGCAAGTTGCAGTGGCAGTGGGCTGGTCATCTGTGTCGTAGGACCGATGGCCGTTGGAGCAGACGGGTCAGGACGGATGAGGATTGCGGAAAACCGGGATGTCTGGCGTGAACTTGGGGAGGCCTATGTCCAGCAGTGGACTGCAATAGGCTGAACTGACTGACTGACTGACGCTATGGTTATGTTCTTCGAGTTTATGTGCGTATTGGGAAATCGAATTGGCAATTTAATTTTAATTAAAATTCTATCATAAAACTAGTGAGTGTCCAGTGTCCAGTGAACTAAATTTATGTTAATCAATTAACTAAAAACAAGTTTCATCGGTCGTATATAATGTTTATCTTCCATGTAAGCTCCAGATAGCATTTGCCAGTAAAGCATAAAACAAGATCTTTTCGATTTCAACTACTAAACTGCAAAGCTTTATATACCCGGGTTACGAATAGTATATCTGACAGGGGAAAAGGAATTTAATGAGGAAAAAGATAAAAACTCACAAAATGTTATCTATTGGATACAATTTGTCATTATATAATATACGTCACAATAACTTTTTCAGCAAGCGATTAAACGGCTTCAACACTTACGTATCCGTAATTTAAATCATTCATAAAATCAAAACTGGCAAACATCAATTTATCACCCACATATATTAGGAACAGTCCTAATTTTACTTTAATTGGAAAGTTCCAATTGTTTATCTCTTTTTTACAGCGTATTGATATAAAACTAATTGTAGTAAATATTATTTTAAAATACAGCACATTTCAATAACATCTTTGAACACAAAATAATTTCACCTCAGCTAAAACAAATCTTTACAATGCTCAATAGACCCCATAGCCGTCACAGGTATTACATATTCAATGGTGTATCGATGTTTAATAAGGCAATAAGGCAGCTGCCACATCCGTGAGCTGATGTATTCCGCGCATGTACACGGTAAGCCTTTGAAGGATGTTCGAAAGCAGTGTGAAGGACTTCTAATATACTTGTTTTAAATATCGAATGTATATTGAAAATTTTAACAAATATTGAATTTTTCTGTTTAAATTGGTTTATAAGTGATCGATAGGTTTTGTTGCGCAAATTGTACAGGCCCTGCTTTCTGCTCCGCGGGTCGCGAGATCGATTCCCGCCTGAGTCTGGGTTTTAATATTTGAATTTATATATCTATAAGTGTATTATTTCTATGCACATTTATCAAAAATAGGTTTTGTTGCGCAAATTGTACAGGCCCTGCTTTTTGCTCCGCGGGTCGCAAGATCGATTCCCGCCTGAGTCTGGGTTTTAATATTTGAATTTATATATCTATAAGTGTATTATTTCTATGCACATTTATCAAAATAATATTTAACTATAACAGTGAGCTGTTACCTATAACACAAGCATTAAGTTGCTTACTTTAGGAACAGACGACTGTGTGTGTCGATACTTTTGCTTTGTAATGATAATTTAACCATCATTATTAATGAATCGCCGACCGATGGTGGGATAACCATCCAGCTGCTGGCTTTAAAATACACAGGCCGAAGACAGGCAGCAGCGTCTTCGGTGCGACAAAGCCAGCCCTGCGGTCACCAACCCGCCCAGCGTGGTGACTATGAGCAAAACACATGAGTTCACGCCATTTTTGGCTTGAACTTGTAGAGGCCTATGTCCAACAGTGGAGTGTTATAGACTGAAATGATGATGATGAAATGATAATGATAATTAATAAATCGGTAGAACAGCGTAGCTCTTAATTAAAACTTTACCTAAAAATCTAATAAATTTACAAATATTTTGGATCAGTTTAGTTCGATAAACTCAAAAGATAAACTAAAATTAACAACTACATTTAGTAGAAGTTATTAAGATGACAATTACAAAAGAACAACTGTCACGACTCGCATAACTAAATCACTGAACGGACCTTCCTTCTAATTTGTCTTTAACTCATTTATTTATTTTATTTATTTATGTATTTATTTATTCATTTATTTTCTTACATCTAATATCTCATAAAAGATACGAGTGACACTTTTATATACTGTTTTTAAAGTTATCTAAAGAACGATAAATCAACGTTAAAAATTTCTACTTTTTACAGCGACTTCCCTTGTGAGTACGAGGGAAGTCGCTGTAAAAAGTATGTAACGCCTCTCCATTTGATTAAACACACACGCGAACACAATTGTATCATTAAACATGTCCTATGTAATTTCTCTGGTACGTCACGTGTGAGAGCGGAAGGTACGTCACTTCCGTACGTTACTGAAGAACGTTTCACACGAACCATGCAAAGAAATTGCTACCTTATATCTTTATATGATAAGATATAGAATAGTATATCAGTTGTTAGCATTCATAAAGAAATGTGCGTGAAGTTATGATGATCTATTATGAGGCTGGTATTGTCGATTTTTTTCATGCCGTTACGTAAAAACATGTAGTATAATATGAATTTGGATGTAAAAGATACATTTACTATCTTGAATTAATTTGAAACTCTTAAGGAGATTTAAACAATCTGTCACGCTGCGGTAAGTTAATAGACAATTCTAGTGCAGTTAAAAAAAAATTATACAAACAAATAATTTCTTGACTACACAGAGGTCACAAGATATACCAAGGCAAATTTAGGAGATTGAAAAAACTAAATGTTTTTTATTTATAATCATCCAAAGTTTCTAACCAAAAAAAAAAACAATTTAAACTTAACAGATTAATCTTTAAATTACCGCGACTAACTTTACAACGGTTAAGATTAACACACAGCTATATATAACACACTTAAATACATAAACAACAAAAACTCAAAGACAATTCAACACAGCAAAAGACGCTTCGCTTCAGCCTATAATATCCCACTGCTGGGCATAGATCTCTTTCCCCGTGTAGGAGAAAGATCAGAGCTTAATCCACCACGTTGCTCCAATGCGGGTTGGCGGATATATTCCCTACTATGAGTAAAGATCGCTATCAGGCGTACATGATAACAATTGGGACCGACGGCTTAACGTGCTCTCCGAGACTGCACAAACACCCAGACCACGGCAAACACCTGTATGGCCAATACAAATGTTTGTCGTGTGCGAGGATTGAACCCGCACCTGCCAGCGCAAAAGGTACAATCCATGGCTGTGACCGTCGCGCCAACGCGGCGTCAAAAAGACACCAAATAAAATTCACAACAACACTATTTAACCGACTTCCAAAAAAGGAGGAGGTTCTCAATTCGACTGTATTTTTTTTTATGTATGTTACATCAGAACTTTTGATCGGGTAGACCGATTTCGACAAATTTTGTTTTAATCGAAAGGTGGTGTGTGCCAATTGGTCCCATTTAAATTTATTTGAGATCTAACAACTACTTTTCGAGCTATATCTAATAATGTGTTTTTACTTGACGCTTTTTTCGTCGACCTACGTTGTATTATACCACATAACTTTCTACTGGATGTACCGATTTGGATAATTCTTTTTTTGTTGGAAAGGGGATATCCCTAGTTTGGTACCGTGATAAGGAAACCAGGATCTAATGATGGGATCCCAGAGAAATCGAGGGAAACTCTCGAAAATCCGTAATAACTTTTTACTGGGTGTACCGATTTTGATAATTTTTAATTTAATCGAAAGCTGATGTTTATCATGTGGTCACATATATATAAATTTTATCGAGATCTGATAACTACTTTTTGAGTAATCTTTGATAACGCGTAATTGCTTGACTATTTTTACGTCGATCTACGTTATATTACTTGTCGATGTAATTGAAGTCGGTTTTTTTTTCGTTTGCGAGCAAACACAATTATTTGCAGACGCAAACACTTCTAAGAAAGATCCCAGACAATCAAGAATGGCACTAAAACTTTTGAAGCTATTGGGTATAGGATTCAAAATGCTTCGACATGAAGATGTTAGTGTAAAACGAGAGTCATTAAAGTAATGAGTAAGAACAATGCATTATCTCAGTGATCTCTCGGGTGCAGATGTCACAGTGGCCGTGGGAACTCAATGCGAGGTGACCAAAGATCGGATGATTATATTGAAAAAAATCCAATGAAACTACTTTGATATATTACGAAATTTTCAAAAAATCTTTTATGTTTTACTACTATGTAACATAGTAGTAAATATATATATATATATATATATATATATATATATATTTGGGAATCTGATACTTATTTAAACATGTCCAGTACATTAACGAATGTATAATCATAAAAAAACGAGTGTGCTTTAGAATACACGACTGAACTACAAATCGTAACTGGCTATGAGAGGAAGAGAGAAAGGAATTGTGTGCTCGCACCTCTCTCTCTTACTCCGTTCGTCACGCCCGATCACACTTTTCGTAACGCTCTCATCACGCATTCACCAGCTTACTCCCCAATTCATGCGAGCGTAAGGAAGTTTTACATCAAAAACTCATAATATTGTAGATTGGAATGTCATCGAATAAATATATGATTAATAACTAAGGCTTTTGTATAATTATAATATATAGGCACTTGTACGTTCCTTCTCCCTTTTTTTAGCCGACTTCCCAAAAAGGAGGAAATTCTCAATTCGACTGTACTTTACTGAATACTCTACTTAATTGACTGTTTTTTTTTATATATGTATATCAGAACTTTTTACTGGGTGGATAGATTTTGATAACGCGTATTTATTTGCCAATTTTTTCGTCTATCTACGTTGTATTACTTGTCGATGTAATTGAGTCGGTTTTTTTTTTTGTTTGCGAGCAAATACATTTATATTTAATTCTTTCATCTTCACTTTAATACTTACCATTACTATTAATCCTTTCGTTGACAAAGTTTATTGCCTAGAGTCTAGCTAAGAGACCTAGGGTCTAGCCATTAAACTAAGAACAGCTTTAAAACAGGTGGTTCGACTGAAAGCAGTAGCTATAAACAAGGATTAACTGCGCTTATTACTTGTGACAGTATAAAAACTAATATCCCATCTTAATATTTAAATTGTTGTCAATCTACACCACATATGCTTTATAGACGATTTTATTAATCCTCGTAATGTAATAATTAATATGCAATAAAGTACTTATATGATTAAAAATAAATAACTTAACAGTAGCTATAAACAAGGATTAACTGCGCTTATTACTTGTGACAGTATAAAAACTAATATCCCATCTTAATATTTAAATTGTTGTCAATCTACACCACATATGCTTTATAGACGATTTTATTAATCCTCGTAATGTAATAATTAATATGCAATAAAGTACTTATATGATTAAAAATAAATAACTTATAATTTATTATGATTTTAACACTATTAATGAAAAGCGTCTTATTAACATCGTCTTATATACCTACTGGCGTAGAAATGAGTGCAAGCTGAGGTATGGCACAGCAGGAAAGATCCTGCTCAAAATCTGGATCAGCTCGACTGGGAAGTATCTCGACTTTACAGAAGATAGCAGCTAAATAATACTGCTTTCAAGCAGTATTGTATTCCTATGGTAAGTAAAGTGACCAGAGCTCCTGGGGTATTGGGGATAGGATCGGCAACACGTTTGCTATGCTTTTGGTGTTGCAAGCGTCTATAAGCTACGTAATCGCTTACTATCAGGTGTGCCATACGCTTGTTTGCCGAGTTATATAAAAAATAAGTGTTAGTTTAGCTATGGTAGAGACTGGTAACACATAATATCATCCAAAACAAATTTATAATAATTGACGATACTTTTAAATATCATTAATACTAATGGGGAAATTTCCAGAAACCAGGCTTACTAATTTAGAAATAAACACTACTGAGATTAGCTTGAATGAAATAAATGTAAATACTGATTAAAAATGAGAATAATATTACTACTTCACATTATGATATAATAATTGTTAACATTTATAATTATATATTGTATACGAAAATCAAGAACAAACACAAGCAATTTATACATAATAATAATGAGTATAAAAATTAGATTAAACAAACAACTTATCAACTAAACAAATTTCCTCCTTAAGTATAAATATTAATGACAATACCCAACAGTCTATACTTATTTCGTTTTGTCTAAACTGATTTCGTTCATTTAATTTGATGATTATTGTTTTTGGTTGTGTAATAACGGAATATATTCTTATTGTTTCTTAAAAGTGCACGCTCGCGTCTTTGTCTGCGTTTTGTTTATGATGTTAGTTTTGACTTTGAGGGTCATCGAACTCCTTCTTTAATCTCTCTTGAAAATCAATTATTAACAATAAATAACTGTTTTAATCGAACTAAAACTGTAAACTGTATAATGCGTGTTTTATAAAATTATTTCATTGTTTGCTGATTACGATTTTAAAGATTTAGCGTCGAAATAGGCAAATGACAGATAGCGGTTCTTATTTATAGAATTATATAAACCCCTTTAGGTCAGAATCTTAATGCACTAACAAAAAAGCAAATCTTGTTTTTACTGATCAAAACGCGTTTATAGGAACCACTTAGCAAGTATGTATTTACTGATTTTTTGTACATATGGTACTATACCAATCGACCTAGCCATATACAGACTAATACCCTACAAGACACTCTTCAACAATAAAATTTTCACATGAAGAAAATCGCGAAAATTAACTGTCACAGAAATCGCAATTTTTTTTTTTTTTTGAAATATACAATACCCTATAACTGTCAGCCTATAAAACTGTCAGACAGTAATCTCAAAACGCCGTTATTTTACATCTTCGATAGCATTTCATAATGAAGCCTTGGGAGCTTCTTTGTTAAGAATAATGTGAACTTAACTGTTTATTGAAAGTTAATTAAAATTGTTAGCAGCTTCAATGCGTTAAAAAGCTCTATAAAGCGTTAACTTTTATTTTGTGTCTATACTCGTATACATATAATTTCGTGTGAGAATTTTAACCATCAGTAAAAGAACGTATGATTTATATGGTATATATAAAGGTTAATAAATAATAATTAGGTACACAATATAGTAGGTAATTAAATTTATATAGTTTGGGAAAAGATGCTGGCGAATCATCGTCAGAAAGATCGCCGGTCTTATCGCTGAAAAACGATCTCTACCAAACAACCTTCGGGCTGAGGAAGTTGTCTTGTATTGTCTTTATATGTAAGATTAATTTTGTTAACGTCAAGCCGTTAATTATGAGGTTTTAAGCAAAAAGGTTTTATGTAGTAATCGTCCACGTTTAAAAATACAGCATAAAAAGTTACTTCAAATTTTTTTTTTTTTTTTGTTACACTAAATAGAACATGTTCAAATATGGAACCTTTTTCTCTGTATTCATGACGTCGTTAGGAACAACGGTAGTATTTATGAGAAAAAAAAACGTCATTACGACATATTCTTAATTATGATGCTCTAGCGACGTTTCCGCTGTTGGTCCTGAGATCATATTTGCAGTCTTAGAATATTTTACTGCGTAGCTTGTGGTCAGTATGGGTAAATATACTGAATACTAGTAATTACGTGGTAAGCCGCGTGTTAGAACACGGGTTTAAATCTTCAGAAATTCCTGTAATTTTTAAATGCATTCACGACATACATCATACTATCGAAATAAAAACGACTAGGTATAATTTATATTTAACATATCACTTTGACTAATTACATAAATAAAAAGTATTTATTTCTAGATTCGAAAAATATAAAAATTAAAATTATAATACTTGAACAAATATTATAATAATGACAACTGTTTTTTTTTTTTTTTTTTAATTAACTCGACATTACATTCCTTGAAGCAATGAGAACTGACGACAATGAGACGATTTCGGCATTGTTCGACGCCATATTACCCAAAGTGCCATATTAATTAAAGATGGCCGACTGAGATAACGGATGATTTCTCGATTGTTCTCCAGCTGGGAACCGTACCGGCTGGGATCATATTGTTTTTATGAAAGTCACTTTATTATAATTAAATTCATTGTATTTCTGAGTGCTCGCTCGCGTTAAATCTCTGTTTATAAAACTTTTATTATCGAAAAATTCTAAGTAGAACTATTTTAAGAATTTGTCCCTGAAGAGAACTAAACTTAGAAACTAAAGCTGTCTTACTACACTCTGTTACAAGTCTGTATATTTTAAAGTGTTTTAGGAAAATCGGCAAAAAAAATCAAATTTTTATACATTACTATGACCGTTATAACTACAAAAAAAACTAGTAGTTATATCCGAACGTTATCTAAAAGCTTCAATAAATATATGTAAAAAAAAAATGCAAAGTCAATTCAACGTCAAGGAGACCTGTTTGTGCAAATATTTTAACCTACATAGACCACGTTGTTAGACAAAATTGCAACCCATTACTGAAGTGATAAACATCAAAATCGGTTGCGGTATCGAGATTCAGTAATTCGGAACCCTATACTTTAATATCATTGATAAGAAAAATACACATATATACGTAAATAAGGGGTGATCAATTGCTTTAAATGCGATGAAAAAAATCAAATATTTTTATTAGTATTAAGCTTTAAAAGAACTTGAATCGTAATTATAAAGTTACAAGTAATTGAAGCTGCTTCTGGATACGTACCGTAAGTTCTGCTGAGAAGAACAATTAAAAATCTTATTTCTCCTACTTTCCACTCTCTGTTTTCTTTTCTTTTATTCGCATTTCAATCTCTACCACTAACAAATGTTTGTATCATAAAGATATTTGCTGTGGTAGGAATGTTTGTATTTGTTTTGTTTTTTTTTATATCAGAACTTTCAAATTTGAACTTTTTCCACGTATTTAAAGTTTTTATTAAAAAAAAATAATAGATAAAGCGTATTATTCGGTGCAGTATTACATAGTTGATAAAGATGTGTGGACTTAGTAACGCTGTATTTCATGCAAGATATTACTAATTTTGTACTAAAACTCAGTTTATGTATTTTCAAAAGAGTAACTGCGGAGTTTCTTGCCGATTCTTCTCTGAAGAATCTATATTCCGAATCGGCTTTACTTTTAAAAACTAATTAATCACTTTCAAATTTAATTTTTGTAAATTGCGTTTCGAAAGTGCTCTTGGGACCTATTTAAATAAAGTTGTTTTTGATTTTGATTTTGATTTTTACTTCATTCTACGGTTTATAGTGATGAAGTATGGTGCTTATTATATTTTTAAAAATGCCGTCGCCTGTCACTTGTACTGCTACTGATATTATATTTAGTCAAGTTCACTCTTTCTACAAATATGGAACCGTATCAGTACCGTTCTATCATTTCCTGACGCTGTGCCTTTATGTTCTCACGATGGTTCAAACATGGTAAAAACATAATAGCAAAGAATAAAGGAAATGCAGTCATTAGTAACAAGAAAGTGAAGTTAGTTTATAAAACTTTCGCTCTTAGCGAGAGGTAATTATGACTATATTTGATTGACATGTCTGGACTATTGTAATTTAAGATCTAAGTTGCGAGAAGCGATTACGATGATACTCTAACAAATAATTATACAATAGAAATTATTACTACGAGTTAGCGTTGCGGTCACAGCACTGGTTTGTTGCGGTTGCGGGTTCGAACCCCGCACATGGTGTGCATTTGTATTGCACAGATGCTTGTGGTTGTGTATTATGTGTGTTTTCGGAACCCCGATATAAGAGTGAATCCTAGTAGCCGTTGAATGTGAGGCGTTATAAATTTTTTATTTAATTATATAACATTTAATACCTCTACGTATCTTATTTGTCTCCTGAATATGAATAGTTAATTTATTTATAACACACGACATACTGAACTATGTACAATATAACAAACATACAAAAATAATAAATAAATTCTAAAGCCTTGTAGAGGCGGAGGAGTTAACAACGGTTTATCTACAAATTTCAAATCGACAACGCAGATAAAACCGCACCGGACATCTAGTATTCAGATAAGCTAAGTTATATAACTAAAGTAAACATACACATTATAAATAATCATTGCGAAGCGGAAATAATGATAAAAGGGACTCTTCGTATAACGGAAGCCGACGTAATAACGTCGCGCGTCACTTCTATACACGATCTAATATTTAAAAAAATAATTCTAACTATTTCTACCACATATTTTCATTTCCTATTTCTAATAACATCTGTATTATAAAGATACACGCAGTTTTGTTAGGGTCGACGTTAACACATGAGCAACAATACAAGCACAATGATAACACAAGCACAAACGAAGAGAAAAATTGTCGCCGTATACGATTATAGTTTTATTGTTAGTCTACTGGATTGAGAATCCTGTTGTATGGTGTTTATAAAGACACGCGACGCAAACAAACATTCAAATTGTGAAAAACGTCCGTATGGGACATATTTGACAATATTTGTCACGTGCGGGGATCGAAACCGCGACCACAAGTGCATCCGCCAATTGCTATGACCATTGTTCGTGTTTTGGACTAACGCCGAGTTGCACGAAACAAAATTAAAATTGAAGTAGAGATTAAACTAATTTAATCACGAGAATTTCATACAATTCTTGCGATTAAATTAGTTTAATCACTACTTAAATTTTAATTTCTTTTCGTGCAACTCGGCGTAAAACATTTAATAATATTTATGTAATTGTTCAATATTTTAATTTAATTTTTTTGACGTCTTGTAAAAATTTCATAATAACTTCATCCTTTAAAATTTGACCCTTTGACCCCAACAATAGCACATTAAAATTAAGAATAATACGAGAAACAAATGCAATGACTGTAAAATTAATAATGTACTTTCAAAAACTAAAACAGCTGTAATTTCGACCGCGGCCTCTGTATTTACCCGTCCATTATGAGTAAACGGGTCCTTACTTCAAATGCGTTCTTGCACCGCTTGCCAAACCCATTGTGTTACAAATACGCCATTGTGCTGTATTTCGGTTTATTAAATAATGATATCTGTGTAAATCGCCAGTTCACTTGAATTACATGAGAAACGAAAACGAATTTTAATTGCCGCTTATTTTGTCGACATCTAATAATAATGATTGGTCTTCTTTGAAATATATAGAAATAAAGATCTTCATACAATCTGCTCTAAGCTCTTTTTTTTATTATTATTGATTATATGTAAAATATATGTCATTAATAAATATATAGTATAATAGTCAGACTACACAGTTCACGTATCAAGTTTATATTTTCATCGACCAAATTGTCAATGTTGCTGCGTCTTTTCCTTATCAAAAAGATCATCAATGCCCGGTAAAAAGAGTTTTAAACTATAATAATAATAATAAAAGCCTTTATTTAGATATTAGATTTATAATTGTGTATAGATATATAAACATAGGAAAAATTATTCACGCATATCGTGTTTCTTAACTTTCTGTAAGTCAGTTTGCCAAATGACAAAGTCATTCTCCAAGCTATTCCATTCTAATCTCTCTCTGGCCACCCTACTCCATGTTATGCGTGCAACCTGTCTGATATAATAGTTTTAAACGAATCAATTGATTACTTTAGAAGATTATAGGCTCACCGTGCGATGAGAGAGATCGGTGACAGAGTCGTGCCTGTTCTCAAGGCTGCCGAGGCTGCAGCACGAGGCTGAGGACGAGAGGCTGACAGAATCGGCGCGCGCGCGGTGAGGCGACACAGCCACGTGCTTCAACATGCCTGGATACCTGGTGGAGAATACAGAGAACATTATTTCAATGGTGCTAAGATATCACGAATTATAAAACCAGTGTTATTTAGAAGAAGACGAGACGGAAGGTCGGTGTGGATGAGAAAACATTCTTTATAAAACATTGAAGTCCGTAGAAATAATAAGTGCTAGTAATATTCTAATAATAATCTACACACTGCGTTAGTTTAGTGACTGCTATATTTGTATTCTGTCGCTTACGGACAGTACAATTGTGTCAGCAGTAAATCTAGGTTTGTCATAGAGGTGTCAGGATATAATTTATCATATTAAAGCGATTTTTTTTTTCATTATCATACATTAAATATTGAGTGTATTATAAAATATATTAAATAACATCCCACATTCAAATGTACTCGTTAACGCTTATTATTCCATTTTTGTATATAAATAATATTAGTTAAATTAAAGAAAAAGAATTCAACAAAAAGTACTTGAAACTAAAATTCATTTTATAGCCTCAATTAAAATAACTTTTAACGATATCCCCAGAAGGTCTCAACTTCTCGAGACAATGCAAAGATGATAGAATACTGCGACAGCACGTGAGCTTCGCACATGTTAAGTGAAGATCTTCTCGTCCTTCTGAGAACGCACTACCTGCACTTCGGAGTCATAAAATCGAACATATCCTAACACGTTTCGTACCCTCCGTACTGTCACCAACCCGCCTGCTCAGCGTGGTGACTATGGGCAAAACACGTGAGTTCACGCCATTTATTGCGCGAACTTGTGAGCCTATGTCCAGCAGTGGACTGCGATAGGCTGGTGTATGTGTGTGTGTGTGTGTGTGTGTGTGAGCCGGTTTACTGCGTTTGTTCGGTTATACTGCGAAAACTACTGAACCGATCGGAATAATACTTATACCATACGAGTAAGATGCAGCGCATTTCGGAGAAGGTAGTATATGATATATTGGTGATTACTTATCGTAAAAATGTAGACGGACAGGGGTCACTAGTGTATTAATGTTTGGTGATGTGACTTAGACATTGTATTTTTATATATCCCATTCTGTTTTGTATATCTACCGTATGAATGACTAAACAATTAAACAACTACATCATTATTTAATTATCAATTTTTATTCTTAATTTTCTAATAAATAACTTCTTATTTAAATGCCATATTGTTCACACACACACAAATACTTCAAACGTACGAACGTGACGTACCTAAAATATATAATTACAACAATCGTAATAATATTTCATAGTAAAGGCTGTGACGCATTTTCAAAGAACATCTGCCGGCTGCCGTGACCTTTGAGTCAGCGTCCAAAACAAATTGAGATGAGCTACCGGAATAACTGAGACGTTTGATTTTACGAGGATTTTTATTGAAATACATATATGGACAGGTGACTCATATAAATATGTTACTATTTACCTTAAATAGTAATAGTAAATCTTATTGTATTTTAGTAAATGTATGATCATAACGAAAAAATGATTTTAATTTTTTAGTATACTTGTATATTTTGTATCCTGAATTTTAATTAAATCGTTTATCTTTGTCAACTTTAACTGAGGTAGGTCACAGTAGGGCACATCCAGCTCAAAATCTGGAAGTATCTCCACCTTACAGTGTATTTACTACCTACTACTACTACAATTACTTTTGCTTTCAAGCAGTGTTGTGTTCCTGTAGTAAGGTGGCTAGAGCTTCTGGAGCTTTTGAAAACGGTCGGTAACGCGCATGCGATGCTTCTAAATCTAATCTGATGCTACAGAATCGCTTACTTTCAAGTGAGCCGTACGCTAAGTTATTTGCCGACCTAGTTGTATCCAAAAATACATTTGTTACTTTTACTCACTCTCGATAATTCAATGCTCTATAGTCTATACAAATATTGTCACTAGCTATGCCCCACGGATTCACACGCATTAATTTGAGGGAAAAATAGCCTTCCTAGTTAAAGGGGTTACCAAAGAAAAAAAAGAATTTTCAGTTCGAACCAGTAGGGCAACACTGGCGCGTTTATTTTTCAGCTTTATATAAATAATAATAAATAAATATCTACACAATACACACACGGTCGTCTGTTCCTAAAGTAAGCAACTTAATGCTTGTGTTATAGGTAACAGCCGACTGGTATATAGCTACATATTTTTTTTTCGATAAACATACTTATAAATAATACATATATAAATAAATATTTATATTACACCCAGACTCGGGGTGGGAATCGAACCCACAACCCTCGGAACAGAAAGCAGGGTCACTACAAACTGCGCCAACGGGCTAGTCAAAGTCAAGTTATATTAGTATAGATGTGCGAACAGCCTGCATCTTTTATATTTTAAATTAAATGATGATGGTCCAAAACATTTTACACGTTGTTTTCCTCTACTAAACATGAAACGAATATTAAACACGTATTTCTATGACAAATACTTTGTAAATACAATTTTCTATAATGACATCGGTAATTACATGCAAAAACTTGTCCAAATCGTGTGAATGTTTTAACGATGACAATTGTATTACAAGAATAAAAAGAATTTTGCGAAATCATGATGAACGAGATGATCATCTCTACAGATTACTGCAGACTAATAGAGCAACAGCAAAATTATGCCGTAATCAACTTAAGTTACAAAATATTAAATCAATGTAATTTATTTTGCACGCATGTTTATATTTAACACAGTATTAATCAAATAAAAATCACATAGTACGAGTTTTATACGTACAAAATTTTTTCACACAGTAATGAGAATCATAAAATACAAAAAAGGTCAACGCGTTAATGACAAGACAAAGACTAACGTTCATACTTCTTGATTGACCCGTTGGTGCGGTAAGGAGTGATTCTGCTTTTCGTTTTGGAGTTGTGGTCTTGATTACGCACCCCTTATAGACTATTTATTCTATACTAGATAACCTAACAGACGTTATATTGGATATTTTTTTGGATATCTTCCGATTTTCTGCGCACATTCTACAATTTAATATCAGAAAGTATAAGAAACTTTGAAAAAATTTGGCTAGAATTGGTCCAGCCGTTCACCAGTTTAGCGCTTAGCAACCCATTTTTATTTATGCAAATATTATCATTATAAAGTATAATTAAATAGTAAAAACACAATTTTGACAATGTCTAATCCTAATTTTTAAAAAAATCAGTGGTGAATTAAGCTTCAATCCTTCTCCTACATGAAGAAAGAGGCATGTGCCCAGCAGTGGGATATTACAGGCTAAATCTTGATTATATAACTAAGAAATAAGCGTATCTATCGATTTAGGATTCTCAGATTTAAAAAAACCTAATTTAAGTAGTTGTTGTTTAACAGTCACAACACAGGCTCTCGAGCTCTGCATTGCCTTGTTATTAGTTACCTTTAGATAAAAGTCTTAATCGGACTAGATAGTTTTTTTATATATATTTTGCAATTAAAACTAAAAAATACCAGCCAGCACTAATGATATAAACACATATTATTTATGATTGTAATATAAAACCTTATTTAAAGCACACTATAAAAAACTAAATCAATTACAGAAAAAAATTTAAATTACTTCCCGTAATCCTATCGCTCATGACATAAACATAACATTGACTACACGTGGGCAGTCGAAGTCCGAACATGGTCTGGGCCGAATATGGACCGCACAGCTGGGCCAGGCCCATTGATTTGTTTATTTAATTATGCATTCAATACGTTTTATTTTCGGCGGTCCGTGTGCTACAACTATGTCGAGATTGATTACTAAGGAATTGTTTTCATCATTAATACCTCTGTCCTAAAAATTCTATTAAGGTTACAACCTCGACCACACCAATTAAATTTCTTCGTGTATCCTCGATTCAAAGTGATATTGGCGAATTGATCTGTACTCTTTTTAGCACCATTGAAAGCCATTAAACAAAAAGAAAATTAAAAAGTTGAATTAATATTTATAATTATATTTACATGTAAAACCTCATTCTTGTAGTACTTAAATTAAAATCAAGATGGATTTTTTTTCTTAAAAAAATAATAATTAACAGTCTGTTCCTAACGCAAAAAAAAATATCAATTTATGACCTTCCATTTTTTAAATCAAAATCAAAAATTATTTTTTCAAACAAGCTTCAAAAGCATCTTCGAATCGTCATTTTAAAAATTAAATTTTAATTATGGTTAAAAGTAAAACTACCACCCATTTGGAATGTAGATTATGCAAATCGGCAAGAAACTCTGCAGCTACTATTTAAAAAAAACTGTATTTTAATATAAAATTGGTAATGTCTTGCATAAAATTCGGTTAAACATTTTAAATTAAAACAAACATTTCCCTACTTCGGTTTGTTTTGAAAGCAACATGATTCCATTTCCATAAAACGCGCCATGTTTTCGAATGAAACAAAGGAGCATTATTTCATACGCGGGCTAAAATCAGCAGAACCACGCAACTGTTTCATTCAAATATCGGATGTCGACATCGAGAATGTATATTTACTGAAAAAAACAATTATTAATAATAATAAAAAAATAATTATTTATTTCAAACAATAAAATTCAAGTTCATAATATTATAGCGATATTTTAGAAAACCTTTGGACTTGGCAACAAATAAACATTTAAAATTTATTAATGTAATGTATTATAACAAACATAAAGGCTTTAAAGAAACTTATAAAGTACATAAGCACATAAACGTAACACATGCACAAAAAATATCACCAAAGCAACAAGAATGTTGTTTATCAATCGAATTCATATCTAATTCCGTTCCACGCAATTGAAAACTCAAACCTGGAACACAATATTACTATATAATATGCACATATAATTCAATCCAATAGGAAGAACAACATACACCCGGATTTCCTCTCTCATCGAGTAAGTCGACACGCGATGCACGCATCACTATTTCCCTGGGAAGCGATGTTACGCACAGACCGACAGAGCGTTGCTTTAGTTATAGTTCATAGCCTTTTTTTATTTGTATCTATATTTTCTGCAACTTCAAAGGCTTATATCATTGCTGACTTATGCCGTGGCCACACTATCCTATTTGATTACAGAAGTGTCAAGTGTACATTATGGCATTGATTGAGACGTACCATGTGGCTTCAATCTATGGTGATAATTATACTATCGATGGAAACTTGGGCATTTGAAGGTTGAAAAAATAGTGTGTATGAAAAATTAACTTGATATTTAATAATGTATTTTTGGATTTTTTTTTAGATCTTTTTAGACTTCCAAAAAGGAGGAGGTTAACAATGCAGTTGTATTTTTTTATGTGTGATACCTTAAAACTTTTGACTGGGTAGATCGATTTTTTTAACCAAAATTTGGTGCGTGTCATGTAATCCCATTTAAATTTAATTGACATCACACAAGTACTTTTTGAGTTATATCTAATAATGCGTATTTACTTGACTATTTATTCATATACTAACGTTTTATTATTTGTCGATGTAATTAAATCGTTTTTTTTTTTTCATTAGCGAGCGAATAAAATTATTGAATCAATTTAAATAATTAAAAGAAACATGAAAATTAAAACATTATCTGATGAATTTTCGATACGAATTAAAAAAAAATAGAAAGTAAATACATGTTACATAAAGCACAATTGTAAAAAAAATATTTTTTTTTTTTTTTTATTAATAGGAGTAGAAAATAAAACTAGCCACAAATACTATGACGAATCAAAAGCAATAGTATGCAACATGCCAGTCGAGCGTACAGAACGGAAGCATAAACGGGAAAACAGATTGTTTTTTTTTTTAATCGACCGCAGACGAAATTTTGCGGTCGCGTTTATTAATATTATAAAAAAAACTGATAACACGTCCTGTTTGCCATAGATACTTTTTGCTATAAATACCTCTTTGCTGATATTTATAAAATTTAAGTAATAAATTATGTATAATGTGATAATATATATGACTTGATTGTACATTTTCCCAGTTACTAAGACCCCGCTGTAAGAACGGTACGGTGCAGCTAAACTTATTAAGTAATAGGTTTTACTATGAGCTGTATAATATGTCTGAAGACCACAGCTAAATAATACTGCTTTCAGTTTATTATTATGTGCCTTTGGTGAGTAAGGTGGCCAGAGCTACTGGAGATGGTCTGGAAGAGCATCAGATACGCGCTTTCGATGCTTCTGATGTTGCAGACGTCTATAAGCTACGGTAATCGCCAACCATCAGGAGAACTGTATTGCTTATTAGCCGTTGTTATTCGTTTTAGAAGACCTTTCTTATCAATTTTTCTTGACTTCCCCATAAACTTATTATTAAATAATTTAAACTTAATCCTTGAAGCGGGTTTTACGAGGACACAAAACATTTTAATTTCCTATAAATAATCGAAACACGTAGCTAATTAATGGAGAATTTGTGGCGGGAGCCGTAAACGGAGACAGGATGTGGTGTATGTTTACGAAATTATAAATATTCCAATTGAGTTTCATAAGCTTCGTCCGATCAAGGAGTCCATTAGCTGATATACGATTGAATATAAATTTATTTACTTAAAAAGCCATTGAACTACTGAATACTAGTTCCGCATCACTTGTTATTTATCTACTCATTATTTTACTTACAGAAAAGTTAGCGTAGCTTCTTTTATCATTTTGTTTTACAAACCAAATTCGTGTTCTGTTATCGGTTTTTCAGATTTACAAATGTAATGTATTGTGCATTACAAAAATGTTTCTAGAGCCTATATTTGAGTTAGAAATCAAACAGATATCACATAAAAGCGCTGAAAAATAGATGAAATATATTTATAGCTAATTCAGTTATAATAATTTTAATTTAAACGTGTTTATTCCGAAAAATACAGAACAGATTTTAGAAAATATTTCTGTTTCACTAAGCCCATTTATCGAAGAGAGTACGCACGATTTAATCGTAACATCACGTTACGACCCATAAAAAAGTACCATAAATTAAATCAAAATAATTCTTATTACTAGACAAACATAATTAAATAACAAGCTTACTTTTAAGCAAAAATGTACTTGTATTAGCAGTCGCGCTTCCTACCTCCAACCGTATATACATATTAAAAGTTATATATATACTATATTAAAAGTTTAAAAAAAATTAAATTACATACCTATATATTGCCAGATTTATGCTTAATTTAAGTCTTTATTTAGACAGAACGAAATTTTGTTAAATTTTCTTTTCAGCTGTAACGGTAAAATCAAATAAAATTGTTCATATAGATTATATAATAATACATTGCATCGGTACCTCATAGTAATATACAGTGTAATCAATGTCTTACAAGTGCCTTGTTCCTCTGATTAAGACATCCAGGTCACCTGCTACTTGGAGTTACGGACTGGAATTACCCGCTGAATCTATTACGCATGTACTGTGTGAGCTCGCTGTGCAATTTGAAGCAAACATTTACAATAAAGCAGGACAATCTATGTGATTATCTAAAGTAAATACAATTGTATTGTGTAATTATGTTAGTTTTTTTGTAAAGAGTAACTGCGGAGTTTTTTTTTCGATTATTAATCTCTACATAATCTACATTAAGAATCGGTGGTAGCTTCTTTTTTAATAATTAATTAATCAATCAATTTATTTAATTAGGATGACCCATAATTGTTAACGCGTATTACACAATAACGTAAATTTAATCTTAATAAATACTATACAGCTAAGTGTTACAATGTTTTATTAAAAGAAATATAATTTTTATTTGTATAATGACGATTCAAAAGTGCTATTGATGATTACATGATGACATAATTATTTATTTAATTTGTCTGTAAGTAATCGAATGCGATCATCTGGTATAGTAAAGAGTATGTAGGATAAAGTATCAAAAATATATGTACCTATATAGATCTATAATCTACAGTATGAGAAACTCAAAATACCAGCTGCTTCAGCTTATTATCCAGGGCAAGATCCAAGGCAAGAACAGTGTGGGTTGTAGAAAAACATTTTGGTTAAAAAAATCTACGCTAATTGTTTAGGAAAAGCACCCGTTCGTTATTCAGAGCCGCGGTATCAAGGGTACAAGTTGCCAAAATGATCGCCGAACTTCGTGAGAAGATGGCACAGAAGAAGAAGAAGATATATCTATAAAGCCGAAACATTCTTAATAGGTTTCATCCACTTAAATTTCTCTACTGTCTAAAGATAATAATAAAAAAAACCTGTAAAAATACTCATAAAGATGCATTAACATGGAAAAAGGTTTTTCATAATATTGTGACATCCGATACGATCCCAGAGATATCAACTCAATCACTACAATGTCATATCATCTATATCTACATATTGTAATTCGATAATGCGTTATTTCTGACTGAGTAGAGATTTCTCCCGGTCATCGCTCTCTTAGGGCGCGTCCACACGTAATGCGTGACAGCGTGACGACCAGTGAACCAAAATAATTGTGTTTGCGAGCAAACGAAAAAACCGACTTCAATTTACAGCTTACTTGTTTGATCTCGATTAAATTTAAAAATTAGGTCCCAGCACATGTTAAGCACCAACTTAAATACTTATGACCTTCTCCTTTTTGAAGTCGGTTAAAAATTAAGTCAGAATTTTCATGACGGTGATATGACGGATCTTTTAACAAAAAATCTGATTTTATTTTATTTTAGTGTTTTTTTTAAAGCTCTCATAAATCTTTTATGTACAATATTGTATTTAATGTGAAGCTAAAATCGATTAGAAAAGATTCCACTGAATAATACAAAAAATTTCATATTTTCTATTTTTTTTTTAATCTTTTAAATGTCACGTCCTTCGTGAAGGTCAGCTTTAGTAAATCCTGTGTGGTATTGGTTATTTTTTTATCACTGGAATTGGGACTTTGTATTGAGGATAGAAATTATTTCATATAGATAAAAATAATACACAATTAGTTTAGAAATAAATTTATAAATTACATAATAATAACAATAAAGTAATTTATATCATCATCATCATGATCATTCCAGCCTATTGCAGTTCACTGCTAGACATAGGCCTCCACAAGTTCGCGCCAAAAATGCGTTAACTCATGTGTGTTGCCCATAGTCATCACGCTGGGCAGGCGGATTGGTGAACGCAGGGCTGGCTTTGTCGCACCGAAGACGCTGCTGCCCGTCTTCGGCCTGTGTGTTTCAAAGCCAGCGGTTAGATGAATAGAGAAATTTATAAATTAGATAATAATTTTAAAAAACAAGCGTGCTTTAGACCACACGACTGAAGTAAAACTTCTGCACAATAGGATTAATCTTAGATATACGAAATACTTTTCATAACGCTCTCGTCACCCATTCACCAGCTCAATCCCCAATGCAAGCGTGCGTAGAGAAGTTTTACTTCAAAATAAATAAAACAATTAAAAAAGAGTATAGTCAACAATGTAGCATAAATATGCACGTTGCTTTAGACGCTTAGCTAATGATAATTCATGCGGCGGCGAGCGGAAACGCCTTCTGTCCGAATGTGTTTGCAAAAAACTCCGAAACCAACGCGGATCATACAAATCGTGGAATGAGCCTTGAATATGTAATTACATTTATATTAAACTATTACATACATATCTTAACCTAGAATATAGCTGGTGACAAATTTTGTTACCTGTGATATCAATAAAAAAAGGTGTTATTATAGTTTTATTAATTACTAGCTACCCGGACAGACTTCGTTCTGTCAATAGTTAATAGTAAATTTTTTTTTGTTTTAAAACTTCCGTGGGTCCTTAAGGAACATACAAAATAAATTGCTGAATCAGTCGAGCCATTCTCGAGTTATGCCCTTAGCAACATTCATTTTTATTTTTATAGATTTCAAACGTTATATCATAAACTAAATACTAAATAGATCTAGTTTCATTATTGTAAAAATGTTATAAAAAAGTTATCTGTAAGCTGGACGACGAATTCATGAATATGTTCAGTAAGATTATAAATACTATTTTATTACATAGGATGAATGACAATTACCCTTTTCAATATGTCTTTATTAGAAAACAAAAATATTTAAAAAAATAGAAATGTCACTTTTTCGCGCTCATTAATAGTATGTACACTCAAAAATTATAAATCAATTCGAGAATGCCATAAAAAAATTACATTATATAATTATATCCCAATTGAAAGGTTCATTAAAAATTTTTTGTCACAAAAACCTGGCAAACTAGATATTTTTATAATTACGTCATATAAAGTTGTAATTTCAATTTATTTTTCTTGTTTTAAAAGGAAATGAATTTTTAGTTGATTTATAGTTGAGCTAATAAATAATTATTACAATTTATAATATAAATTTAAATAGATAATAACATTCGAAAAGAAAGGTGATTAAACTGGCTGGAATAATATGTTTTACAACTAAAAAATAAAAATAATTTTAACGTTATTAAATCTTTAAAGAGAAAATGGTACAAGTAGTAACCTAATTAAAAAAAAATTGCTAAACAATTTTAAAAATCGTAAACATCCAATAAAATATAACTTACAAAACAATTACAAGCAAACAACGCAATATGAGATAATTAATTTCAGTACACTTGCTAACAAGACAGTACAATGAACAAACATTCATTACTCATTCGACACGAGACCGCTCGACAATTACACTCCGTCGCCCTCACGACGTGATGATCGTACTAAATACCGCCTATTTTAGAATATGAGGTTATAAGAATATACCAAATTATTAACGTATAATTTACCATAACTTTTTATATATCGCTATTGTGGCAGACTAGCGAACGACCTGTCAGATGGTAGGCGGTTACTGTGGCCTATAGACTCCTGCAACATCTGAACCATATGAACACTCCTGCAATACCACGTGAACACAAGACTCACACAGGCACCCCGTAAGATTGAGGTACTTACCAATCGAACTGCTACGGATTGTGAGCAAGGTATTTCCTGCTGTGCCACTCTAAATTAAGCTGCAACATTAGCCATTAATCAAAATAAGAAAAAAGAAAGCTTAAAAACCGATAACTGAATTTAATAATTTAGAAAAAAGATTTTTAATCTATAAATAATTTCCTAATCTTCAAAGAAGGTTTTTATATTTCAAAAACAAAGTTATACTTCATTTTTTATTCTATTCAAGCTCTCTTATTTGTATTTAATACTTTTCTTTTATTCATTCATCAATTCAATGTCAACGTCTCGTCGGTTTTGTATTCGCATCTCGTGCGAATCTTCAGTACTCTGATGAGTATTACTCACGGGAATTTTTATCCTTTAATCCTTTGTATTAAGGTCATTATCGTGTGTAATTTTTATTTCTCACTGTGCACGAAGGGCGAGATCTATTGTCCGTGACGTCTGGATTAAATGGATATTGTGTATTAATATATTCTTTGCAGAATTTCTTTGCTGTTCAAGTGCGTTTGTTTCTGAGAACATCTCATTCTGGATTCGGGAGAAGTAATGACTTCTCATCGTTTTTATTATTATTATAATTTAAGTATAAACATACTTCATATTAATTATAAAATGGGCAAATTGATCAAGGACAAAAATAATGAAAAAAGAATTTAATGAACTTAGAAAAACGCTCTATAAAATATGTTTATATCTGTCGATCTGATCTACACAGCATACTAATAAATAAATAAACAAATAAAAACCTATTATCTACCTTACCCCATAAATCTTTAATCACAAAAATTAAAAACATATTACACCAAGTATTAAGTTTATAATACACTATAATAACAATTGCTTTCCCCGTCACGCATTAACGGTAAATTTCTCCGCAATTGTGTCAAAGATAATCAACTAATTAAACCCCTCCCTACCCCCCCTCACCACACAATGCGAAATGTCGCAAACAGTACTCTCCCACGGCACAACTCGAATGCCATATAAAAATAAAAAACCAGATTTTTCTTACAAACGAACACGATCTATATATGGATATATGGACGGATGAAATATGACGATGCGTTATAAAACTTATTTCTCGTTGTTATATCATTACAGATTGTTTTTACATAAATCTTAACGAGAAGTTTACAATTGTCTTATGATACACGATTTTAGCTGCACTTTGAATTGTGTTCCCCGAATTAAAACTACGCTATCAAAATTATTAGTAACTCCTTATACAACACTAGCGACCTCTGTACGTCCATATTTTTTATACGAAAAGTAATCACCACACAATACAATACACAAACAAGCGGGCTCTGCGGTCACCAACCCGCCTGCCCAGCGTGGTGACTATGAACAAAACACATGAGTTCACGTTATTTTTGGCGTAAACTTGTGGAGGCCATGTCCAGCAGTATACTGTGTAGGCTATGATGATGATGATGAAGTAATCACCAACATATCATATACTAAAACCTTCTCCGAAACACGCTGCATCTTATGTTGTAAGTATTATTCCGATAGATACAGTAGTTTCCGCAGTATAACCGAACAACAAAACTGACTCCATTTATTAGTATAGATCGATATTACTTGCGATTTCACCCTCATCGACGTTTACAGCTCCACAACAATGAGTCACTGTGTGATCATTTATCGTCTGTTACTTTTGGACAATACCTTTCTAGTAATATAGTACAGAATTATCAATTAGCAGATTTTATTGTTTCCAAAAAACAAATGAATCGTATGTATATTATGCTACTCTTTGAATACGTATAATAATTATTATCATAAACAATTTCCAAATAAGCTGTGACAATAAAGGAAACCGTAATTATCGATGACGTTTCTTCATTTACTCTTTCTTTTTTAAATTAATTAAAACCCTTCACTTTCATCTTACGGCCATTTTCAATAATATATCTATATTTTGCCTACTAATACTATCTCTACTAAGCAAATTCAGAGATAGATAGAGTATAGAAAGCATTAGAATTTTACCAACCAACATCTATTAATTTTAGTTCAATAATCGAGATTTAGTTCAATAAATTGGCTAAGGCGACAAAGTGCACTGCGAATGAAAGAGAGGCAAGCATAAAAGACATACATAGGTACGTAACATAACCATAATCTGTAAGAAATATTATTAAATTCTTTAATAAAGGATCAAATATGATTCAATTCCGTCATCGGAACATTCAACTAGTGTGGTATTCACAGCAACATTCCTTGTAGGGCTAGGTCGTCATCTCGTACTGGCAAACCTTGCTCAGGCAATTAAGTACTGATTAACTGCACTTAACGGAATGCTCAATCATTTATAATCACTTTTATTTTTTTCAACCAACACTCTCCATTAATGAAGGCTACGTTCGAAATTATTTCAAGTGTGAACAGCCGTGAAATTACTTGTAAACTTATTTTTCTTTTCAATTTTTTTTCTAGTATTAAAATACAAGAATAAGAATTGAGAATTAATAAACGCTTCACACTCGACAGATCCCCCATTACGATTTTCTCCTGTGTTGGGGGTCCGGAAACACACACAATACACAAACATAACACCCAGACTACGACTGACATCTATATGGTCGATACATATGTTCGTTGTGAGCGGGTATCGAACCCGCGACCGTCAGCGCAACAGCCAGTGCTGTTACCGCTGCGCTAACGCGTCGTCAAAAAATACTTGACAAAGGAAAAAGATATTCGTTTGATTTTATTTAAATAGAATTTTAAAAAAATATTTTTAATATCATTATGTTGCTAATTAAAAAAAAAAGAAACTGTCAAAAAGAAGACTTTTTTCATGACTGTATAGAATTTGTTTTAATTTGTCATGATATTGACAAAAACGATCACAGAAAAAATTACCCAATTCGTTGCACTCGTTCAAAACTTATGCGTGTACATACGTACATTGCTTATAGCGATTCATTTTTATTAACATAAATAGTAAATACCATTAGAAAAAAAAGACATAAAACAGATCTAATTGCTTAAAGAAATTATGTTTCCACAATTAACTTTCTTCAAATCCATTGTTTTTCAAGTTTTTTATTGTTCAGCAAAACACTTTGATGTCACGCAAGTAACAAAGCTTTTGTATAATTGATTTAAACGCGTTTCCATAAAATTATTTAAATAATCAGATAATGTCTGCACATTAGAAACTTTACATGCAAAATTTTTATGATGTTGAAAACTATAATTCAAACTAAAACGGTCTTAAACACACGATAAAAAAATTATATCGAAAGTTTTAACTTCTTGTTGTGTTGATGTTTTTTTCTTCAAATTAAGTTAGGGCAATTCGAAAACTAACCCATCCCAAACAAACAAAAAAAGGAACATTTCATATCAGTTCACAAACGACGAAGTCGCAAGGAAACAAAGTAAAAAATACAACCTAATTTAAAACATCTTCCTTTTACGAAGTTGATAAAAATCTATCCTCATTCAAATCACCGCTCTAATAATCTTCAACAGTTATCATAAGACCGTTTTTGCTATATTTCTTGTGTCAAAATAGCTCGACATTACCGTTAACAAAAAGATTCAGAATATACGAATATGAAATACAAAAACTGCTAAGTATCAATCTTGTAATGGCCCCGAAGCCTTACCGTTACGCTGTATAATAAAAATAATCGTAGGCCGACTATAAATACAAAAGCAATTATTGTACATCAAAATATAAAGAAGAATGTTACATGTTAACAGCTTTGTCGATTACTGTCAAACTTAATACAATGCTTTTAATAATAAGACGTTCTAATTTACATGTGATTTAAACCGAATTGTGCTCGACTCCTATAAGAGACACGATTATATTTCATAGCCATGCTCTACCTCAAAAACTCAAACATGTTTCTCGAGAATCATTTTTAGTTTGGCTTCTAAAGATAACCATTTTTTATATAACTTTAAAATCCAATGATGGAGTATCTTATTACAAAATAAAATGCAGCTATGTGATATAATGCCATACGTAGTCAATTCCTACGCAGTCTTGAGATAGTTCATCACCGACTATACATTACTAGCTGTGCCCGCGGCTTCGCCCGCGTTGAAATTAGTGTGTCACAAAGTTTTGTCGGCAAACTTCCAGTGAAACTCTCATCAAAATCGGCTTAGCCGTTTCGTAAACCTTCCTCTTGCCAATGGTGGAGCCCTCTACAATGGTGAAACCGCATGAAAATCCGTTCAGTAAATTTTAAGCGAATCGATCACATACACTTTTGGGGACTTTGTTTATAATACACTAACTGTTGCCCGCGACTACGTCCCCGTGGTTATGAACGTTGTTTATCTGAATGTTTAACGCAAATTATTTTTTTATTTCAGTCACTTGAATTGCTTATCAAACTGAGTAACTTTTTAAAAGGCACAATTTAGTATAATTTAATAGTTATTTTTATAAAACCTCTCTATACACCACATTTTTGGTTTTATTTCCAGGCTGTATATGTTTCATACAAACTATCAACCCCAATTAAACCCCCTTAGCGATGGAATATCGTAAAATCCGTTCTTAGCGGACGTCTGCTAACTATAATCTACATCCCTGTCAAACTTTATCTTTGTCCAACCTGGATGGATAGACCATCCAGCCGTTTTTGAGTTCTCGTGATGAGTGAGTCAGTGACCTTTCTCTTTTATATATATATAGATTACGATGCATTATTTGGACACCTCCTCACCATCTATAGAGCATATATTTTAAATTTCAAGTCTCTTACTTCAAAAACTACTTTCATACAAACTTCCGACCCCCGTTTTATTCCCTTAGGAGTCGGTTTTCGTAAAATCAGTTCTTAGCGGATGTTTACGCCCCATAAGGAACCTACCTGCCAAATTTCAAGTTTGTAGCTGTTATAGTTTCGGAGTTTTCGTGATGAGTGTGTCAACCTACCATTCCCCGTTTTAACTCCAAAAGAGAGCTGATTTCTAAAGATACATTATTCGGTTACCTTTCTACCATCTATAGAGCATACATTTTAAATTTCAAGTCTCTTACTTCAAAAACATAGGACTTTCATACAAACTTCCAACCCCCTTTTTATCCCTTTAAGGGTCGAGTTTCATAAAATCAGCTCTTAGCGGATGTTTACGCTCTACAAGGAACCTACCTGACAAATTTCAAGTTTTTAGCTGTTATAGTTTCGGAGATTTCGTAATGAGGGAGTCCACCTACCATTCCCCGTTTTAACCCCAAAAAGGAGTTGACTTCTAAAGATACATTATTTGGACACCTTCTCGCTATCAAAAGAGCGTACATTTTTAATTTCAAGTCTCTTACTTCAAAAACATAGGAGTTTCATACAAACTTCCAACCCCCTTTTTACCCCTTTAGGGGTCGAATTTCGTAAAACCCATTCTTAGCGAATGTTTACTCCCTAAAAGGAGCCTATTGGCCAAATTTCAAGTTTGTAGGTGATATAGTTTCGGAGATTTCGTGATGAGTGAGTAAACCTACCATCCCCCGTTTGAACCCCAAAAGGGAGTTGATTTCTAAAGACACATTATTTGGACACCTTCTCATCATCTATAAGGCATACATTTTAAATTTCAAGTCTCTTACTTCAAAAACATGGGACTTTCACACAAACTTTCAACCCCCGTTTAACCCCTTTAAGGGTCGAATTTTGTAAAATCCGTTCTTAGCGGATATCTACGCCCTATAAGGAGCCTTCCTGCCAAGTTTCAAATTTGTAGCTATTATAGTTTCGGAGATTTCGCTATGAGTGAGTCAACCTACCATCCCCCGTTTTAACCCCAAAAGGAAGTTAATTTCTAAAAATACATTATTTGGATACCTTTTCACCATCTATAGAGCTTACATTTTAAATTTCAAGTCTCTTACTTGAAAAACATAGGACTTTCATACAAACTTCCAACCCCCGTTTTACCCCCTTAGGGGTCGAGTTTCGTAAAATCCGTTCTTAGCGGATGCCTACGTCTTATAAGGAGCCTACCTGCCAAATTTCAAGTTTGTAAGTGTTATAGTTTCGGAGATTTCGTGATGAGTGAGTGACCTTTCGCTTTTATATATATTATTATTATTATAGATTATTATAGATTATAGATTATAGATGAACCTTTCCAAAGGATAAAGAGGCGTTATTTATAGAAGCTTTTTTCTATTCTTATTTTGATAACAGTTGTGGAAATAGTAATTTCAACCAATAACAACCATCAACGTGATATGTAAACATTGCTTTATTCTATATCAGAATTAATCCTTATTAATTTCTAACTTGGCTGCCATCTTTATTTATAAACCCTTTCGGGCCTACGGTTAAAATATCAGTTACATTCATCTTTATGTTACGATGGTAAACATTACCGTAAAAACTTATGAGTTTTCTTTGTTTACGATTGTAATATTTTGTTTTTTAAAATAACACGTACTGGCGATACAATAATGATTGTATAATCCAGATTTAGATTTTCTAAATAATTTTCTAAAAATAAAAATTAAATATATTTAATGCATTCTTTTTTTAATTTACATTACGCACTAGGAATTTAAAATATCAACGTTATTAGCAAGATTTAAAAAAAAAAGTATTCTCACTAATCACTATTAATATGAGGCTAATAATAATGAGAAAACAATATATCAAAATAATAGTATGATAGGGAAATGTCACTAAATATAAAATTCCGTAACAGAGAATTCAAACACCGTTTAAGCTGATCCATACAGCAATAAAACACACACACACCCAAAAGTCGTATCCGATTTTTAATTCAATATCAACAAGGCTATCTTCTATACAAACGAGTGGATTCTATTCAATTAGAGACCAATTAAACATCCAGCTTCCCACTGGCTATTTGTTACGAATTAGATCTAAACTGTAAATTGATGTAATTCGGCCTTGCGACAATATTGCGTGGGCCTTTTTACCTTATGTCGTCGTTGCTGTCATGTTATGTAACGTAAGGTTTGACAACTTTCAGATGATTTATGAAATATTTAGTCTTGATATTTGTGTATAAATAAAAAAATATATTAAAGTAATGTAATGAAAGTATTAAATTCTAGAAAATATTATTTGTCGCAAAACTAGTTTTTGCTTTTTCGAAAGTAAATATAAAATTACATTAAATAATGAATAATTTAGTATGTATTTTCGAAATGAAAGTAAAAATAATAAATTTATCTATTACTGTAATCAACTTTATTTTTATTTTTTATTTTTTAAGTCGTTTTAATATCGGCTCTTAATACTGCCCTTTTGTAACAGTACTAAGATGTATATAGAGGAAAACCTATTACTGGCCTTATTATTGTTAGTATTGTGTTAAATGTCATATATATACGAATTGTAACGCTGTTGGTTTTCGAATAAATAAATAAATAAATAAATAAACTTCCTTAAGAGCCATTTCACAAAAATCGGTAACAATCCGCGAAATTGTAATATTTTGACGTCGTTAATCTCAGTGTTGGATGCAATAATGTAATTTATATTCTTGAAATATAATAGAGCAACCTTTGTTGTAGTCCATAGTCAGATCAGAATTTTGATTTATATTATGTGTATAAAATTATTAACCTTTTCATCAGCCTCCTCCCTGGGTAAACGGTCGCAATGTATACTTTGAAGTCCTACTTTTCAATAACCTCTACGTTGAAACCATTTTAAAAAAATATCATAATATGTGGAATATAATTTTGTTGTCCACTATCATAGATTTTTATTCGATTTGTATCTCTATTAAACGATAAAAAAAATTTAAAGCTACGAATATTTTCCAAATAAGTACAATTTTAAAAGCGATATTTCTCTTAGAAAACTAAGAAATTTTAACGAACTATCTTCATCAAAGTAAACTTACTTAACTTTAAGGAATACAAAAAAAATAATTAAAATATGTAATTATTTTTAATACATTTTATATTAAATAATAAAAAGATAGTATATATTGCCACGCATCAAGCCCGGTAAATCAGTCGAGCGCTAGCGCTCTTAGAGGTAAGGTCCACGCCAAATTCTGCGCAGCCGTCTCTTTCGCTCACACGCGCCAAGCGCCTGTTGTTATAGCGGATAAAACGCATTTGATACTTTCATAATAAAATATAAATAAACATATTACGAAAATGACTGTAAAATAATATAATGATAATTTCTGTAAACAAATGTATAATTTAATTTTCTTTTCTCACACTATCAATACAAATAGGCATTTCAATCTGTTTGTCTTGTTATTTGTTAATTAATATGTTTGTCGGTGTCGATGTCATAAAATGCTATTTTATTCATATCGTAAATATTAGATTCATTCGTAAACTGAAAAAACTAAATCAATTTAAAAAAAATTGTTTCATAAAATTGATTTTTTATTCTTATTTTAAATTTATTGACTGTTGTTATATAACAGACTTGAAATTTTTAACAAATTAATTATTTAAAAAACATTTTATACCATAGTTATTAATTTTTATTATACATTAGAAAATGATCAAGATGGTCTTTTGGTTGTCACACTATACTTACTAGCACAAAGATCGCGCGGCTCGTACGACTCGCGCGATGCGACCAAATTTACCTAAACTTGCAGAGCGTAAAATTGTGAAATGGCTCTTAAAGACAGATTGACACTTAGATTAAATAAATGTACAGATAACAAACGCAACAACCGAACCTCAATTTTATGTAACTATGAAAAAATGGGAGGTGTGAAATTCTCTCAAGTTGCTGTAGAGTTGGCAATCTTTTCTGAAAACATCTGTTGTAAAAAGGCGTCACATTTTTTGAGCCTTAAAAAGTTATCAAATCTTCAGTTGCTCACAAAAATTTATAAAAAAATCTTTCTAAAAAGTGACATAAATTACTACTTATTGAAAAAGGTTTTAGTGCGAAAAAATTATCAGTATGCCTTTTAAGAATAGATCAGTTACAAAAAGTTATAATGCCAACAGTTAAAAAAAAGTTACACTTTGGATTTTGCTATTTTTATCTGCCTCATCGGTTGCTATTAAAGTTATCTGATGTATAACGACATCCAAAAGATTAAAGTTAATGATAGGTATATTTTTGACCAAGGTTCCACAACCACCTTGGAACTTAAGAAGCCGACCGATGGCGGGATAACCATCTAACTGCTGGCTTTGAAATACACAGGCCGAAGACGGGCAGCAGCGTCTTCGGTGCGACAAAGCCAGTACTGCGGTCACCAACCCGCCTGCCCAGCGTGGTGACTATGGGCAAAACACATGAGTTCACGTTATTTTTTTTCGTGAACTTGTGGAGGCCTATGTCCAGCAGTGGACTGTATAGGCTGTAATGATGATATTTTTTCACTATCAAACTATACCTCATCTGTCAGATAGTTTTATTTGCAACCTCTAAATTCAAAAGTTGGTTCGTTGTCTGTTATACATCCTGCTGATTAATCATATCAGTAATATATTCACGAAATAAATTTATCATTTACATATATATATATATGGAAAAGTCTAAAATATAAAACATGTATGGTGTTAGTTTCATATGTTTTATATATCTTAATGAAAACTGAATCAAGAACACAAAACCGATCAGTATTACGTTACAGCGGCATCAATGTTCACGTTCACGTGTTCCGCTCCAGATCGAGGAATGAAGATGATTTCGAAGATACCCTCTTTAGTGTGGCCATTGTTTTTGTACACCGGTCCTTGTAATTAAAACCAGATAAGATAACACAGAGGTCAATGACTGGACTCAAAGATTTACCATAGTGTTGCTAATTAGTTGAAAGTTTTCGTTAAATTGAAAATAAATCAACTTGATTAATTTGCATAGATTATTTGTTTTTGTATCTAATCTTTTTAAAATGTATTTTCTTTTTTTGTGTGTGCAATAAAGTTTAATAAATAAATAAATAAATAAATAAATAAATAAATAAATAAATAAAAAAGATTAAAATAATAAATCAACTTAATTTAACTTCGAAAACCATTGTCAAAACCAGCAATGTTTTTTTTTTCTACTTGAGCTTTGTAACACTTACTTTAATAAAGGACACGTGACTTAATTATTACTATTAAATAACGCATTTTGATCATTTTTGAAGAAGAACTGTTGAGTTTCTTAACGATTATTCTCTAATACAGATAACAGAACCTATGTTCGGTATCCTTCAGCAGCATAATATTGACTATGTTATTGTACAATAACTAACATCCACTCTCAATTTTGGCTCGTACATAGAGGCAAAAGCTCAAACAGCTGCCAAAAAACTGGGCGTCCTCTCGAAGGTGAGACGATACTTCACTCCGGAACAGCTTCTGAATTTATATCAAGCACAAGTTCGATCATGCATGGAGTACTGCTCTCATCTTTGGGATGGCTCAGCCAAGTACCAGCTGGAGCTTCTTAAGTCAATTGAGAAACGAGCCAGGAGGCTCATCGGTGACGATGCACTGGTCGCCACAAAGCTGCAAAGCTTACATCATCGGCGTAGGGTAGCCGGCCTGTCGGTTTTTTATCGGATACACTTCGGAGAGTGTGCGCAAGAACTCCATGACCTGATTCCCCTCTCCCCCTTCCATCATCGTACAACCAGACGCTCTGCGTTACGTCACCCTTATATGGTTGACATTCCCCCTATACGCACTAAGCGATTCGCTAGTACATTCTTGATCCGTACGGCCAAAGAATGGAACTCTCTACCAGCGTCTGTGTTTCCTGAAAGCTATGACCTGGGGATCTTTAAGTCGCGAGTGAATAGGTTACTTCTAGGTAAGCGTGCTCCATCTTAGACCGCATTTTCACTTATCATCAGGTGAAATAGCGGTCAAACGCCAGCCTATCTATGTATAAAAAAAAAATTAAAAGCGCTTTCAACGCTAATTTGTACAGAGCAAATTTTTATTTCACTTATTATGTATCTTGCTAAAGTATAAACTAACTAATTTTACAAGTAACATATTATTCTACTAGTTAAAATATTATACAATTGACATTAAACTTAGTGTCATTATTTAACTATTGAAATTGTCAAGTTCTATAAATTAGAAATGTTAAAAAGGGTCCAAACTATGCACACGAGTGCATCGATAAAACTATTTATTTGTTTCGAAGCTGATAAGTTAAAGATATGGAGACGTTGTTTTTTTCCATAACTTTTCTAACACATTCGTTTACGAAATCGTAATAAAAAATTAGGGTTGTCTGTATTTTAAATTGTAACTAAAATAATTTAAATTTTAAGTTAAAATTTAAAAGCCTTGTGTATCTGTTTGACATCCCTTACGATACACGCGTGGAGTTTGTTTTAAAGGCTATAGATAACAAATAATGAACTAGAAAATAAAGTAATAGCTTTTAAGAGTGACATTTATTGCTTTTTTATCATTTTTTAATATATTTTTTTTTTATTATTATTGTTGTTTATTGATTTTTCATAGTTAAAATTATGACGTGTAACCCTGAGTAAGTTTGGGTGTAATATATGTATTATTTTTATGCATGTTTATGAAAAAGCAAGTCAGTGGTGACAACCACATCATTATAACAGAGGCATTACATATATGAACAAACGACCGTGAGTGTATGTTATTAAAAATGTTTATAATTCTTTTATAAAACCAGTCGCTTCTCTAAGAATGAAATATGAGCAATTATATTTGTATAACAAGAAGATATATTTAAAATTATCTCAAATCCATCAATATAAATAGTCACTTAGGGAATCTTGAAAATCTTCCAATTAAGAAAATTCCGACGAGATAGATGGAGAAGATTAGTAAATTTCAAATACTTTTATATTTTTTTAATATTTTAATTATTTTTATTGGAAAATACTATATCAATACTACGTTAGACAACAATATAAAACTCAAAGCAAAAAAATTTGAAGTGGAATATAAATAAATAAATTTGTATAATCTGCCTGTTCACCAGCCTACATTCTGGGACCAATCAGTGTAATTTGATTTCTTTTAGCAATTAAATACAGTTTGTAATAGAAAAATGCATGCACTAGGAAATAACAGACTGTGACTCACTACGTGACGCCATGCAAGATAAGGACTAACCATAAAAGCGAATAAACGCTAGTAATAAGGTTTCTATATATATATACTAGCTGACCCCGCAAACGTTGTTTTGCCATATATTTTATTAACCACCTCAATCCCCTCCCCTCCCCTTATAACTTAGGGGAATGAAAAATAGATGTTGGCCGATTCTCAGACCTACCCGATATGCACACAAAATTTCATAATAGTTTATTATGCCTCTTAACCCCCCCCCCCCCCTTAAAACTTAGGGGTATGAAAAATAGATGTTGTTCGATTCTCAGCCCTACCCGATATGCACACAAAATTTCATGAGAATCGGTCAAGTCGTTTCGGAGGAGTTTAAATACAAACACCGCGACACAAGAATTTTATATATTAGATATATATATTACACATAGATTCGGGTTGGAAATCGCACTCACAAACCAAACAAAGTAAGATTACTATCTACAATTAACCTACGCCAACGGGCTACTTAGTCAAATGTAATGATAGAAGCAAAGAGCGCGCTAGAGGATTCTCTCAACAACAATTCAAAGATTCTAATGGGTTAACATATTTACGATTCAAGCACAATTCTAAACAAACACTCGACAGGATGAGTAATCTCCGGGAGCAGCTGCCGGCAATTGAATCTAATGAACTCGGCGCCATGCCGCACGGCGTGACCACCGCACCGGACTAATAAGACAAAGACGTAAGACGCATAATCTGTCACTTAGAATACGAGTAATTTACTTATTAATGAAAATATATACGGCTTCATAATTATACTGGTTGAGCAATGATCGCGATGTTTTTTGGCCTAAATTTTGTGGTGTCAAGGAAAAACTAGATAAGTCAAAAAATATGTAAATGAGATTTTTGCACCTATTGATTAATAATATTAGTATGTCTCGTGGTAAAAAGTGGAGTGAAGTCACTAATATATTCAAGAATAAGTAAATTACAATTTTCTAACAAATCACATGAGTTGCTTTTTTGTTATTTGCCCGTTGTGAAAAGTTCAAATATATGTACTTATCTCCTTTTTCCTTAACACCACAGAATTATTACTGTGTGTTGGCTATGATAAGGCTAACGATAAGCCTCTTCAAAATGTTTCTATGTATCAATAAATTTGTGTTAGGCTATTAGCATTAATAATATTGTTTTAATCAAAAATTGTATGCGATTTATCAAATCTGATACAACGTAAATTTAAACAAACTTTATGCTAAAATTAAAAAAAATCTAAATTGAATTCGACACTTCCTATTTAATATTATTATATCTATAAAACATTAATATTACTAATAAATTATCAACCTCTTGCATAATCCTTATCAACTAACTCGATAACGAACAAAACAAACATTGAAATAATCTACTAAACAACGTATTAACATAGCAGTTATGGCGACAAACACCGCAATCAAATATTATTTCCCCAAAGGATTAACCCACTTTCGATATGAACATTCATGGTATGGATTTTGATAAGGCCTTAAATCCAGTGTAAGGCGCACATAGCACAGATAGCTGTGCTATTGTTTTACACATTTTACAGATAAATATTTTTAACACTGAACAAAAAATGTAGCATAGTGTATTAATATTGTTTGATTCTTAATCAAATTAAACTGCATCTAATAGTTGACTGTTGGTGTTTTTTTTTTTTATATTTGGCTCATCTGATAGTAAGCGTAGCCGTAGCCGTAGCTTATAGGCGCCTGCACCACCAGGAAGCATTGCAAGCGCGTTGCCGACCCTACCCCCAATTCCCCCCAGAAACATTAATTTAAGGGCTTAATCTACAACTCAGCATAACTGCCAATTTAAGGATGTATCTATCAAAGTCCTGGAAATACGAACGCAATTTCAATTTTTTCATTATTCTTCTATCATGCCGAGAATTGAAATAAATCTACAACTTTGGCGATGCTTAATAGTTTAACTCAAATCTGAAGTACTAAGAATATTTTTATTTTTTATGAAACCAACAAACAGCATTGTATAGCATAGCATAGCTTAACATTATTACAGGACCTCGTGCTTTTAATAACGATTCTTATCTGTCCGTTCGTAGAGCCTTGACGGCAAACGGATGCTGGCAAACGATAGCTAAGCAAATATGCACGTTTTAAATAATACACCAAGGGCGATATTAAAGAACCTTTAGTATAAAAATATCATTGTTGATGTTAACATTTTTATTTCAACAACATCTTTAAGCTGAATGGGTTCTTTAAACTGAGTAGTATGATGAAAGAATTGTAATATTATATTATTTAAATATTATAATAGTCAGAAATTGCAGATACTTGTCCAAGATAGCATTAACGCGATTTTCCCTTTCCTGGCTGTCGATAATTTGATTGATTTTAATGAAAAATAAACAGTCGCCTCGACTTAATTTCTATAAGAGCCATAAACAATAGTACAGTTGTAACAGCAAGATTAATTTAAAATTGTTAACGATTATAAAAAATATTTTAATTTTATTTTCCTAAAATCCTTTATTTTACGACTTTTACTTTAGCACTTTAGTCACCGAAACTTCAAAAAAAAATTAGCTGCTAACTGAACTATTTTAACACAAGCTGAGTCTCCAAGGGCAACGTCCAGATGGAATGCGAGAGCCCGAACAATGGAGCACATCTCCCTCTTCGAGAAAAACGCCAACTCATTGATCGTAACATAAACTTTCAAATGTCTCAACATAAACGTCGGAATGTACTACAATGTTTCTATTAGGCTGTAAAATTACGCAGCTAATTTATGAGCCGAATGATTTATACTGCAGATTCCATATTTTACACGTTGTCATAACTTACAAATTGAATTTATGGTAGATTATAAAAGGAAATATTTTATTCATAATCTGTAACAGTCTTAGTGGGAAAATTATATCAACCTTGTAAAAGATTACAGATAAATAATACTGTATTCAAAAAGAGCTGAAAATTTGCTACATCAGGGGCTCCCAAACTTATTTTGTCTACTGCCCACTAAGAGAATATATTATTTTATAGTGTCCCTTTGAGCAATATTTTAATTAATATTAGTTGATGTTCACAAGTTGTAGTCGAGAGTCCTTATAGATTAAATGACAAATCGCCTCCTAAGCCTCTACACAACGGTACCAGTTTTTTTCTGTCTCTTGCCGCCCTTTATTACTGCAGCGCCCAAGAAGGGGCGCTATCGCCCACTTTGGGAAACACTGTGCTACATCGACAGTAGGGTTAATCCGCTGAGTTGCAGGCGTTTATAGTCGTCTTAAGGTCGCTTCCCATCAGGTAAACGGAAAAAAAATAAAACTGTTACTTTTACAGACAGACTGGGTATATTGCCGGGTAGATATAACTCCTCTGTCAGCTGAGTCATTTCAGCTTAAAAAATTTATAAACCTCTAATGGTGCTTAATCGACGCGGAATTCTAATGTGTCACCATTCAAAGTATCGTGAGACGATTCAAGATGTCACCTAATCGTAAGGGTAATTAATCATGAGGTACGGAGCAGCAGGACGTATCCTGATTAAAATCCAGAGCAGCCCGACTGGGGAAGTATATCAACGTTACAGAAGATCACAGCTAAATAATAATGCTTTCAAGCAGTTTTGTGTTCCTGTGGTGAGTAAGATGACCAGAGCTGAGGGAAATGGGGATAGAATCGGCAACGCTTTTGAGATGCTTTGCAGGCATCTATAGGCTACGGTAATCGCTTACCATCGGGTGAGCCGTACGCTTGTTTGCTTGTTGCTGATTATGCATAGATTGTGGCACATATCCAATCCACGTGAAATAAAGGCAAGTGTTGACATCATTTCTCCGTTCAACGGAATTCCACGTACAAAAAATACTACTTCAAGGTCCTCCAATCAACTGTCCATCTACTTAAAATAACGGAACTTTCTCGTAAACAAGCATTACATAATCAAATCATTACACGTCAAATAAAGACAAATATGGCAAATAATATACCTTCATGACTTACAAGACTTGACAAATGCTAAACATAAACAAAGGAATGCAACATTGAAGAGCACGCCACATCGCGTGAAGCGCGCCTAATGCACGCGGTTCTGACAATCTGCTTTCGCCGACAAATAACATTAAAAATGTTTAAATTTGACTTTACTTTGTTTTCACGGTTTCGTTTACGCGTGACTTCGCTTTATAACATCGATTTGATAAATTATGATGATTTGAACCGTGATTTTGTTTTCTCAGATAAAAATATAATTTTAAGTTTTAATGTGCATCTGTAACATAAATTTGTCACAACAAGTTCAACGTATTTTGATGTCGTATTATTTAAAGGTAGTACATGAAATAGTATTAAGGAAATGCGAATTACATATTGACACACAACCTAGAAAGTAGAGCTATAATTAAACAAAAAAAAATAGGAATTAAATAAAATGAACTGTAACAGTAATAGAGAATATTCATCATACAATTAAAAAATAAAATTGGAGTGTCTGTTTGTAATATTAAAGTAACCGCTTTTTACTAAATGCATATGGATGTATAATTTTTATAAGTTTTTTGTTAAAATCCACACAGACAAAGTCGCGGGCACAGCTATTTATAATATATAATTCTTTGTATTACACACTAAAATGTCAATCTTATTTGTTAAAAAAGTAAGAAATTTATAAACATCTATCAATACATTGCGAAGATGCTATTATAGGTGACAATTTGAAATAAACAATTTTCATAGCACATCGAGAAAAATGATTCACGAGTGATTGTGATTCATCAGTGATGATCATCATTGGTTCGAGGAATTATCGTAATTCAATTATGCTAATAACAGACTAGACGACTCGTTGGCGCAACGGTCACAGCACTGGTTTGTGGCTGTTACGCCGGTGGTTGTGGGTTCAATTCCCGCACATGACAGACATTTGTATGGGCTATATAGATGTTTGCCGTTGTTTGGGCGTATGTGCAGTTCTTGTGGGTCTCCCCACCGTGCCTCGGAGAGCATGTTAAGTCGTCGGTCCCGGTTGTTATCATGTACACCTGATAGCGATCGTTACTCATAGTAGGGAATATATCCGCCAACCCGCATTGGAGCTGCGTGGTGGATTAAGCTCTGATCCTTCTCCTACATGGAGAAAGATGTAATGCCCAGCAGTTGGATATTACAGGCTGAAACAAATAACAGACTAAGGGCCTGTTTCACCAGTCTTAGATAAAGTTTATCCTGCAGATAAGTCACGAGTAGACTTTAACAGTAGGAGATAGAACAGGGCATTAGGACCTGTTTAACCTCAATTAATAAACTACCAGTTTTAGAATCGTATTTGTGAATAGAAATATCTCATCATCATCATTACAGCCTATACAGTCTACTGCTGGACATAGGCCTCCACAAGTTTACGCCAAAAATAACGTGAACTCATGTGCTTTGCCCATAGTCACCACGCTGGGCAGGCGGGTTGGTGACCGCAGGGCTGGCTTTGTTGCACCGAAGACGCTGCTGCCCGTCTTCGGCCTGTGTATTTCAAAGCCAGCAGTTGGATGGTTATCCCGCCACCGGTCGGCTTTTTTAGTTCCAAGGTGGTAGTGGAACTGTGTTATCCCTTAGTCTCCTCTTACGACACCCACGGGAAGAGAGGGGGTGGCTAAATTCTTTAGTACCGTAGCCACACAGAAATATCTCATAATTACAGTGAAATACGATGGTGAAAATTACATTAAAAAGCTTTATCTGTTTGATATCGTCGTGCGTCAATCCACAACTGGTGAAGCAGACCCTAACACTTGATTATAAAACACTAGAGGATTATTATTATAGATATTTATATAGAGTAAATTATTTAATCGTACAAATATTATACGTTAGCGCAACGGTCAGAGGACTGGCTGTTGCGCTAGTGGTTCGAACCTCGCACATGGCAAACATTGCAGCATTTACATTGGCCATACAGATGTTTATCTTGGTCTGGGCTTTTGTGCTCATGTATTGTGTTTCCAGAGACTCGACCCAGGAGGTAACCCTAGTGGGGGCCTCATTATCCTATAATTTCAAATTGACTACACGCTTACGACTTTATAAATCAAAATACGGTAATTTTATACGGATATAATATTATGGTTAAATATCATCTCACTTGTCATACGCCACAGTATAACAATACAGACACGCCGTCATGCGGTTTGAAATAAAAAATAAAGTCAAATATAACCAGCTTAGACTATTTTTCTTGTGACCCTTTTTAACGCTCCACTTGTTGAGATTGCTACGAATTTAGTAAATGGATGATAGAGACAAAATTACGAACGACAAAAAATTAATATAAAAAGTTTATTCAATAATATTGATGGCAAAAAATTACTAGAAAAAGAGAATAAGTTAGTTTAAGCGGTAATTGGTTTTACGATACGATTGCCGCCAACGCGTCCGCCATATTGGATATTTGGTGACGTCATAAAATAGTTGCTAATTGGACTATTAATCTTATTGACTATTTTATTTTCTTAATAAGGTGTTTCTTCTATTATTCGCCGCTTTATTTTATTCTGTCTCAGCTCCTTACTGTCCCACTGTTGGCTAAGGTAATCTCATAACTAGAAAAAGGGTTAGGCTACAATAGATTCAGCCTGATCCACTGAATTTGAATGTGATATATCAGAATATATGCTGAAGGAAACAAACTAATTTCAATGATAAATATAACACATGGATGGACATCGGCACTAGTTTATACTTGAACCTATAACCATCTGGTATAGAATTATCGGTTCTTTCCCTTTAACCATATCCATCTATATCTATCAAAATCCAGATACCTGGTAAGAGAAAGTAAACATGTGGTGATGTCAAAAGGCACAAACATTGTCGTTATTATGTTTATCTTTATCGGACATTATATTTTTCCAAATATGAATTATATAAATAAATAATATTTCTAACAAATATTTTAGAATGTTCATTCTTTTGACATTCGTCAGTATTTTTGCAATTTAATTTTTTTTTAATATTTGCCAGAATCTTTTTTTTTCCTTATTGTGAAAAAATTAATTCATATAATGTAGTAAGTAAGGACGCTGACATGATGTCAACAAGTAGCGAAGTGGTGCAAGAACGAGCACGAGAGCGTGAGAGCCTCCAGAGGCCATTGTGAGGCTGTTCCCACACAAAAATGTGCAAACCTGTAATAGTGGAGCAGAATGCAGAAATCGCGAGAATCGCTTGCTCAAGAACAAACATAATTGTATCTCTCATAAAAAAATGAACTAATATAAAACCTTCTTGGATTTACCGTTTTTTATTTTTTTATTTCACGTTCTGAGACTGTTGCATAACAAAGAGAAAAATGCAGATGAATTGAGAAAGACAGCGAATTCAATATGCATAGGAAATAATTCGTTCTTAATCTACATACTATAATAAAATGATTGTAACAGTCTTGATACGGTCAAGAGCACTGCTGTAAATTTAATGTTTTTTTGTTGTTATATACTAAAACCAAAAGATTGCTAAAACTCAAAAAGTACAAGATCGATTTTCAAAATTTCATACTCCTAAAACAATTCACAACTTAAGTTACGAAAAGTCACGGTACGAAAGCATTAATTTCGAAGCAGACAAAACCGTGTATCGGTTAGTTTTAAACAAAAACGAAATCTCGGAACTCGAACTGGAATTCCGTAATGAGACGAGATAATATTGACCCTGCACTGAACAAGCAGCTAACTCACTACCACACATCTACCGCACGAATAAAAACAGTCGGTAACCATCCCAAACAAACATTACGTCCAACCGAAAACCACAAACAACCCCGATATTAAAGATAAAAATATCTTGTTATACCTTATCTGGAATTTGGAGCTTTCGTCTATAAAAAAAAAAAAAGTAAAAAATTAATAGTATAAAATTATTATAGCTGTCAGGATCAATGTTGGCAATTAGGAAGTGTGTTTTATTAGTTGATTAGAGATTTTATGAAAGAACGAGTGCAAGTGAAACTTTAGTGAATAAAAACAATTAATACACAGATCAAAACACACAAATACCATGGAACACTTGCGACATGCGACATGCGATAGGTGAACGAAAAAATTTGGGTCGATAGAATTTCACTTTAAAATTGTTATCTAAACAAAGTATGACCTGTAATACCAAATATTATAAAAAAGATTATTTGAAGCAGTCACAATAAGTTTATAGCCATTTTTAAGGTACTTAAAAGAGGCAAACAGACTTAACTAAGACTCCAGTATCCATCCATCCGACAAACAACGAATATGAAACAGAATTAAAAAAAAAAGAATGCTTTAGACCACACGACTGAAGTAAAACTGCACTGTCTTCGATATACGAAACATAACTGGCTATGAAAGAAAGAAAGAAAGAAAATATGCGCTCGCACCACTCTCTCTTGCTCCGTTCGCCTCGCCCGATCACACTTTTCGTAGCGCTCTAGTTACGCATTCACCAGCTTACTCCTCAAATCAAGATCTATGTAAAGGAATCTTACTTCAAAAATTAGAATGAAAACAATATATTATCTTTTCTGATATCAAGGAAATGTAACGAAAAATATTTTACGTTTTTATAACAACCTTCGTGCCTCAGACTCCCTTGGCCGAATTTTATAACTTCGAAAAATTTATTCATTTTCAAGTGAACAGTTTATTTGTGGATTTATACAATACGGTACGCGTAACAATACGTAATAAATTTATTCTTAGTGAAATCATTACCATTTTTTAGTCTCTACAGTTGGGTATGTACCATTTACATATATTGAATTAATAGCTGATTACAGCTACGATCCCACGCCTTATAAATGAAGCATTTGCTATTTCTTATCGTCTTGTTTTCTTCGTCAGCTCGTAGAAATCAGAACACTGCACCGTTTTACAATCATTGTATTAGATGATGATAAAATTGTTAAGACTTTAAAAATAATATAATTTTAAATTTACCAAGCTTTATAATCATTTCATATACAAGCATAAAATTACTTATACTACTACATATCTCAGCCTCGCGATAAATCTCAATCCTAACAATGTGTCGGCATAAAAAATAGCAAATGTTTTAATAAGGGTCTTCAACGATCTACGTCTAAGTTTCATAGCAATTTGTTCTGTACATTTTGCGTGAAAGACTAGCAAACATCCATCCTAACTGAATTACTTGAAATAAATTTGAATATAATTTGTTTTATTATGTCTATAATACAAAGTAATAAAAAAATTAAAAAAATTAAAAGTAATAAGCTACGCTTGAAAACAACGTGACAATAACTGATGCTTTTCCAAACCCAGACCATTCTGGTTGTCCGTGCGATGGTTCTTAGCCTATGTTTTATACTCGTAAAAGTCCATCAAGCACACGAGTATCACGTCTTTTTTAAAACACTGCAAGCCATTTTCAACATAAAATGGAATTATAGAAAGGATTTTTTTTTTAATTTTTAATGTAAAAGTTATTATAACAATATTTTATTACCAATAAAATAACCTCTATACATAAGGCTATTTTCAATTAACGCTTTGGTATTCTTCCGTCTTCTATGGGTATTTATCACGTGCGTTTTCACGCCTTAACCCGTAGTTAATCGTTGATTAATTGCAGCCATAAAGCGATTAATAAATTTACATAAACAAATACAAAAATAATTTTAAAGTGTAAACCTGTCACAGTTACCTCAAAATTGTTGGTTAATAGTACAGTGTGTCATTGTCATTGATTTCTGTGTACACATTTTATAATCATTTTTAGTACTTTTGATGTCTCGAAGAATGGGAATAAAATTGTCAGATGAATTTCAACTTATTAGGGTCATTCTTTTTTTCATAATTTTTTACTTAGTTACGGTTTCAATTCTAATTGTTAACTTTTTACAATGTTATGACTTTTTACAAGAATACTGTATATTATAAAATTGCAAAGCACGCAGCAAGGGTTTTATCAACCACGTATTATTGAGTTCTTGAAAATAAAAAACAAATTTTATTTTCCTTAAAATTTTTAGGTAAACTAGATTAAAAATCATTGCGCAAATTATGTTTATTTCCATTAACTACTTTTAAAGCTAAAAAAATATCACCGACACAGTTAACCTTTTTTCAAATAACATTTTATTTAATATATTGTTAAAAGGCTCCAGTATAAAGCCTGGTCAATGTTCAAATAACATTTTATTTAATATATAATAATAAGTTAAAAGGCTCCGGGATATAGCCTGGTCAATGCTAATTCGGCCCTGTCTGTTATCAATTTTAAAGTAACAACGCAAGACATTGGTTTCTCAACAATTACGAGTCCGACAAACGTACGATAACCGCTGGGATGCGTTTATATTGTTTCCAAGAACATCGCACTGTTTGATGTGCGTGATAGTAATTTTAATCACAATATTTCAAATAAAATTATTTATAATGGTCCATAAGCTTTCTATCATTTCATTTCCGCAGACTTATTACCCACTGTCGTACATCCTGACGGATTTATCAAAAGATATAATATTTCAGGGGCGTTTTATACATTTAAACTGATTTCAACAAAACTGTTCGATTACGGTCAGACGATATTAATTTAATCTAGTGAGTTGTACTAATAGTTAGAGTCGATTTCAATAAATTAAAAATATTCACTTGTAGAGTCACTTCAACCTATCGCAGTCCACTACTGGACATAGGCCTCCACAAGTTCGCGCCAAAAATGGCGGGAATTTATATATGAGTGAGTTACTTGTAAAAAACTCTCACTCTAGTCTAAAGTACTCTATACTTTATAAGTACAATAAGGAAAGTCTTATCGACTGCTAAAACGTAAAATCCAAGTAGAGCCGTGGGTATTATGTAGATTTATCATACAATGTTTATAAATAGTATCTAAATAATTTTTCGGTAATCCTAGAGCTTATTTCGGCTGAAGTTAAGATCTATGGTTAGACTCTATCAGTCATGCTCTAGATTATACTTATTAAATTAGCAATGGACCCAAAACAAAGCCGTTTAAAACACAAAATAAATTTTAAAAGTAACCAGAATAATTTAAGTATTAATTTTATAATTACTATAAAATTTATTAACTTATTTTTAATAACTTAATTTTATATATTTGTTGTAGTAGAGTCCCTCAGAATAAGGTAGCTTTATAACATGATTATTTTACATAATTTTACACTTTTAAAATTTTGGAGGGACTTGTGCAAGTTTTATGGTAATAAGAATTGAAAGTTCACCGTGAGTCACATTGAAAACACCTTGTCACACCGCGGAAAATATTTAAAGATGAATCATTGCGACGTGTGCTAAATATCCGTACTTGATCAACTAAGACAAATTGTAACTAAATCAAGTGCTGCACACTACAACTGACCTAACTTGTCTAACTATCAAAGTATACACAAGCCAAGTATTGCATTCGCTTCAAAAAGTACTAAAAAAAGGACGAGATTAAACAAATACTCAGTAATTTATAAATAGATGCGAGTTAAGAGATAAAGGATCTTCTTTAAGCATTCTGTGTATATGAAGGTCAAGAACAAGTTTAATGTAAACACTTAAAGTAATTAAATTTAGAATATCACTCGAAGTATGAGATGATGTTGAGTAAGACGAGTAGCATCTGTGTGTGGGCTCGTAATTAACCGAAGTACACCACAATGCACCATGAAGCAGTTAACGTTTTATTTGTTTTCTTAAACACAAATAATATTATGTAAATAACTCACCGATTAGAGTAATTCCAGTTACAGAAAATAAGCACAAAATTCAGCCCTTCAGGGCTACCACTTGTAAACAAATTCCATAGCACATTTCACACAAATATGTCAATGGGAACACAGCATGGGGATACATCGAAAGCGCGCACGGTACTGCAAGCGACGCGACACGAGCGTCGCGCGCGGAGGTTCGGCGCGAAATGACTTGAATCACTAAAGGCACGCCGCCCCCGCCTGCCTGCGTGTACGCCGCTCTCTGAACGAATGCATAACTTTAAAAATTTAAACAATTGATTAACATTTATGTATGCGATGTGTTGATTATTAGATTCTTATAATCAGATAGTTATCACCAGACGGAAGTCAAGTGACAATGCCTTCATGTGTGGTCTAAAGTTCATTGATCCCGTACTTACGCGGGATAAATGTAAAGAAGTAGCGATAAAGCGCTATTCGCAAAAAAGTACCTCTGAATATGTATGACTAACGTAAAACTGCAAAAAATGTACCAAACTTTACCAAATTCTTGATATAAATTTTCATAATAATTAACTTGAAAAATATTAAGTATAACTTAAGCAGGAACTTAGTTGATACAAGAGTGAATAATTAAGCCGTATCGATAGCATATCAAGAACATTATAATTAACTGTTAAAGTGGAAACAGATATGTTATTTTTGTATGAAAGTTCAAAAAAGAAGTACTTCTAACAGTTCCGCTGTCACATTCTTTCATAAAAACATTTCTTTTTCCGCGTAAAATGAAATTCTCAATGACATTTTTATTACAAAATTGCAGTTGTACGAAACCGGAACTGCTCACATATAATAATACGCTAAGGTTAAGGATGTTTGCCTCCCTTTTTAGAAAAACCCTCACAGTTAATCCATTTAAATTATATATCTCTACCTCTCTACCGGCATCAACAACTAAAATTTTAATATGGCGGCTTTAATTTTGAAACAACGGCAATTATTTTTTACTTATTTAGTGCGATTTATTCGCATCTGTATTGCTAGTTTCAATAAATTCATTACTGGTTCTATTTTTCTTAATAAGTAGATTGTATATAGATTAAGTAACATTATTTATTGAATTTTAATTGTAGAGTTTAGTTAGTATTTTTTTTTTTTACTTTTGATGTTATTTTTTCGAACGTTATAACGTTTACTATTTTACATATTTTTTTTTAAATCTACTAAAATAACTAGCTATTAATTTACCAAAATAAATAAAGGTAAATTCCTAATTCACTGAATCCATAAACCGTACACTATTACAATTTTTTATAAAGAAGTTTTTTGCTCACATCATAATTTTTTTTCTTTGCAAAATAATTTTAGTCTTTATTTCGTGATGCATTATAATGAGGCAGTACAAAAAGTGGGGCTTTAAGTAGCTATCTGTTCGAAGTTTAATGTTCTGTCACGAATACTTTGATAAATCTTAGACAATAATGCGCCACGTTTTATAACATAACTGTAAATACATCAGAAGTAAACATTAAGATTTGAAGAATAATAGATACAGTTAATAATAATAATATAGTCATATTATAAGTTAGTTATAGTAGACAGTTATGACTGTTATGTGGTTTTAAGTGACTCTACCAAGGGTTCAGAATTCTCTACCTGTTACAAAGAGTCTCCAGAAGATACAATGTAGAGGTGTATGTACAATTGTACATGTAAACAATTATGTGTTCCTTTCGATCCTTTTCCTATACGGAGAAAGAGGCCTGTGCCCGGCAGTGGGATTTTACAGACTGTATCGTAAGTACTTATTGGACTATAATACACATACGAACGTCTCCTAAAGTAACCAACTTAACTTATATATATATATATATATTTTTTTTTTGATAAATAAAATAGAAATAATACATAAATGAATATATAAACACAAATATTACACCCAGACTCAGGCGAGAATCGAACTAGGGCAACTACAAACTGCGCCAACGAGCTAATCAATATAAGTACATAAAACCTTTAATTTATTATAGTTCATATTTCTCTTTCAAATATTTTACGACTGATATGTAAGTACATACTTGTAAAGTTATCGGCTTCGGTAAATACGTTCTCGCTAACGTTATAAATACAAATAATTATGTTTGCACGGTACACACCATAATCTTTTATATTATCTACAAATACGATTTTGAAAATTCTTTCTTTTTACTTTATAAATAATATTTTAGGCTGTGTAACACGATGCTACACCCATAAGAATTAATAAAAAAAATTAAGTCTACTTACGTCAAACTTAATGTAGGTCCGAATATCTGGACTATAATTGCTCTGATTTCAATCACCAATGTTTTGACTGACAGACACGTCATTTTGTCGATAGTTAACTGTGGAAATGCATGTTATTATATGACTAACGAAGCTAAATTTACTAAGTATGTTCGATTATAGAAGAACAAAAAAAAAAAGTGTTCTGAACTGAATTCCTTACGATTGATTGTCTATTAACAATCGGATTGATGGCAAAGCAGTGATTTATTTTTGACCGTTTTTTAGTACGATGTGTTCTACATTTAAATATGTAACGTGTTTTATATTTAGTGGACATAAAATCGCACAGTCATCAGACGTTAGCAGAGGCCCTGTAAAATTTTAATGCTATTTAAAATATTGTGGCCTATATTTTGTCAGTGATGTTAAAATAGCAATAAGCTTAGAATTATAAAATATCTCGATTGTGATATACGAAGCGAGTATTAAGTAATTATTTAATTCAAAACAATGTCTCAAATATTTTACAGACAATAAATATTACTCAAAGACGACGGTCAAACTATGTTAATACCAAATTAGTAAATTACCAGAATAGAAAAGAAGCGAAAAAAGTGTGTGTACTTTTGCACGCACGTAAGAACTTCACGTTGCTAACTTCTTCTACGTTGACTAACTTCACGGTGTCGGTTTTTTTCGTGACGGTGTGCGCGCGCATCCTAAAAATTCACTCTAAAATTTTTTACCCTAACACGCCAAAAGATCCAACATTTCACCGCCCGTAAAACATTAGCCGTTCATAAAGGAATATAAAATAAGCATCGTCACAGTGGTTAGTCAAGCGATCACGCGCTATAGGTGCGCCGGCGCGTGCGGCCTGCAGCTCGGATATAAAGATCGACGCCATTGTGTTGTAACCATGCGAGATATGTGGCATTAGCTCTTGCACGTGACTTCATTTACATGGGAATTGATATCATTGAAAGCTTATATTTGGGAGATGAAAAATTTTTCAGTATTGTTTAAGAGTATTAAATCCCACATCTGTGTCCGTTCAAATTCATTTTTGTTACATCTATACTAATATTATAAAGAGGAAATATACTAATTATAATATATAATATATAATTATATATTAAATACTAGCTGACCCCGCAAACGTTGTTTTGCCATATATCTGATTAACCCCTAAATCCCCCCCCTCTTATAACTGGGGGATAAAAAATAGATGTTGTTCGATTCTCAGACCTACCCAATATGCACACAAAATTACATAAAAATCGGTCCAGCCGTTCCGGAGGACTTTAACTACAAACACCGCGACACGAGAATTTAATAAAGTAACAATGACTTTATTTATACAAAATATTATACATATTTACAATTCACAACTTAAGAACTAAATATTTACAGATAGTTTTGGTATAAATCATGTCCGCGTGGAATTGTGCCAAGAATGCTGGCAGCATTTCCCCGTTGAATCGCTATGCCGATTCTCTGGGCAAAAAATGCACCCGCCCTCTTGTCACCAGTGGAGGCAATAAGGCGAGGTGTTATCTCATTTAAAAAATTTTTAGCACTGCTACTCCAAGGTCCAAGTGTTTCGACTGCAAACGGCACAAAGATGTAATTTGGAATTAGTGACGAATATTTGTGCCGTTTAGTCGTTTCAGCTTTCTCCGCTGCGGCTCCCGCTTTTAAGGCTGTTTCCCTGACATGAGACGGAGCAAGTGTGTCAACGCAGGTTGCGTCCCACAAAAGCGCCCGTCCCCTTTCCCAGGGAACCAACGTCAATCCATCAGGTCTCTTGCCATCATTGCGACTAATTCCAGTTGGCTCGATAAGAGCAGGAACGTCGATGGTGGCAAGAGCTCTTTTTATGGTATCGTTTAGGGAACCGTGGCGGGAAAACCTACCTGAACTCTTGTTACAGGAAAGGCCGTGTAGTCCGAAAGAATCGACCTCTTTTCCGCACGGACATCTGTGTTCAAAGCACAGTGGAGCTCCCAACCGGAGACCGAGAGCAATTCTAAAACTTTCATTGTCTAAAAGTGTCCCAAGATTTTTTGACGGCATTGCGTGTATCCAGTGACCTGACTCTTTATTTGACACAGCTAAAAGCCTGGCACGGTTTTTGTCACTTGTAAGATTTTGCGTCACACTTATATGAGTATTGTGAACTATTGGTATATCCCAAAGTTTTTGTTTTGTAACGTCCTTCGGGATATCACCATTAGGACACATTAACTTCCAGTTTTCTATTGCGTCTGTAGCATCTGTAATTTGGACTGAATTAGATTTTAAGATGTCAGAACATAAACCCTTGATACTATGCACAGCAGCAAGAAACGCAGGAAGAGCGACACTCGAAATTTTTCTCACGCCGATGCCACCATCTCTAATTGGTAAAGTAGCTTGGGTCCATGAATTTTCATCAAAATTTTATATATTAGATTTGACGGATGACGATATCCAACAGATAATTTTTTTGATGTATGTATTATTAATTTTCATCGTCGAATTTCACTGTATTTACGAGATATTTCTACTCGGAAATATGAACCTAAAACTTTTAATTTATTAATTGAGGTTAAACAGGTCCTAATGCCTTGTTCGGCGGTTGTGGGTTCGATCCCCGCAAATGACAAACATTTGTATTGGCCATACAGATGTTTTCCGCGGTCTGGGTATTTGTGCACTCCTTGTGGGTCTCCCCACCGTGCCTCGGAAAGCATGTTAAGTCGTCGGTCCCGGTTGTTATCATGTACAATGATAGCGATCGTTACTCATAGTAGGAATATATCCGCTAACCCGCATTGGATCAGCGTGGTGGATTAAGCTCTGAACCTTCTCCTACATGGGGAAAGAGGCCTATGCCCAGCTGTGGGATATTACAGGCTGAAGCGATAATACCTTTTTCTACCTCCTGCTGTTAAAGTCTAATCGTAACTTATTTGCAGGATAAACTTGGTGTGGCCCTTAGAAAATTAAATGTTTAATAATTGCTTTGAAAGTCGATCCTGTTTCAATGAATATAACTACGGTATTGTTCGATATGAATCGTGTTCACGGCCCGTGGCGAGGGGATACGGATCAGTACGTCTGTCCCGGGAGCGCGTCCCGGTATTTTGTCCCGGAAAACGCTTGTACTGTACGCTGGAATTGTTTTTATTGTTTCTGTATGTTGCGTTGAATTGTTTATGACTAATAAGCGCCAACTATTTTTCTTTATACAGTTGAGACCTTTGCCCAGCGGTGTGATGATTGAAGTCTGTTCAATGTTATTCAGATAGACCTCGATATACGACTTTGGATTTTTAAGACTAGAGATATACTCTAGTCTTAAAATCCAAATAATTAAGTTGAAAATATATTAAGTGCGTTATATTGTACCATCTGTACGTATCATAAAGGTTGTAGAAGCCTTACGTCAGTACTCACGTGAAGGTCAAAGGCGAGTTACAAGAATTATCATACAAAACGAGTGCGCTTTAGATCACACGACTGAAGTAAAACTTACGTAACGTAACTCTCTCTCTCTCTCTCTCTTTCTATCTTCACTAACTTTCGTTCGTCTCGCCAGATCAGACTTTTCGTAACGGTCTCGTCACGCATTTACCACCTCACTTCCCAAGTCAAGCGTGAGTAAAAAGTTTTATTTCAAAAATCAATATTTGCTATTATAAATTATAAAAGTACGATACTTTTCCTATCTGTACGTAAGTACACCGTAAGGAACGAATTCGATTCTGAGTAGTTAAGATATAAATAATTTTGTTCGCAGGCAAATGAAGAAAAACCGACTTCAATTATACTGACAAGTAATACAACGTAGGTAGACGAAAAAGATAGTCACGTAAATACGCATTATCAAAGATTACTCCAAAAGTTGCAATCAGATCTCGATGCAATTTAAGTGTGACCACACGATAAACATCGGCTTTCAATTAAATTAAAAATCATTAAAATCCCTCCCAAGTAAAAAGTTATACGGATTTTTGAGAGTTTACCTCGATTTCGAAAGAATTATCAAAATCGGTTCATAAACGACGGAGTTATCCCCGAATATACATAAATATATATATATATATATATATATATATATATATATATATATATATATATATATATATATATACGGCCGAATTGAGTAACCTCCTCCTTTTTTTGAAGTCGGTTAAAAATGGTCAATGATGTTCATGTACCAGCTACTAAATTAAACTTCATTAGTTAATCTTCGTTCTTTAGTTTAGATTTTTTCTTTTTCTATACAAAGTACATGCAGGAATTCTAGCTTAATACATTTCAGACTAAACAGAATTAAACCAGGGTTTTGGGTTGAAACAAGCGTCAACGTTTAATACTTAGCAATAAATTTAGAGATTCATTTTATACAGATACTATATATTTAGATTTTAAGCTTAAAAATGACAAATATTTGTTATCAATTACATATTAGTAATCTAGATATTATCTTTGTGTAGTCGCTGTTCAGAGGCTGTAGCGATGAACATCAACCGGAACGTGCGGTGTGTCGGTTCGCGGAAAATATACAATATAATATTGATATTAACTCTTTCAGTCTTGGTGGTTTGTGTCACTAACCACCTCTTTCGGCATTTTTAAATTAAAATCAATGCTATCTAGCGACAATCTGTTGAACTATTATAAAAGTTTGAACCACGATTGACAAGATGTGACCGATTGACAATATATTGAATTAATGACAGTTCATTTGTGTTAAAATGAATATTGCGTCAGCCTACTTTTGTTCGCGTGTATAATAAAAATAACTGTAAAAAAGGTAAGTAAGCTTTTTTCTTTAATGTTTTTTATTCAATGTATTCGCATGTATTTATTTTATACGTGTTATCATTAAAGTACTATTACTTTTGTGATTTCGTTGTGTTTTCACAACGAAAATTCAGTGGTTAGTAAACTAACCACCGTGACTGTTGATGATTTATGGTCATAATCTACACGAAACTTATGCATGTGTTTTTTTCGAATTTATTACAGTATGCCGCGTCAGCTAAACGATAGAGAAATCGCAGAATACTTGTTGGAAGACATTCCTTCAGGTAGCGAAAGTATTTGCAGCGACGAGGATGACGAAGAAGATACAGAAGGTCAGCCAAATCCACTGGTGTTAGGCGATTTGATTGAAGAAGTTCGAGTAACCGATTATGACGACTTCGATTGCGATGATGATCTCCTTTTGTCTAGCTTAGCACGCCGGAATCCTGATTCTACAGAGCCTAACACCGTAGATTCAAACAGACCGACTACAAAAGCTCCAAAATGGAAGAAGAATTATAGGATGGACATACCCGGTGAGTTTTCTGAAAGTGTAGGAATAGCCGATCATATTCTTAGCATGGAGAATGTTACACCTCTCTGGCTGTTTCGCCTTTTTTGGACAGAGCATTTACAAGATGTTTTATGTTTTCAAACTAACCTTTACGCTACTCAATCCGGAAAACCTTATACATCCACCACAACAGAATAACTTGATGTTTTCATTGCTTTGAATTTGGTGATGGGTATAAAAAAATCGCCGAGCTACCGAGATTACTGGTCTTCAGCACCTGATTTGCATGACAGCTATGTTTCGAAGTTTATGAGCTTCAATAGATTCAGTTGGCTTTTGAATTACTTGCACGTAAATGACAATAGTGTAATGCCCAACAGAAATTTTCCAGATTTTGACAAACTTTATAAAATTAGACCTCTACTCAATATTCTACTATCTAATTTTCAAAAAAACTACAAGCCATCAGAAAGAATTGCGATTGATGAAAGTATGATCAAATTCAAAGGCAGAAACTATTTGAGACAATACATGCCAAAAAAACCGACTAAACGAGGGTACAAGGTTTGGATGATGTGTGCACAGTCAGGTTATTGCCTAGATTTTGATATTTACACAGGCAAGCATGGTACTAACGTTGAAACTGACTTAGGTGGTAAAGTTGTCAGAAATTTTTGCAAAAATTTAAAAGACAAAAATTATAAAGTCTATTTTGACAATTATTTCAACAGTTACCCTTTACAAGTAAAATTACAACAGGACAAAATTTTTGCCTGTGGAACGGTGAATTCAAACAGAAAGTTTTTGCCAACCCTAAAAGAAGACAAGCATTTACGTAGAGGGGAACATGATTACCGGAGCAGTGATACAAAAGTAAGTTTAGTGAAATGGAAACACAAGAGATCCGTATTTATTTTGTCAAACTATCATGATCCCAAAAATGTCGGAAAAGTTAACCGCAGAGAGCGCGATGGTACCATTGTTGAAGTCTCTTGTCCTGAAGCCGTGAAAGACAACGCGAATATGAATTTTGTCGACAAATTCGATCAACTAAAAAGTAGTTATGCTATTGACAGAAAATCTCATAAGTGGTGGCATAGGATTTTTTTTCATTTCCTCGATTGCTGTGTTGTCAATGCCTTTTTAATTTATAAAGAACTGCAGTCTTCTTCACGTCCGGACCTAAGCACATTGACTTTGAAAGAGTTTAGACGAAGCGTATACCAGGGTCTATTAGCGCCAGCATATGTCAAAGACAAACGAAAGCCCGACTCAGTAAACAGCAACCGTTCTTCTGCGGCCTCTTCGCCAGGACCTGCATTTATAAAACGTCACAAGCCTACAGTTCCTGAGGAAATTCGTCTAGAATGCAGTCGTCATCAACCTGAGAGAAGCACTTCGAGAAGATGTTGCAAATGTAGCACTAAAATATCTCCAGTGCGTACTATATGGCAGTGCAATACATGTAAAGAGCCCCTTTGCCTACGCAAAGGAAAAACATGTTTTTCAGATTTTCATAATAAATAATATTTTGGTTAGTTTTGCCGGTGGGAAAGTTCATTATAACTTGTAATATCAATAAATAATATACATAATTTATCATTATTTTATTTGTATCAATAGTCATGGTGGTTAGTGTCACTAACCACCTCATTCCTCGAAAGCCTTAATACCTAAATTTTTTTTTCCTACTTTCTGTGAAATTTTAGTGATAAATGATGCTAAAATTAAAATATAAATGAACAAACTAATGTCAATGTAAAAGCGTGACTGAAAGAGTTAAATAACCTATTTATGTAATCGTGTCGCATTTCGTTATGTAAACATTTAAATGAAACATTACGTAATCGTAGCGGAATAATTAAAATATTAATATCACCGGGGTTTACTGTTACTGTATATAGATTTGTATGAGCGTAATATTGTCTACAGTTCAAGATTGTTTTATCGGCTATAATCATGGACTATAAAACCTCCTTTCCAGTTCCTGTTCCTGTTCTTCCTTCCTTCCTGTACCACGTGGCAGAGGAACTACTTTGATAAAAAAAAATCTTTATTATAATAACATCTTTACTATTAAGCATATTTTATGCATTTTACAAATTAATTCTTATGTCTAGCTGTCGTAGGACCGTAGGATTTACTCAGCGTATGGTTAAGTGCTGACGATAAACTCAACAGTTCTTCTTTTAAAAAGTGTCAATACATCGCTTAGTACTTATTAATTTGTGTTACATAAAGCCAACGTAATTTTACTAGGCCACCTTATATCCTTATAGGCTTTATAAAATCATGACAAACAAAAATATCAGAAAAAGAGAATATCAAAGAAAACGAGGATTTACCATCAGCTACATCGGCTCACCTGATGGTAAATAATTACCGTAGCTTTAAAGACGCCTGCAACACCAGAAGCATTGCAAATGCATTGCCGACCCTACCCCCAATCCTCCCGGGAGTTCTGGTCACATTAGTGACCACAAGAAACACAAAACTGTTTAAAAGAAGTATTATTTAGCTGTGATCTTCTGTAAGGTCGAGGTACTTCCCCAGTCGAGCTAATACAGATTTTGAGCAGCATATTTCCTGCTGTGCCCACCCTCAAATTAATAAATAAAAAAATAGCTACCTTCCGTATTTCTAATTTATGTAATTGCTAATAATTAACCAGCGCAAATTAGACAAACTGTCAGTCTCAATTGCGACTATTAGGCACGAAATGGGTGATTATTCTCGGTCCCGAGCGGCGCGTGCGCGTGTCACACTCAGACGCGTTGAGTCAGCTTCACGCTTGGCTTCGGGTACTAAGTTCGATGGCCTTGTGATTTACTAAACGAACCTCTTAAACGTCTCCTTTTAGTAATTTAAAACTGCAAAAAAGGATTACAGAATTAGTGAGTTTTTTTTGTTTGTTGGAGTGATAATGATCAGAGCTAATTCTGCACCAGAAACACTGACTTTGTTTCTTTTATTGTCGTGCTTTTTTATTATTCAAGGAATTGCAGAATTTGTCGAATTGTAATTTTTATATTTATTTTAAAATGAGGTATTTACCATGTTCAGTGTTGGTCATTTTGAATTACCGAAATTTCAGGACGGACAGCTAAAGCACGGACAGATGCACTTGTCTAAGAAAGATGACAGTTCGAAAACTGATACCCAAATTAAACATTTTTAAAATGTTTCATTTATTAAGGTCTTCTGAAGTTCCATTAATATATAGCTTAAGATGAAAACTTGTATCCAAACCAAAATACACGTAAGCAGCCATAAGCAGGATAACTTGAACAACCTGCCAGGTCTAAACAGGTCAGTAAATCCAACCCACAAACATGGACTTAGCTAGGAGAGGGTCACAAAACAAAATCTCCATCCACAGTTTCTTGTACCAGTTTATAACCATATTAAAAAAAAACCTAGATGAATCTATTAGGTTGAAAAAAGAAAAACAGCACAATAAGAAGAACGGAGGAACTGGATAATAATTATAAAAACGCCTCAGTTTCAACAGTGTATTACTGGATAAAATTTTCTTTCAGAGATAATAAATACAATATGTGTATTGTTACAAATTAACGTCAAACGCGCAAGTAAATAACCGTAACGTAAACACGTGATTCATAAAAAACAATACAGAAGGCAATTGAATACATAAAAGTATAAAAATACCCATCATATTATGTAACAAATGAGTATATAAACAAACTGCAGCTTTATTTTAATAACTAGCTGTCCCTGCGATTTCTCACACGTTAATTTAAGAAATATATAGCCTATAGCGGGGGTGTGAAACCCGCGGCCCGCGGGCCGCAAGCGGCCCAAATAGAGATTTTGTGCGGCCCGCCAGAGGTTTTTAAATTTTAAAAACTGTCAATTTTATTATAATAAGTCACACCAAAATTCAATACTTGTACCATCAAGTCTTATTATTTTGCATCAGTCTCTGCTTTTGGCCCGAATATATTCTCTAGTAAAAATGGTAGCTCACTCCTGGCCTATAGCCTTATAGATAAATGGGCTATCTTACACCAAAAGAATGTGCTTTAGAACACACGACTGAACTAAAACTTCTTTAGCTCCATCTATCGCGCGCCCGCGCGTTTTAGTACACGTGACGTAAGTTATATAACATTGTTGTACATATCAATAACATGTTATTGTACATGTCTTATAACATTTAGTGTCCACATTATCTGAAACATGTTATATAGCAATGTTCTATAACATGTTATGTTATATAGTCTGTGCGAGCCTTTATATCTCCCTCTCAACTTATTGTCGCCTCGCCCGATGACACTTTTCGTACATCAACCGTGCGTAAAGAAGCTTTACTTCGAAAAGAAATTTTCAATTCGAACTCTTGAGTTTAGTCCATTTAAACAAACAATCAAACAAACAAACTTTTTAGCTTTATAATATTTGTATAGATAAACGTAGGCTTTATTATGTAATCTAGGTCACTTTTGTGTACTAAATGTTACGGTATATACAGTATGTGAAACAAAAGGCGTCTCAGAATTACACAGTTGTATCAATAAACACAATCACATGTGCTATAAACGGCGAAATAGTAGTGCCACAATATCGAATATAGATTAAGTATATGTTTAAAATGTTGTTTAATTTCTTGTTAATTTCAATTTACATAAATATTACATAACACATTTAGATAATTTTTATTAAATCTAATTAATTAAATTTATTTTACACACACAAGAAACCTGAGAAACATGTCGCTCCTTGAATACAAAAGGGCCACAAATAAGAAAATATTTAAAATCGTTTTATTGCATAAAATGATAACTAAATCTACTATATTTCATGGTAAAAAAACTCCCATAATTTTTGTTTATAATTTATGGCACCACTGACTTACCACCTTTTTGCACTGGAGCACTTTGGACAGGTAACGTCAGTTCAAAACCGCCATATTGTCAGTTGCGACCCGAGATTCAACGTGAACGCATGTCGGTTTCGTGAAAAAGTGCCACAATCCAAAATACGTCTGTGTTGCATTCAAACTTCAGGTAAGTGCGATTATATTTTGTAATACAAAAGTGCCATATTTTGTAAAACGTCCGTTTTGCATTATAAAATCAGCATTTGTGATCATAATACATAATACAAAAGTGCCGTATTTAAAATGCGTCTGTTTTGTATTCCAGTATTATTTAAGTGTAATCATATTTTGTAATACATAATCGGAAATGCGTAGTGTTAATACTTATAAAATAATGAGTAGATATTCCTAAATTATGTTGAATATGAAGTGATTAAGACAGTGACACTCGTTGTATGTATATAAATAAACTTGTTTCATTTATGGTGTTATTACTGGAAAATTAGTATTTGAAATGCCAAATTAGGGATTGTTTTGTTTTTTTTTTGTGTATGATAATTGTATTTTTTTAGTTAAAAACTTTAAAGGGTTTTTTTTACAGATTATTACGTCATGATGAATAGAGCACGAAAAATTTTGAATATGGCAACCTCCATTCAGAAATTGGAACAAGGTCAACCATTACCTGGCCACGAAATTATTGTGGATAATAAGATATACTCAAATGCTCGAGATTCTTCAGATACAAATTCCATTCCAGACAGTCAACCTGACTTAGACCTCTCAATATTAGAGGAAGAAAACAGTGAAGTAAGCTGTGTAAGAAATACGAAAGATACAAACAGGCCAAAAATACTTGTTGAATAGAGTGACTCAATTAGCAGTTCGAGCAACTCTGATAGTGACTCTGACAACAAATCTAGTCGTTCATCAACATCCAGTAGTTCATCAGATGCTGATTTTTCTTCAGACGACAGTGTTAAAGATACCAATTTTCTACCTTATCATGAAAGATCTTCTGATTCCGAAGAAGACGTACAGTCAAAAGTAATTAATTACCAAACCATTTTGTATTTCACCCCAACCGGGCCCTTCTCGTATATAACCTAATTTACTCGTCAATGATAACCTACCGGTCGATCTAGATACTCAGTCCCCTAATATAGATACAAAGTCATCCATCAGTCATAACCAGTATCCCAGCGTTAATATTCAGTCACCGAGCATCGGCAGTGAACCAGCTAGCGTGGACCCTAAACCTCTTAGTCGGAAAAGAAAAGCTAATCCAGAATCATGGAAAAGAAATAAAACCAAGACTCTAATAAATAGTGGGAAGGCACACATAACTATGTCTAAATCGAAAAGAAATATTGCTGCCAAAAAAATGGGACCTGCTTGTTCAGATAACTGTAAATTTAAATGTCAAAACGAATTTTCATTTGAGCAACGATTTGCCATATTTAGTGCCTATTGGGATACTGGCGATTTGAACGTTCAAATTATATACAACCACATGACAAACATTGAACCTAAGTATCGGTACACACGTGTTGGTAGTACCCGCTAAAACTTAAACCACGCATATCATTTCACACTTAACGATAAACGCATTCGAGTATGCAAGTTATTCTTTATGAATACCCTTGCTATATCTGATAAAACCATACGGACTGTTGTGAAGAAAAATTCTGGATCAATTACTGGAATTCAAATGAAAGATAACCGAGGAAAACATGGCAATCAATTTAAGTTGGATGCTGCTTTGAAGGATGGGGCAAAGGAACATATTAACTCCATCCCCAGGATTGAGAGCCACTACTGTCGCGCTCGCTCTAAGCGTGAGTACATTGAAGAAAGCCTATCTATTGCTGCACTGCATCGTGATTATGTCAATAAGTGTAAAGCTGAAGGTAAAGATTATCTTTCTTATAAATTGTACTATAATGTATTCGTCAATGACTTCAATATTTTTTTTGGAAACCTAAAAAAGATCAATGTGAAGACTGTACAGCTTTCGCAAATGTTGAAGATAAAACGCTTTTGCAAGTAAAATACGACCTGCATTTGAAAGAAAAAGACTTAGCGAGAGCTGAAAAGGAAAATGATAAAAAAAATATAAGCGAGAATTTTGTGGTATGTGTGTATGTGATATGTATATAATATTATTGTAATATTTTGTTATATTATTAAATTGAATTCTGTGCCTTTAGAACTGGTCTCGTATTTTGTATTAGTTATTTTAGTTGTAGTAAGAGCTCGCGTAACACTAATAAGTAATACAAAATACGAGAAAATAAATAGAGAGATGAGTGTCGGCGTTTTATTTTTTAGAGGATTTATTGATTTTATGTTTTTGATGAATATTTTGATATGATAATTAAACTTTTATCTCTTGTTTTTTAACCGACTTCCAAAAAAGGAGGAGGTTCTCAATTCGACTGTATTTTTTTTTAATGTATGTTACATCAGAAGTTTTGACCGGGTAGACCGATTTCGACAAATTTTGTTTTAATCGAGAGGTGGTGTGTGCTAATTGGTCCCATTTAAATTTATTTGAGATCTAACAACTACTTTTCGAGTTATATCTAATAATGCGTTTTTACTTGACGCTTTTTTCGTCGACCTACGTTGTATTATACCGCATAACTTTCTACTGGATATACCGATTTGGATAATTCTTTTTTTGTTGGAAAGGAGATATCTCTAGTTTAGTACCGTGATAAGAAAACCAGGATCTGATGATGGGATCTCAGAGAAATCGAGGAAAACTCTCGAAAATCCGCAATAATTTTTTACTGGGTGTACCGATTTTGATAATTTTTAATTTAATCGAAAGCTGATGTTTATCATGTGGTCACATATAAATTTTATCGAGATCTGATGATTACTTTTTGAGTAATCTTTGATAACGCGTAGTTGCTTGACTATTTTTTCGACGATCTACGTTATATTACTTGTCGATGTAATTGAAGACGGTTTTTTTTTTCGTTTGCGAGCAAACACAATTATTTATAGTTCTAAAAATTTATAATGTAAATGTTTTAGAGAGATGTTTAATTTGACTGAATAATAGTCGCGTACAAAGTTGATCTTAGTTCTATTAATAATAAGTTAAGATTTTATTAGTTTGGAATTTTTAATTCAGTATGTTTTTGGTGTTCATTCACTTCAGTTATTACCTAGTAATAAGATTAAACTTTTTGATTCATTTTTTTTACCAATAAGGTACAATAAATTATTTTTATTTGTAAAATTGTGTTTACTTTTAGACATAATTTTTAAGATATTGATTAAAATTTTGAATGCAAAAGGGACTTTTGTGTTATTTTATCTTATTAGGTAACAGCTATTACAAAGTTCATATTATACCTAGATACAGCTAAAAAATACGCATCTATTGATATATCAACATCTTATATTTAATTAATAAATATATGAAATATTTAAAAAAAACAGTTTAAAAAATTTGTTGTAGCCGTCCTGTAAAATTTATGAATTACGATTTGTGTCCGTTTTGTATTCAAGGAGCGATGTGTACTCTGCACAAACACAATGGACAAGGTGATGAATCCGTAAAATATACTAATTAAGACATGGAAAAAATACTATACAAAAATAAATGTTGAGCTAAATACTTAATATTTCAAAAACATGTAATAAATTTTATTTATGACTAGCTGAGCCCGCGACTTTGTCTGCGTGGAATTTAACAAAAAAGTTATTGTTTAGTTCGCAGAGTTACAAAATAAATAAATTTCTATAATAAAACTATCCTAAGTTACTCCTTATTACATCAGCTATCTGCCAGTGTAAGTCCCGTCAAACGAATCTAAGCTATTCGGGTTTATTAATAATAACACCCAGATTTTTATGGCCTATGTTAATGTTAGATAGTATAGCGTTCAAACATAGACCGAATATTATATTCTCTAGTTGAAGTAAACTTCTTAACCAAGCTTGACTTGAGGAGTAAGCTGGTGAGAGCGTTACCAAGTGTGGTGTGAGCAAACATTTTCTTCCTCTCTTTCTCTTATAACCAGAGCTTCATTCGCTCATTCTTCATTCACTCTTCATCGCTTCATTTATCTAAGACACAGTGTAGGCCTATTGTACAGGCCTATTAGTAAAAAAGTTTTACTTCGGTTGGGTTGTGTAAAGCACACTCGTTTTTTTTTCGTAACATTTATATCTAGATATAATTAGGACATAATTAGGCGTTATATAAACTTTACATCTCTTACGTGCTGTGTGGCTACGGCACTAAAGAATTTAGCCACCCTCTCTCTTCCCGTGGGTGTCGTAAGAGGCGACTAAGGGATAACAAGGTTCCACAACCACCTTGGAACTTAAGAAGCCGACCGATGGCGGGATAACCATCCAACTGCTGGCTTTGAAATACACAGGCCGAAGACAAGCAGCAGCGTCTTCGGTGCGACAAAGCCCGTACTGCGGTCACCAACCCGCCTGCCCAGCGTGGTGACTATGGGCAAAACACATGAGTTCACGTTATTTTTGGCGTGAACTTGTGGAGGCCTATGTCCAGCAGTGGACTGTATAGGCTGTAATGATGATGATGATGATGACATCTCTTACTCTTTCAATAATTCCACGAACAGCATCCAAATGTCTGTAATTTTTCTCTAAATAATTTAGTTCATAATTATAATTTCCGAAATATATCAAAAGCTTGGTGTTCCTCTGCAGATTATTTGATGTATAAGAAGCACGCAATCGATAAAAATGAGGTCAGAACACTTCATAAACTGTAGCAGATGTCTATTTATATTTTATACGTCTATTGCGTCTGTCTTAAACTATATTTAGCTCGATTATTTCCTTAACTAATAACTACTATAGTAGGCTAAATTCAACTTATTAAATATATGTATTTATTTTACGATACACGATTGATTGATTTAATTAGCCTATATCATCCCACTGCTGGGCATAGGGCATTTTTCTCCATGTTGGACAGGGGAGAATGTTCATCATCATCATCATCACAGCAGCCTTTCGCAGTCCACTACTGGACATAGGCCTCCACAAGTTCACGCCGAAAAAGGCGTGAGCTCATGTGTTTTTCCCATAGTCACCACGCTGGGCAGGCGGGTTGGTGACTGGCTTTGTCGCACCGAAGACTCTGCTGCCCATCTTCGGCCTGTGTATTTCAAAGTAAGCAGTTGGATGGTTATCCCGCCATCGGTCGGCTATTTAAGTTCCAAGGTGATAGTGGAACTGTGTTATCCCTTAGTCGCCTCTTACGACACCCACGGAAAGAGAGGGAGTGGCTATATTCTTGAGGTTGAGGGGAGGAGGTTGGTCAGTATATATTATAGATTGGTCCCTACTATGAGTAACGACCGCTATCAGGTATTTAACTAGTAACTTAACACACTTAGACTCACAAAGAAACGGTAAAAAATATTTATACAAATACAAGTATCCATCCCGAGCTGGAATCAAACCCGCATCTACCGGTGTTTAGCCACTTAGGTACATGGCATACGCACCATTATGCTAGACCGGTGTTCAAATAGTGGTGTCACAATATATATTTATACAATATATTTGTATAATATATTGTTTATCTACACATTAAGATTATATTTAACATAGTTAATTAATATCAGTTAAAAGTGAAGCTACCACCGATTCTGAATGTAGATTCTGCAGAGAAGAATCTGCAAGAAACTCCGCAGTAAGTTAATCTTATAAAAGACGTGTTATTTTATTAATTAAATGGTAGTAGATCAAAACTCCCGATTGTAAAATCAATTTGACCACTACATACTCGCGAGAGCGTTGAATTACTATTTCCTTAGAGCGAAAAGACTAAGAGACTTGGCCTCTGCCTGAAGCGGCATATTTTTCATTACTTTTTGCCATTAAATCACAGCACGATAACATGTTAAATGAACAACATCAAATATGTTCACCTTCACGCTCCGTTCCTTCGACGCAGAAACGCAAGAATAAATTCGTATAATAGCGCATAATAACTTACGTAAGTCGGCAACTTATACTTACAATATGTCACTCATGTTTAAAAAATATATGTTTATTTCATGATGATACAACGTGAAAAATAAGTGAAGATTTTTGACGCCACTCGTTTCAAATTATACTCGCTTATAACCAAGGAGTCAAGGACAGTTTTTGTCACAATATCACAACAATTTTTAAAACGTATGTAAATGTGACATGATCTAACGATAAGTTTGGCAACGCGACGCGATGAGACGAAAACGTTCGCGACAAAAGACGATCGATATTTGAATAGATGTGATGTCGATGAGATGAATTGTGAATTAAGGCATCAATAATTCAAAACGCAATGCAAACGTTTTATTACATCTTGTACCTTACGATCGAGGTCTTAACGAAAATTACAACGAACCACATTTTAAAACTACTATTTTTACGCTATGAACAAAACTTAATTAAAAGATACGCAGTAGTCTAAATCCAAGATAGGTTTACAGCTGAACTTGACCTACTAATTCTATTTTGGTTGATTTTATTTATAAATTTAACTAAAAATGGCATGTAATATATGTAGTGTAATTGAATGCTTGCTAGTATACGTTTTGTAGAGTACATATTTAAAAGCAGAAAAAACAATAGGGATCTGGATAATAGATGCAGCTTTGTTTCGAATACGTTCAATGTAAAAATAAAATCTTTTGTGTCGTTAAATTCTTTGAACCAGAAAAATAAATTACGTATGCCGTCTGACAGACATTATTTTAAAGTTAAATTAATTGCAAATCATTTTAGTAAAAGATTTTTTTTAAATTATAATACTATTTTAGGAAGAGCGTACTGTTTAAAATGTACATTGATTTGGTTGTACTGTTTATAACATTCTTTGCATTTTTTTTTCTGAAAATAAATAAAGTATAAAGAGCCATGTTTATTCTCAACTGTGGGTTCCGCAAATACTTCAAAGCCTAGATACAAGCCTCTACAAGATGCCTTTAAAGAAAAGATTGAAGGATAATAAGAAGCCCGAATCATTTCGGAAATAAGATGATTTAAAGTACACAATAAATTAATAATTTCTGATAATTCTCTTCATACCTCATATGATATTCGTCGTGTCGTCGTATGTGTCGCAGGACCGATAGCCGTTGAAGTAGACGGATCCTGGAGTGGAGACCGCGACTTGGCAAACGCAGTGTGGGACGTCCTCCGGCCCGTTGGACCGACGATCTACGTAAGATTGCCGGTGTAGGCTGGATGAGGGTTACGGAAAACCGGGATGTCCGGCGCGAACTTGGGGAGGCCTATGTCCAGCAGTGGACTGCAATAGGCTGGACTGACAGACTGACTACACATACCTAGAACATGAATCTTTTTTTTTATGTCACTAGGTCGGCAAACAAGCGTACGGCTCATCTGATGTTAATAGACGCCTGCAACATGCAAAAACAAAATATTTTCTTCTCTTAAAAATGTAACAATCTAGCTGTACAAGTTTCATATTTTAATTTTTTTTATTTTGTATGGAAATTCAGGGAACTATAGGTTTAAAATTATTATCATATATGTATTTTATTACATTGTATACAACTGTTTGTTCCTAAATAAAAGAAAAAAAAAACATCAGAAGCATCGCAAGCGCCAAATCCCCAATTCTGTACCCCCCTTACTCACCAACAGGAACACAATACTGCTTGAAAACAGTATTATTTAGCTGTGATCTTCTGTAAGGTCGAGGTACTACCCCAGTCGGGCTGCTCCATATTTTGAGCAGGAAATTCCTGCTGTGCCCTACCTCAGTTAAACCTACCCGATACGCACACAAAATTTCATAAAAATCGGTCCAGATGTTTCGGAGGAGTATGTTAACTAACATTGTGACTCGAGAATTTTATATATAAGACTTATCTCGTGCTTATATATACCGTACTTAGTTATTTTACTGGTTTTTATTTTATAATTTTGATTAATATTATTAGCTTTTTTTATTAGTAGATTGTTATAGAACACAACTATGATTACCATTTACTTACAATCACTTTTTTAATATGTAATTAACTTCGAAATTAACGAACAGATCAAATCGCACCCTTAATAAAACAAAGATGTAACTCAAAAATCGCAAATTGTGGGAATTGGCGTTTGAAGTTTAGCACTTTTTCCGCATTGTGTTTGATTAAAAATTACCAATTATTTGTAATGCTCTTAATGACTTTTACTATTGATATCAGTAGTTTAAAGTACAGAGATTAATAGAATAATAGAAAAACAACTGTGTTACAGTCTATAATAGCTGTAAAATGGAGATGAAAAAAAAGTTCCGACTTAATGCCAAAAATTACTTAATATTTTAGGTAGTATTTCAAAAAAATTCTCTTTAGTATTAAAACATAACAAAAAGTTTTAAAAGTAAATCACAATGTTTCGTTTTATGATTATTTAATTGTAATTATGACGTTGTATGTATTAATGCATCATTTTTTTATAAAACGAAAACTGAAATTTATCACCTTTTTTTTGAATTAAACAAATTTTTATTAATCATCTCATATTTATATATCTCTTTATGGCTACAAATATTGTTTTTTAAACAAAACAAAAACTATACACTATTATAAGAATTAGGTACAATTAGTCTCTAGTAAATATCTCCTAAAATCACAAATACTTAATTACTAACCACAAATAATCTAATATATAAAATTCTCGTGTCGCGGTGTTTGTAGTTAAACTCATCCGAAACAGCTAGACCGATTCACACGAAATTTTGTGTGCATATCGGGTAGGTCTGAGAATCGAACAACATCTATTTTTCATACCCCTAAGTTAAAAGGGGGGGGGGATTAAGGGGTTTAATAACATATATGGCAAAACAAAGTTTTGCGGGGTCAGCTAGTAAATAGTATAAAAATCAGCAGTCTCTTCTTTCTTATAATGTCTATCATCTTGTTTTTGCTCATTGTTTGAATTATCATATGATACACATAGATCACACTGACCTGTTTTTGGTTGGTGAAACCCTAAGTTAAATACCGTCGGAATCAATATTTTCTGCACATTTAATTCCAACCACCAGAGCAGGTTGGGTTTGGAAATGGCTACAACACCGTAGACCACATCCATACTGTTCGACAGATTATTCAAAAGACAGAGACATATAATCAGCCGCTGTGTATGGAATTTGTGGAGTGCGAAAAAGCCTTCAACTGTGTCGAGACCTGGGCTGTCCTGGACTCTCTGCAGAGATGTCATATCGACTGGCGATATATCGTGGTACTGAGATGTATGTACGACGCAACGACGATGACCGTTCATGTCCAGGACCAGAGAACAATATCTATTTCCCTGCGGCGTGGGGTAAGACAGCAAGATGTAATATCACCGAAACTGTTTACCACTGCGCTGGAGGATATCTTTAAGATCTTGAACAAGGCATCAATGTCAACGGTGAATACATCTCTCACCTTCGTTTCGCCGACGATATCGTCATCTTTGCGGACACGTTAGATGAGTTAGGCCAAATGCTAGCCGGTCTAAACGAGTCCTCCCGACGTGTCGTTCTCTGTATGAACTTGGACAAAACGAAAGTTATGTCTAACAACCAAGTCATACCGAGACAGGTATCGGTCGATGGTACTCTTCTCTAAGTTGTTCAGGATTATATTTACTTAGGCCATACTATCCAACTAGGCCGCAACAACTTTGAGAAGGAGGCCGATAGGAGGATTCGGTGGGGCTGGGCGGCATTTGGCAGGCTTCGTCGAGTCTTCACTTCGAAGATTCCGCAATGCTTGAAGACAAAAGTCTTCGAGCAATACGTCCTGCCTGTGTTTACATACGGAGCCGAGACGTGGACACTGACGAAGGGACCGGTCCACAAGTTTAAAGTCGCTCAACGTGCAATGGAACGGGCTATGCTTGGGGTCTCTCTCAAAGATAGGATTAGAAATGAGACTATCCGCGAGAGAACGAAAGTAACCGACATAGCCCACAGAATTAGCAAGTTGAAGTGGCAGTGGGCTGGTCATCTGTGTCACAGGACCGATGGCCGTTGGAGTAGACCTAGAGTGGAGACCGCGTCTTGGCAAACGCAGTGTGGGACGTCCTCCGGCCCGTTGGACCGACGATCTACGTAAGATTGCCGGTATAGGCTGGATGAGGATTGCGGAGGACCGGGATGTGTGGCGCGAACTTGGGGAGGCCTATGTCCAGCAGTGCATTGCAATAGGCTGAACTGACTGACAAATATTTGGTTTATTATTGCAGTCAGAGTCAGAAGAACTTTGATTTTCAAACATAAAATTTCTTCTGTTGACAGGCTTATTAAACAACGTATTAAAATCTACAGTGCATCGTCGTCACTCCGGTCGACGTCACTTAGATCTGTGTATTATACTGGAGAAATATTGTAACTGGCCACACTATTGTAATTTCGTCGCTCTCTCAGCTGAATTTGCTCATATTTTGCTCAGTATTTTGTGGTGAATTGGTGTAAGACGTCTTTTCTTCACAATCCGTTGTAACGTTTTGTGGGGCAGGGTTTTGGGTAGGCATTGAATTATTGGAGCTTGAAAAACTGGATGAAGATGAGCTAGAAGAGCTTGACGATGATGAGCTAGATGAATCGGAACTAGATGAAGATGATCTTGAAGACGAACTAGAGGACTGTAAATGGCTAGTATTATTTAGGTGTCATTTTTCTCGTCAACTCATAAGTGACAGTAAAATATTGAGTCGGTGTCATCATTTTCGTCAGCTCTGCAGTTACATTTTTGGGCTCTGGAGATATATGTACTTTGTTGATTTTCCTCTTCAACCTGCATAACTTCTTTAGTCTAAAATAACAATAATTCATAACACAGTAGTATATTTTAAGGATGAATAATAATCATAATTATTTAACGTCAAAATAGCAGCATTGTTGAATGACAATGATCTATTCAGTCGTTTTGCCATAAAAGAGTAACAATCATCCATCCATACGTCATCCTCATAAACTTTCACATTTATTACAGTAATCAGATGAAAAAAAATTTATAACTTATTACACTATTATTATATTACTTAAAAAGCCGACCGGTGGCGGGATAACCATCCAATTGCTGGCTTTGAAATACACAGGCCGAAGACGGGCAGCAGCGTCTTCGGAGTGACAAAGCCAGCCCTGCGGTCACCAACCCGCCTGCCCAGGGTGGTGACTATGGGCAAAACACATAAGTTCATGCTATTTTTGGCGAAAGCTTGTGGAGGCCTATGTCCAGCAGTGGACTGTATAGGTTGTAATGATACACTATTATGTTTATCTTATAACTTTTACGCTCGATACGCTGTAACTCTTCATTGTGGTGTTCAGTTTCTGAATGTGGTATTAAACTTAAAAAAAATTGTGAGCTCTAAGACCATTTTCAAAACCTATACAAATAAGCACAACAGTTACAAGTTATTCTAAACTTTTACACGAAAAGGGAATTAATGTTGAAAGTTTTTACTTATCTTTCGTCATTCTAAATAATAAAAAGAAGTAAACAAAAGTGACTTTTATAAATAGCCTTATTTATTACAATAAAGTGATACTTAACCAATTACTCCAACAACTAAGGCATATATTTCAATATAAAACTGAAGTGTTAGGCGTTAACTTTGTAAAATTTGTCAATTTTTAAAACAAAACCGAAGTAAATCCAAATGTTACACATCATTATCAAATGCGTTTTCTGAGAGAATGAAGTATAACAAAAATTATCTTTTTATTTTAAATCCCTTTTAATCTAATATCGAATTATTTGATGTTACTCAAAACGGCAGCACTTCAATCTCCGCTCACTGCCGGTGCATCTCTGAATCACGCCACTTTATAAGAACTGACTTGTCAGTTCCAGTTGATAGAAAAGAGAGCAACAGTCGCGTATCTCTCTGTATCTTATAGTTAAAACGCCGGAGTCGAAGTCTAACTATTCTTTACGCGACGAAGACGGGTTTTATTGTAAAATCTCCAAATCCACAAATTTTGAGTTACATCTTTGTTTTATTAAAGGTGCGAAATATAAGACAGTTTGTAGTGATTTTACTTATACGTGGTTTGTTGTACACGGATCTAAAAGATTCCACAGCTCTGATAAATTATTAAAAAATTCTTTAAATACTATTCAACGAAAATATTCTGATTGCTATCAAATTTATACGGATGGGTCTAAGGATAATAATGGAATTGGGTCTTCATTTTACGATTCACAAGCTAATATAACTGCAAAATTTAAGCTAAATAGCAACATTTCAATTTTAGAAGCGGAATTAGTTGCAATATCTGAATGTTTATCCTACATTCATTCGTGCGAAGGTAATAAATTTGTTATACTTAGTGATTCTAAAAGTGCCCTACAACATATAGCTCGGTGCACCTCAGGTAAACGAGGACTGCCTGTAGCTTATTGTATATTGGAAACATTTTTGAATTTAAAAGATTATGGTAAGGATGTTAAATTTCAGTGGATCCCATCTCATATAAATTTGATTGGCAATGATGCGGCAGATATGGGTGCAAAAATGGGGATTGTGGACGGTATATCTGTGAACCATGTACCTTTTTTTACCAATTTTTTGAGAGAAATTAAAATTAAGTGTTTCGACAACTGGAAAGAGTATTTTAACAAAAGATCGGTTGAAAAGGGTATATGGTATAAAACAATCCAAAACGAGCCGCCCAAGATACCCTGGTTTTATAATGCAAAATTAAGTCGACAAATGTTGGTTACTAGTTTAAGACTTCGATCCGGGCACGTCCCATTAAATGCATTCGGGTTCATGATGAAAATTGTTCAGTCTCCTAACTGCACAGTATGTAACACGCGAGAAGATGTATACCACGCTTTAGTGGAGTGTGCTCGGGTCGGAGCCGAACGCAGAGGAATATTGGAAAAGGAAATTGGTATTGACTTTAGATGTGTGGGAATTTGTAATGCTATCCTTTCTGATCCTACGTCGGCACTGGCGATTAAGGTGTATTGGATGTTTTTAAGATTGGTTAGTTTAAGAGTATAGTGATTTTGTTATGATCAATGGGGCTGACATAGTCGCTAAGCGACCAAAGCCTCTTACATTATACAAATAAAGATTTAAAAAAAAAAAAAAATTGTTTGCTTCCTCAGAAATCATCGCAATGTCGCCCTTGAACTTCGTACAGTACATCAGAATTGCGTTGTTATTTTTGTTCATAGATTATCACATATTCTTGATATAAAAACATTTACTATGATTCTCAAACTTACTCTTTTCTCGATTGAAATGAAACTATACGTTATTTAATATACGTAATAATGAAACTATGATACGACGCTACGTCATACTCTTTGGTTCATCGTGAATGTGTAGTCAAAAGTATGTATCAAAAACGTATAAGAAAAAAAATAAAGTTGTGTTTGCTCATAAATGAAAAAAATCGACATCGATTACATCGACAAGTAAATACAACGTAAGTAGATGAAAAAAATTAACAAACGCACTAGTCGTCACAACGATTTTCGAGGGTTCACTCCGATTTCTCTGGGCTTCCATCATCAGATCCTGGTTTCTTTATCATACCACCACCCTTGGGATATCTCCTTTTCAACAAAAAAATAACTATCGAAATCGATTCATAAACGACGAAGTTATCCCCGAACATACATAAAAAATATTTTTATATGGTCGAATTGAATAACCTCCTCCTTTTTTGAAGTCCGTTAAAAATTTAATGAAGAACAAAGAAGTAACAAAAGAGGTGTGCAGTCAGTCTCATAGACAACAAGTATATATGCCGCTACACACGACATAGAAAACGCGTTTAGGAAGTACAGAAATAATTGTTATGCAAATAAGAATTGTCAGCACTGTATGAGCGCAATAAGACCCAAATAATACTGATATTATACCGCAAAGTATAAAATTAAATTAAATATCTGTAAGGCCGTATGCTGCCGCATTAAAAAACAATTTCCTTTACATTTTAGACAAGATATTACACTGTTATGTTTAACATTGAACTTTAGAAATAATACGAATTTAGAAAAATAACTTTATTATTTCATTTAGAATTCAATTTCGAATATTGTTAAAATATTTGGTCCTGATTATTATTTATATATTATATCTATTTTAAATAACCTTGTCTCCAAGTATTTGAAACTATGTATTTATATATTATGTATTTTTTCCATATTTACTTTAACATAACATATATCGGATATCGTAGCTTATAAATGCCTGCAACACCAGAAGCATTTTAGCGCGTAGCCGACGTAAACCTCGACTCTCCCCAGGAGCTCTGGCTACCTTACTTACCATAGGAACATAACACTATGGGTTGTCTGGAAGAAATGGCTAATTAACCGCCCATCAGTCATTATTCCGCCCATTGTACTTCACTGTCTGTAACTATCTTTATGTTTTGTTAGTAATATATTTGTGGTGTACAATAAAGAATAAAATAAAATAAATAAATAATAAACACTACATGTAGCTGTGATCTTCTGTAAGTTTAAGGCAAATAAAATTGTCATAAGTAAGTAGTAAAGGTATTTGAAGCCAGATTTAGAGATGGAATAATGTATAATTTGAAATCATAATCATAATAAGAACTATCATTACAGTGTGCGTCGAGCATAACGAGGATCGGCTTGCCCTCTGCGCAACGAACTGTAACGTATATGTCATCGTCCTGTACTGTCTTATAAATAAAGACGTCTGATGGTCCATAATCATTCTTCTTCCTAGCCCTACCTTTATTGCTAGTACGAACAGACTGACAGTTGATTTTGTTGAGTCATCTCTGCAGTGGCGTAGCAAGCTTAACTCGCGCTCGGGTACAATACCTTTTTAGCAAATTCGAAAACCATATAATATGTCATTTTTTTTTTATGTCACTGGGTCGGCAAACAAGCGTACGACTCACCTGATGGTAAGCGATTACCGTAGCTTATAGACGCCTGCAACACCAGAAGCATCGCAAGCGCGTTACCGACCCAATCCCCAATCCCCCCAGGAGCTCTGGTCACCTTACTCACCAACAGAAACACAATACTGCTTGAAAACAGTATTATTTTGCTGTGATCTTCTGTAAGGTCGAGGTACTACCCCAGTCGGGCTGCTCCATATTTTGAGCAGGAAATTCCTGCTGTGCCCTACCTCAGTTAAATTCAATTTTTGTTTTAAGGATCATTTGACGCCCCTTTGTGAGTAGCGCCCGAGGCATGATGCCCCCCCCCCCTCCCTTTCCCCATAGTCCTCCCCTGCTACGCTTCTGTATCTCTGCTCAGTCATATTAAGTTCATTGATAATCTTTTAAGATTTCATTTTGAGTGAATACTATGAACTAAATATACTACGTACTTATTCCTATCAGATACGATAGAGAAAGGGAACAAAATTCAAAACGGATACCTCCTTAAAAAAGTTGTAGATAAACCATGTTAGTTGCCGAGCCGACTAATATGAATTCACGTTTACTAATCACTGTTTCTCTCTCATAATGATTAATAATAAATGTACATGCATATCTTAATATACATATATAAATCTCGTGTCACAATGTTTGTCCGAGATGAACTCTTAAACTACTTAACAGATTTTAATCAAATTTGCACACCGTCTGCAGTTTGATCCAACTTGAAAGATAGGGTATATTTTGTTTTGATATATGTAATTATTATATTTAAGAAAAAAAATAAGGCGATACGAAGTTTGCCAGGTCAGCTAGTATATATTAAAAATCTCATGCCATGATGTTTGTCCGGGCTACTCTCGGAAACTACTGGCCCTATTTAAATGTGCACAGATAACTTTGTCCATCTTAAAATATAGGCTATATTTTTTTTCGATATCCACTGGTGACAAGAGGGCTGGTGCATTTTTTGCCCAGAGAATCGGCATAGCGATTCAACGGGGAAATGCTGCCAGCATTCTTGGCACAATTCCACGCGGACATGATTTATACCAAAACTATCTGTAAATATTTAGTTCTTAAGTTGTGAATTGTAAATATGTATAATGTTTAATAAACTATTGTTCCCATCTATATTAAAGAAAGAAAAAAAGAAAAAAAAATCGATAAATGACCGCGACATTTTTTATTGCAAAGTTTAAAAAATATGACGGTACGACGTCCCCCAGGTCAGCTAGTTGTTAACATAAATATTTTAAAAGCTATCGCTTGTTTTCTATAACAGGACGCGTGTTAACGATCGCGGTGCGCTCGCGTTGAAAATTAAACAATTTAATATCGCTATAAAAGTCGCGTCGTCGACTCCGATAGATTTATGAAGAGAAATTATTGATAAATGCGCTACAGACCATTAACTTATGAGTATTTCAGCTACAATACATTGAACACGCTAAATCTTTGAGAAAATTTTCCGTAGTTTTCACGTTTTCTAATCCACTGTTACAAAAAATATGTTTATCTTGAATATAAAATCTAGATATTTTTCTAGATGTTCATTTCTGTATTTGTACAACTTTAGCTTGACGACGCGTTGGCGCAGCGGTCACAGTAAACAGACTTGCGCTGGCGGTCGCGGGTTCGATCCCCTCTTACGACAGATATTTGTATTGGCCATATAGATGTTGGTCGTGGTCTGGGCGTTGTGCTTGTGTATTGTGTGTGTTTCCGGACCCCCAACACAGGAGAAAATCCTACTGCGGGCCGTTGAGTGTGAAGCGCTTATTTATTTATTTACTTGACAAAATTTCTGTATTCGGAGAGGGCACAAGATAGAAAGCTGACTTTGGGTTGGGACTTCGTGTTGATATAGCAATGTATAGAATAAAAATACCCTTGAAACTTTTAACATACCTCATAATGGAATTATCGTATAGAATTTAATGTGATTTCGCCGGAAATTAGACCATCACCTTCGGCTACTGAATCCTAAACAAAATAAATTGTCCAGCGCTATCAAAGAGGTAATCTGTTAAGAACCAGTAGCAACTAGCACTAGTTAGCAGTAGTTACCAGTAGCAACTAGCACTCTACATATAGCTAGATTCTCAATTCGACTGCATTTCGACAGGGCTGTTAGATAGTTATCCCGCCATCGGTTGGCTTTTTAAGTTCCAAGGCGGTAGTCGAACTGTGTTATCGCTTAGTCAACTGTTACAACACCCACGGGAAGAGAGGGGGTTGCTATATTCTTAATGCCGTAAGCACACAGCATTTGTGTGTGTTATGTGATTTTTTTTTTCATGTGATTCCATTGAAATTTAATCGAGACCTAACTAGTACTTTTCGAGCTATACCTAACAATGCGTATTTACTTAACTATTTTTACGCAACACGATTTTATGATAATTTCATCTTGAATGGACGCCGTGCAGACACTTGTCCACAGACTCCCAGAAAATAGCATTTAAAAAAAAAGAATAAAATATTGATATAGAAAATAATAAATTATCGGTTACATAACCGATCATTTTAATATAAATTTTGATGTAAGCGATACGTATTAAATTAATTTGTTCCGCTCAAACTTAAATAACAATAACCACATGTGCGAACAGAAGTTACACAGACAATATCTGAGAATATTAAATTCACTCTGTTTATGAAAGTTCATGTAACTTACTAAGAAACGACTGCTTGCTTTAACACTAGATGCACCGCACGGTTCCATACGCAAAACTGGACCCGACCCCGATATATTGTGACGTAACTTTTGCTTAGCTTATAGTTAAAGGATTATTTTTTTTACTTAAAGCCTCAATGGATTGTGGCAAGTGTAACAGATACATTAATGATAAGGAAATGTTGAAATGCGCAACATGCAACATATGTTTGCACTACCAATGCGCAGATTTCTCCGAGATCGAATTTAAAAAAATATTACCCATGAACAAAATGAAATGGAAATGCCAAAACTGTAAGTCCAAAAAACATGGTACGTCATCCGTAACTCACTCTCCTAAGATACAACCGACGTCACTAAATAATTTAAATGTCGACCCGCAATCGCAGGCACTAATGCAATACTTTGATGCCAAATTCGAAACATTAAGGCAACAATGGCGTGCTGACCTTCAGGTTGCGATTCAGGAAGTATCTTCGTCGATCAAGCAGGACATCGAAAGCCTAGCATCGCGTTTGGCTGCATCAGAAACACGAATAATTGAATTAGAACATACAATAACATCTATGTCGTCTTCACAATCAAATTTCAATGATGTGATGCAGGAGAACAGTCAATTGCGCACGGACCTGGAATGTTTACAGGCTAAGTTTGATGACCTAGACCAGGTTTCTCGTAGCTGTAATGTGGAAATACAAAATATTCCCGAGAAAAAGGCTGAAAATCTCGTTCATTTATCTATCCAAATAGGAAAGTTAATTGGTATTGACATTAAAGAAAGCGACATTCGGTCCGTCCATCGGGTAGCCCCCGGCAAACCTAGCAACCGTCCAAAAAATATTGTACTTCAACTTAGTACACGCCGGCTGCGCGATGATGTGATTGCCGCTGCGCGCGCGCGCCGCTCTCTCACTGTGGCTTCGCTTCTCGGCCCGCCCAAGTCTGCCGCCGCCACTGCTACGAATCAGGATGCCCGCTTTTATATAAACGAACATTTAACGCTCAAAAATAAATTGTTATTTAGCACCGCTAGGCAGCACGCAAAGGCTAAAAATTATAAGTACATTTGGGTGAAAAATCATTGCATTCTATTAAGGAAAAGTGACGAAGCGCGAGTGGTACATATCCGATGTAGTAGTGATTTAAAGAAAATATTGTGACTCTGGGCGATGCTGCTTTGTGCGTATACACATAAAATTTATCATAATATTGTTCTGAGCTTTACACATTTTTTTGATATTCATTTCTGTCTCTGTTGTACTTGTCGTTGTATAGTGTTGATGTCAGGGAGCACGAAAACGTTACACAAAACTTACTTACATACAATAGCTTATATAATATATTACTCTTCTTTTAATAATGCATTTAGATAATCTATTAATATTCTATCAAAACTGTGGTGGCTTGAAAACTAAAATTACTCAATTGAAATTAAATTTACTTACCTGTGAGTACGATGTAATTATCCTAGTCGAAACTTGGCTTTCTTCTGCTGTTTTTGACTCTGAAATAAAGACCGATAGCTACTTAATGTTCCGTCGAGACAGAAATCTTAATCTCACGGATAAAAAAGGAGGTGGAGGCCTGTTGATTTTAGTTAAAAAAAACATTAATGTACTAAGAAGGTTTGACCTTGAGGCTAATAATATAGAGGAAATTTACTTACATTTCCCTTGCTACTCTGACTTACTTTTGTGCGCATGCTACATACCACCAGCATCCAAAAGCACTATGTTTGATAGGTTTTTCTGTAAACTGCATGATGTTCATTTGAATGGACATTTTTCAAATTTGATGATAAAAGGAGACTTTAATCTACCTTACCTTAAATGGCTGTCTGATTGTCCGTCACCACACCCAGTTGTGTCCGATACTGACATATCCAAATTATTAACTTACACTATGGCCTTATTAAACTTGCATCAATTTAATACTATTCTAAATGAGAATAGCAGAACACTAGATCTCGTTTTTAGTACCAGCAGACACATAACTGTTAACACTGCAGAAGATCCGCTACTCAACCTTGTTCCTCACCACCCTCCACTCGAAATATTACATTCAGCGTGCAATAGGGAACCTCATATGTCAACCTTCAACGACCACAAAATTAAGAGAAACTTCTTTAAGGCTGACTACGAACTCATTAACAAGGATCTTTGTAATATAAACTGGACATCGGAACTCGCCACTCTGTCTCCCGAATTAGCTGTTGACAAATTTTACAATCTCTTAAATGACATAATTGAGAAACATGTGCCCCAGACAAAATCAAAACCCCCTCGCTATCCGAACTGGTTTTCTAAAAGTTTAATTTCTACACTTAGGCGAAAAACTAAGGTATGGATGCGTTGGAAAACTTACGGTTCATTAAGAGATTATCAAGAATTTGATTTACTGCGGAAGCGAGTCAAACTACTAATTAGGAACTGCTACAATCTATATATTGAAAATATAGAAAAGTCTCTTAAAGACAATATAAAGTTGTTTTGGAAATACACCTCTGATTTAAAAGAAACTAACTCAGGATATCCAAAAACCATGAAACTTAACAATTGTACATCCAGTAATCCAAGCATAATTTGTAGTATGTTTTCTCAATATTTTCAATCGGTTTTTGAGCCGGTAAATCTAGAAGCTTACAAAATTTCTGACACACTAGATACTAATGAGACCCTCATATGTTTGAATCAACTTTATCTACCTCAACTTGACATTTATAAAGCACTAAAATATATAGATCCTAGCAAAGGGCCTGGTCCCGATAACATAGCACCTATATTCTTAAAAAGAGTTAGTAAAAATATCTCTTTTCCTCTTGAAATGATTTTTAATAACTGCCTCAGAAAAGGTGTATTTCCAAGCCAATGGAAAAGGGTTTTTATAACGCCTATATTTAAATCGGGTTCGAAAAATGAAATACCAAATTATCGGCCAATATCCATCCTATCAACTATTCCGAAGGTGTTTGAGAAACTAGTTCACAATTTCATATCATCGAAGCTTAAGCATACTATTATCGAGGAGCAGCACGGATTCGTTAGGGGGCGATCTACCTTGTCAAATCTATTAGTTTTCACAAATTACATATTTAAAAATTTAGACAAAAAGGGCCAAGTTGAAGCTATATACACTGATTTTAAAAAAGCGTTTGACAAGGTGGATCATCTTTTGCTCTTAAGAAAGTTATCGTACAATGGCATTAAAGGTAATCTCCTTCGGTGGCTCTCTTCGTACTTAGAAAATCGTACCCAGGTTGTTGTCATGAATGGATACGCATCTTCTCCTGCACTTGTGACATCCGGTATCCCACAGGGATCGATATTGGGTCCATTACTATTCACTTTATTTATTAATGACATCTCGCCTTGCTTTAAACATTCAAAGTTTCTTTTATACGCAGACGATTTAAAAATATACTCCACCGTAACAAACAATAATGATATCTGTTTGATGCAGGAAGACTTGGATAGACTAAATGAATACTGTAGAGCCAATAAACTATTTTTAGCCTATAGCAAGTGCAAACATATTCGATTTTCAAGAAATAAAAACATAATACCATCCACCTTTTCGCTGGGAAATCATATGCTCGATACTGAACCGTCGATTCGTGACTTAGGTGTTTATCTGGATAGAAAGCTTACGCTTGATACACACATTGATCATATAATAAAAAAATCTTACCGCATGTTAGGTTTTATCTGCCGCATCACGAAATCTTTTAAGCGAGAAGAAACATTTATGTGTCTTTACAAAAGTTTAGTGCGCTCACAACTTGAGTATTTATCCCCCATTTGGAACCCATACTACGATACATACAAAAATCGCCTAGAACTTGTACAAAAAAAGTTTTTACGTACCCTCAACTACCGTATTCATTCCCCAAGGTGCTCTTATGATGAATTATTAGATAGATACAGCATGATTTCTCTTAGCGATAGACGTTCGATGGCTGATGCACTTACCCTCAGACATATTTGCATGGGTGAAATAAACGCACCACAACTTCTTGCAGAACTGTATTTTCGAGCTCCAGCTAAACCAACTCGGTCTAAAAACCTTTTCCATATAGAATTAACTAGAACAAATATAGGTCAACGCGCGCCACTTTACAGAATGTGTGTCCTACACAATAGTTTATTTAATGATATAGATATGTTCTCGTGCTCCCGGCATCTTTTTAAAACTAAAGTTAGGAAGCTATTTAGTTAGATTAATTAGTTGCCTTGGTGTTTTCATTAGCTCTAGACTATTAATAGTAATAACTAATCATCATTACTGTCCTTGCTGTAAATCTTATCCCTATGTTCTTAGTGAGACATAGAGGGGACAATTTGTATCTATTTTTTTTTTCTGTTTTATGCTACGCTGTTATTCTGTAATTGTTTCTGTACCGTTCTCCAAATAAATAAATAAATAAATAAAATCTAAATTTGCAAAAAAAGCAAAAAAAAAACAATACTTTAACAGATAATTATAAATAATTGTGTTTGCTCGCAAACGAAAAAAAAAACCGACTTCAATTACATCGACAAGTAATACAACGTAGATCGACGAAAAAATAGTCAAGTAACTACGCGTTATCAAAGATTACTCAAAAAGTAGTTATCAGATCTCAATAAAATTTATATGTGACCACATGACAAACATCAGCTTTCGATTAAATTAAAAATTATTAAAATCGTTACACCCAGTAAAAAGTTATTACGGATTTTCAAGAATTTCCCTCGATTTCTCTGGGATCCCATCATCAGATCCTGGTTTCCTTATCATGGTACTAAACTAGAAATATCTTCTTTCCAACAAAAAAAGAATTATCAAAATCGGTACACCCAGTAAAAAGTTATTGCGGATTTTCAAGAGTTTCCCTCGATTTCTCTGGGATTCCATCATCAGATCCTGGTTTCCTTATCATAGTACTAAACTAGGGATATCTTCTTTCCAACAAAAAAAGAATTATCAAAATAAAAAAAAATACAGTCGAATTGAGAACCTCCTCCTTTTTTGGAAGTCGGTTAAAAATATAAAGTAATGAAAAACGTATCTAACTACTTTGTGTGACGTTTAATAATTATGCCCATATAATGGATGCTGAAAATGGAGCTGCAGACGTAAGTATGAAGCTATTACCAGATTCGGAATCTAAATTCTGTTAAAAAGAACCGAAAATGAACTTGACGATAACTTTAAAAAAATTGATCATCATATACACAAAATCAAATTTATGTAACAAAATTCTTAAGACATCGGGAATAAGCGACGTAAAATACCTTTTTAGTAGTAACAAAAGCGATTTCGCAAGCGCACGCGCACCTGAAACGAAATCAAAGGAAATCGTTTCAAATGAGGAAGTTTTGTTCCACTGAGTGTTTTAAGCTTAATCCATATTTCGATTGTTTTGCTGCCACTTCCCGACAAGTGTTTTGACTTCGAGGGCTTTGATCCCACGTATTGTACGTACTGTCAGTAACAAAAGTGGTGCTTGTGGGTTTGCATTGTTTTTAGGATATTTCAATTCGCCTTAGTTCGTTAGTGGTGTGAGTGGTCAAGTACTAGTTGGGTTCGTTAAAATAAATAATCCGTACTAAATTAAAATGTTTATTATGTACTGAGGTAGAGCTTGTTGTTTTGTACTATGTGGCTACGGTACTAAAGAATATGGCCACCCCCTCTCTTCCCGTGGGTGTCGTAAGAGGCGACTGAGGGATAACACGGTTCCGCTACCACCTTGGAACTTAAAAAGCCGACCGATGGCGGGATAACCATCCAACTGCTGGCTTTGAAATACATAGGCCGAAGACGGGCAGCAGCGTCTTCGGTGCGACAAAGCCAGCCTTGCGGTCACCAAAACGCCTACCCAGCGTGGTGACTATGGGCAAAACACATGAGTACACGTTATTTTTGGCGTAAACTTGTGGAGGCCTATGTCCAGCAGTGGACTGTATAGGCTGTTATGATGATGATGATAATGATAAGGTAGAGCACCTCCTCAAAATCTGGAACAACCCGACTGGGCAAATGCCTCGACCTTACAGAAGGTCACAGCTAAATAATACTGCTTTGTTGTGTTGTGTTCCTGTGCTTAATAAGGTGACCAGAGCTCTTGCCCCCGCAAGAGCTCTGGTCGTCGGGGGGGATTCGAATATGGGGTTGGCAACGCGCTTGCGACACTTATGGTGTTACAGGCATCTATAAGCTACGACAATCGCTTGCCATCAGGTAAGATTCACGCTGAATACTGGATTTTTATACGGTCCGCCTGATATTCACCGTTTATTCTAAGGATGCTTTCAACATCTAGACAAGTCGTAAAATAGTCGTAGATTATCACAAACGCGTTATCGACCCTACATTGTAATACATTGTCTTATCTAATATTTATGTTTATAATGAGTTATCTCAAATGTAAACAAACACATCACACTGATTATTGTTAAAAAAGCATAAATAAACGAGGTATGCAGACGTCACAGATTTATGCAACCTGCAATATTGTCAATAATTCAATAAGTTAAAAATATAATATCGCGGCGTGTTGTGTCGTGGTGTCGAATATGCATTGATTCGGGTTAGGTCGCTGTACGTTCGTGATCATTCGTATTTTTTTTTTTTTTCGAAGTAAAACTTTCTTACACTCGCTTCGGGAGTAAGCTGGTGAAGTTGAGAGTTTTACTTCAGTGGTGTGGTCTAAAGTACATTCGTTTTTCATTTTATTTTTTGTTACAATTTCTTATCCTATGAAAAAAATGAAAATTTTGACATGTTTGTTTTGTTGTCAACATCAAAAACGCTTTATCCGTCAAATACAAATTACTATACAAAAGTTTGTGATTAAAGAGTTTATGATTAAAATACAATTTTAATCACAAACTCTAACACCAATTGTTTTTATTTTATCTTGCCCATAACTTAATTATAAGTTTCATAAGCAGCTACAGCTTTTGAATTCACATGGTTGGCCTTTCACAACATATTTGACGGATAAATTGGAATTTGACGGTGAAAACAAAAATATTTCATACACCTTTATAAGTTGAATACCGTTGCAAGTCAGATAACTCTCTGATCTCTGATCTGACGTTAATCTCATACACATTGCATTGCGCAGTAACTCTAAAACATATCAGGTAGGCGGAAACACGCCATCTTTTATCAGTGCGTAGGTAGTTACCCCATTCCACAATTCACCATATCGTCTTCAAAAGTGGTGTAATATGTTTACATATTATTATGTGGGTGTTACATAAAACAATGTCACAGAAATTATTAGAATAATCTAATACTACTAACTATTGAACTAATTTTGAAAATTTCTGTTTTTATGTTTTTGTGTTTGTACATAAATTTTGAAGTTATTAGTATTTTTTTTTTCTTTTTCATTAAATAAATACTTCTTGCACTGTTTGTCTCACTATATGAACCTATACTAACTAGGCATATTATAGTTTGTCAGTAATAGAACGCTGGTTTGTCTACTTTTGTATTAGAAAAAAAAAATTAAAATTCTTTTTTTTTTCACGATTTTCATTGTCGTTTTTCTTTCTTTAATTGAACTTAAAAACAATTTCGGAAAAAATGGTAATGCCCTGCGAAGTAAACACGAGTCAATAAACTGATACTAAAACTCTAATATAAACAATTTTTGTTAGTATTTGATAACTGCAAATTACTGTAAAGATTTTTTTTAAAACTTGGTCAGAGAGCAAGCGTGCGGCTCACCTGATGGCAAGCGATTACCGTAGCTTATAGACATCTGCAACACCAGAAGCATCACAAGCGCGTTGCCGATCGTATCCCCAATTTCCCCAAGAACTCTGGTCACCTTACTCACCAACAGGAATACAACACTGCTTGAAAGCAGTATTATTTAGCTGTGATCTTCTGTAAGGTCGAGGTACTACACTAGTCGGGCTGCTACATATGCTGAACGGGAAAGGAGAATGATGCGATTCCATACATTCTTGGGCCAAAATGTAATGAAATGAAACTGGTATAAATTAATGCATTTAGGCTTATTGATCCCTCGCTGAAAATTATCTATATTTTGGCTATCTGAGAGTGGAGTTATTAGACTTTTTGTAAAAGTGAGGTTATGTTACAATGTCTATAAAAAACCCGATCACTAAGTTCTTGTAGCATTAATGTTTGTTATATTTAGTAAAGACTGTTTGAAAACTCATTACAAACATTGATATACACTTGAAACCATAAATAAATATCAGGAATGGACTCAGAATGCATCGGAAAACAGTAAACACTAAACGAGTGACGGGCACAGTATTACTGTTAGTAAGCTGTCAAAGCTGTCATTAAAAATATGATTTATTTTAAATCGATACGAAATCGATAATCATTTTGGTTTATCAAATATTAATTGATATTTTCGATATTAATGTAACTTTATTTAAATACACGTTATTGTTTACAGCTTTAATTACGCATCTAAATATCTTGAGTTAATTAACTAGTGCAAACATTTTCTTTTTGAATTCTGTAATCGATTATAGTTGAATCGATACCCAAATAATTTGATGAAAATTATCTTTCTCAATTTTCTCCGCTTCTAGATTCAGAATTGAGGTGATATTTTATATTTTAAAATAAAAAAATATGACCAATTTTTTAAACAATATCTCTACTCATTACATTTTGGCCCAAAAGTCGCATTCTCCTTTCCCTACCTCAGGTAAAACTATGATTATACAAAATTATTATAAATTTTGAATCTAAAGAAATTCTCTTTTCAATTAGCCATGCAAACATTCCTTCATCTACGGTTACATTGACATAAATAAAACACATTAAAAACATAAAATACATAAATAAGTCACACGAATCGACGCGAACGACGTCAAAATCGATATTTGAACTGCGATGCGCAGGGGCCTTTGAAACAAGATGCGCGGGAACGTTTTTCTAATTGCGCTTAAAATAGGAAGCGCGTGCGTCGCGGAAACTTAACGCCACCTGGACTACGGTGACAAGGATGTAGTACAAATATAGGATTTCAAACATTTAATTTATTTATGTAAACAAATTTAAATTATGAGTCATTTTTTTTTTATTACCAGTTTAAATACAAATATGTAATATGACATATATAGATTTTTTATTGATTTTAATTGTCGTTTAGTTTGACTTTATTTAATATTCTATCATTTAGTTTATATAGGTTCTATCATCTGGTTTATAAAGATATAGGGTTTTCTTTCCAAATAGAATTCTATTCTAGCTATATTTGTAGTAATTTACATATAAATGATACCGTGTGTTAGTAATAAACTCTTTAACAATTATCATAAATCACTTAACTCGCGGTGAATAAGTCCTGATCCGATTAAGTCCTAACTCATCTTCTATGTCGAAAAGCAGCCATTTTTTATGTTTAATAAACTGATAATACTAGCTGGACATAAAATAAAGAAATTTTTTGGTGATTTTCTGCATAAAATACTTAAATTTTAGTCGATTTAAAGGTGTGAACATGGTCACCATAGCCCGCAGGAAACAATAATCACATTACAGCACCCTATACTCTTCAGTCACGTTTCAGAGCTGTATAACTACTCTGGTAGTCACTAATAATGGATGTCTGCCTCTATATGATATATTTAACGATAATTGTCGCTCAAACATGAAATATTGGAACTTATTATGTCTATAAATCAAAATTGGATATGCTGTTAAAACTATAATGTTCTATCGTTGCTTTACCTGCGTATAGATTAAATAAATAGATACCAACATAAAATTTAAAAATGTTTGTTATTACTCTGGTTTATAATTATAATAAATAACATTGTAGAAATAGTTTGAAAAGTATGTCAATCTGTTATTGAACAGTATGCAAAAATTAGTAGTTAATACCTACTTCCTAAATAAAAATTGTAGAACTAGTCCCCTACACCTCTGAGAGTACGTGTATAAATTAATCGAATCGTACACACACACAAAACTCTAAAACAATAACAATTACATGTACGTACACAACTAATTAGTAAATTATTCATTAATTAAACCCAATTAATATATTAACCGCTGTAAATAATTAACAACAAAAAAAACATGATAAAAAAGCATAAACCGCTGTAAATAATTAACTATAAAAAAACATGATAAAAAAAGCATAAATAACTGAAACCAGTTCAAACCATATATGTATGTAAAACTAAGATAAAAACTTGTGCACTAAATGTTAAAATGCAATTAGTGTAATTGTAGGGCTTAATAAAAACTGGGAACAAAGTTAATATGTTAACCCGTGGGAGCGCTTACCACCGCTAACCGCAGACTTAACTCGCCTGGGCCATTCTTTCCCGCGACTGCTTTATTCCAATTACGACCTGAAATAAAAAATTTATATACCAAAATATATATAAATATATTCGATGAATTTGGATAGGTGTAGTATTAAATAATTTATTGTTAAACATAGGTACATAGAAAAATGTTTGAAGACAAACTATATTTCTTTTAAGTAATTATTTTATAGAAGAAAATAATATAAGAATTTAAAATAATTGAAACTAAGTATGTGCTACTATAATTTACTTATAATTTACTATAATTTTAAGAAGTATCTAATCAATCAATATATTATATATATTAAATAACAAAAGTTATAATTGCCTACCTTCCGAACAGAGGCCGTGTGCGTATGTCATACATATAAAAAATATATTGTAGATTGTCTGGTTGTAATAGGAACGTATCGATTCTCACGGACGACAGGGCGGGGAATGTGGACAGAGACACCTGTGGGAGGCTTCGAAGGAAACCTATACGAAGCAATGGGGCTGTGACCACGTGCGCGTGGGACCCACGGGGATTTTACGTGTCAGTGGTCAGCCAGTCAAGCCATTTTTATTTTTTACCCTAATCATCGATGAATATATATTTAAATATACTTTATATTGATATTGATTCTTACCTACATTTAAAAATTAATTATCTACCTGAAGTTTAAATATGTTATGAAAATCCATAAAATAATGAGAAAACAATAAACTCATAATCAATAAAATCTACAATTTCAGAGTACGACGCGAATTCATTCACTCTATAGTTTGATGTCCTCCTTCACAGGACTCATTAATATTTTTTAATTGTCAACATTGCTTAACTTTAGAAAAAACCATCCCATGTCCATTGAAGTAAGAAATTAGTCAAAAAAATTTCAAGAAATATTTTGGTTGATGATGACACTGCCTCTCTGTCTAAGCCGATGGTTCTAGAAGCACAAAAAATCCTTTTTCAATGCACGTTTAACAATAATTCATGAAGCTAAAATTTATACGGTTTGACGCACTACTCTAAGGATAGATACAGTAACTTACTAAGCGAAGCAGTTGTGTTATTTATAACTGTATAAATTTTATAATGTAGATGTTGCGACTAAATAACGAATCACTCAATTTCTATTGCTATTTTAGTGGAATTTCGTTATCAATATTATACATAATCAAGGTTTTTTTAATTAATATTACATTATTTAATACTCTAGCAAGTGCAAGAGTCATGACCTCCTCCTGGGCTGGGTCCAGAACCTAGGTGGACAACTCATTAAAATTTTTAAACATAATATTTTTATATATTTTTGTCACAATATAGATATTTTTAAGTATGTTACTTACATACCTTAATGAAATACCTAATTTTTACGTGAACCTATTATTATCAAAATTAAATTATAACTTCTTACAACTTGACCATGACTATGTGAACCCTTTCCCTGGCGCCAAAGATAGATCCTCTCTTGTACTTAAGATGTAAACATACCTATTTTTTCAGATTTAAATTTTTTATCAGCACTTTTGTAATAAGCTGGCATTGATTCATTTTAACGTCTATTGTTTTCGATTTGTCTTAGCCATTTACCCAATAATCTGGTATCTAATTAGTCTTGCTCATTGTTCTAACGGATCTGTTCGACCGTGAGTTGCATTTCACAGAGTTAAGAGCTTGCCACAGCTTAGAATAAAAATCAGCTAAATTACTCACACATGACAAAAAAATCGGTTATTTTTTTAATATTATTTCTATAGGATATTTTATTATTATCGGTTTTATAGCTTAATATTTTTTGACATTCTAACATGATATTAAGAGTTTAAGAAAAAAAATAGAGTTCCCTGTCTTGAGACTTATCATAACACCAAAAGAAACTGGCCGGACAGTTTTTTTTAATCTAAAGAAGTGGAAGATATTTTTCTGGTTTTTTTTTTTTTTTTTTTTTTTAATTGGGATACGAAAATCATGACATCAATGATAAAGATAATGTCTGTGAGTTGCAATTTACCAAGCAATAAATATTACGTATTTCTTGGTCTTATGAACAATACCTACTATGTACCGTTTCCATCGATGTTGCCAGTACTAATGTTATCAACAAGTAAGTTTGCTAAACATTTTATATCTGGACGACGTCATGTACGGATATAAGGTAGTAATACGCTGAAAAAAAATATATACATCTAAATTGTTGGTTGTTACCAAGTAACTAATAAAAAAAGACGTATGTGCTTTAGACCACACGAATTAAGTAAAATTTCTTTAGCTTTAAAAAGTAAAGTCCAAAACTAAGGGTTTCAACAAAAAAGTGGTTTTATTTCACTAATTGTGATATTTCTGTTTATTAGCTGTGGACCGCGGATTAATTCCACACTATTACAGTAGCGTAGATAATGACCTTGCATTAACAGCTCATTACCGCCGAATCTATTGTTTCTGTGTACAGAGGAACGCGTGCGTTATGGGAATAGATGAGCTGATATGTAACATTTTTAATTTTTTTTTTTTTTTTGGTTTTTGGTAAATTAGTGACAATGCTCATTATTATTAAAGCAATAATATTATATTTTTTATCAACCCAAACTGTGTAATTAACCTTCCTTTCTGATAGAAAATCATTCTGGTTTATAAGTGCGAGAACTCCTCATAACACTTCTGATCACGCATGTGGTTCCTGTTTATGGCAAATATATTGCATTTGAATAAGTATTTGTTTCTGGCCTATTTGTATTTCCGTGTAGGTCTTCCCATAATGCCGCGGAGAACACGTAAATACTTCGATCACGGTTGTTACAACAGGCACCTAATCTTAACTCATGGTGGATGAATTTACCACCAACCTTCAGTTCAGCAGTTTCGCTAAAGCAGTAAGCATAATACTGACTCTAGTAATTCAAACATCTTTATGTATCATGATAATTAAACCAAGAACCAAGCTCTCACATCCATGAATAAGCACTCAATTTATATTTAAAAAAATCTCTAAACTAACGTATAATTTCTTAATGTTATTAAGAAATCGATTAACGCGTGAGAAAATAGAAAGCAAGAGACGAAATCCTTGATGTCCTCAAAGGAAACTGCAATCTTTCGTCAGCTCCAAATATACTCTCAATGCTGCGCCCTTCCGCTACTGTTTTGGAGCAAATATTCTGGGAATTAATGTTGAAACTGTCCATTATAAATACTTATTTGTAGAATAAAGTATAAAATATTGAGGAGTTAAGAAAACCACGCTTATATCTTAAAAGGTTCAAATAAATCGTGACGAAATGTGGCAATATGGATAGGATATTATAAAATATTTAGAAATATTAAATGCCTAATATAAATATAATCGTACTACACAATATGTTTTGGAATCTTAGCAAAAGATGCTGTCTACGTGCTATTATCATGTTGTTTCAATTGTATTCAGCTAAGAAGTTATACTAATACGCTCAACAACATCACCATGTAACACAACAATTTAAAATATACGTCATCGTACATTCATCATTACAGCCTATACAGTCCACTGCTGGACGTAGGCCTCCACAAGTTTACGCCAAAAATAACGTGAACTCATGTGTTTTGCCCATAGTCACCACGCTGGGCAGGCGGGTTGGTGACCGTAGTACTTACTGGCTTTGTCGCACCGACGAAGCTGCTGCCCGTCTTCGGCCTGTGTATTTCAAAGCCAGTAGTTGGATGGTTATCCCGTACATTACGGTTAACAAAATACAATGCGCAATACATAATTGCTAGGTATATGTGTATATTGTTAAAATTTTCACAACTTACGCGATATTTTAATCAATACCTTTTGCAACTATTTACCGCGTATTGGTAAATGTCAGTAAAGTGAACCTGTGTGAAGGTCGTATGATGTCACCTTTACTTGGTCATCAATGAAAAGCTATTTATTTTTAAGATCAAGGACTTCGAGATTACAGTTTAATTATATAACGGTTGAATTTCAAAAGGTTTTATACTTTACACCAATATAATAATTATATAGAATTATTTGTATACCTTTTTTCAATTGAATAGTTTAAGTATCTAATAATCAATGACTAAAGAGAAATAATAGATATTCGCTTTAATTTTGACAGATAATGTCAGAATTTTTTTTTTTTAAATAAAAGGCTACTTAAACGGACAAAGTTTCTACTCAAATTAAACTTAATTTTTATATATATATATATAATTTTCTATATGAAAAATTAAGTTTAATTTGAGTAGAAACTTTTATATATATATATATATATTTATCGAAAATATACACCATTTTTATCAGGTTTATTTATTTATTTTTATTTATTAAGCTTTATTGCATACACAAAAAAGAAGATACATTTTAGAACGATTAGATACAAAAACAAATAATGTATGCAAAGGCGGCCTTATTGCTTATAGCGATCTCTTCCAGGCAACCAAGAAGATATCAATTTAACGAACTAAAACAAATTCTCTTCGCAGCAGAGACACATAGACCCTCAAAACCAAAAATCTATAATCGAAACGAAATCATTAACATAACATAACTATACCTAACTAACATTTTAACACAACGCAACTCGAAAAACACATTTTATTTCACCAACATAAACTTAACTAATATTAAAGTTCGATCAAGTTTTTAAGAGTAACTGGTTCGCCGGAAATCCACTGGTTAACCAATTAATTCGCAGACGACGTAGATCAGACGTATAAATGTTGACGTTCTCGTAAATTCCCAATTCTGATGGTGTAATTTACATATTTCCCACGAAGACTCGGTTCGTGACACACAAACGAGATCGTTCTCATCGCTGTGCTCTTGACCGTCTTGAAGGTCGTGTTTTCATATTAAATAAAAAAAATAACGTGCTTTCTTTTATTTTAAAGAATCTGTAATACCAATAATAGAACCTTTATCAGCTACAACAATATGTACATTTATTATAAGAATGAATAATAGTGAAGAAGAAGGCATATGCATATAACTTCAATAATAATTTTAAAAACATTACAGTTATTTCTAATATAACACAAAAATCAAGTCAAGGAAATTTATTTTAAATAAAATGCGTCGATATTTTTAAAAGTTTCAGTCTTCGATCTACCTACTCAAAGAAAAGAAAGCGTCAAATGCACCGTAATCAATGGGCCTCCCTCCCTTATTTCTTCTAAATCAACACCTGACAATCGCTATTGCTAAAGCATATACATATTTATTTGGAATAAAAACAAACGAAAATTACTGACTGTTATAATAACAGAATCTCTAGTATCTCGAGAAAGTTAAGAGATGTCCTAAAGTAAGTCCCAGCGGATCTTATTAACATAACTATAACATACTACACATACATACATACATATACTATAACATATTTTAAAGCTAATAGGATATTAGCAGTTGAAAAACAGTTTGCAAATGAAACTGATTTATGTTGCGTACGAATGTTGAAAATCAATTAAAAAGTTGTTATCTTGTTTTTGTTTACTATTCACGCTTCACGGTGTTATGTTTATATATTGTGTACAGAAATATGTAAATATGCTAATACATGACTATTAACTCCGATTATAAAACTTTATTACAGTTTTAATAAATTAACTTTATGTGTTTCAATTAGGACTGTAAAGTTTATAAAAGTCTGTAAATATTGATTTACTTTGTTCGCTTAAGCCATGACAAAGCTGTTTATTGTATTGCTAGGGACCTCTGTCAGTCAATATTTTTTTACACGTTAATAATCACCAACATATTATATACTAAAACCTTCTTTGAAACACGCTGCATCTTATGATATAAGTATTATTCCGTTTGGTTCAGTTGTTTTCGCAGTATAAACGAAAAAAAATCGGCTCTCCATTTATTAGTAAAGAAGAATAGAATATAAGGGTTGACAACTTGAAAGTAAGAATATCAGATGAATACAAACTTATAATTTTAAAATTACTACAGATATTTAAACTTTCAATTAAAAATAAATTAATACAAAATGAATTAATTTATGAAAAATTACTCACAAAAAAATAGTAATACACAAATACAAAGACCTAAGTTTCAAGCCCAATCAATTACATAATTTTAAAGGCTAGACTTAGCTGTAGAAATGCTAAGGAAACCTAATAAAGGCCAGTACCGCTACGTCTAGGGAATGCTTGTAAAAGAACGCGCAAAAAGCGGTACAATCGGCTCTATTTGGCCCCGGATGTACGGCCTTGCGAGGTCGACGGAGATCGCGTTCACACCGCACTCGACTTATGCTGAGTTGCACGAAACAAAATTAAAATTTAAGTAGAGATTAAACTAATTTAATCACAAGAATTTCATACAATTCTTGCGATTAAATTAGTTTAATCACGACTTAAATTTTAATTTCTTTTCGTGCAACTCGGCATTAATGCCATAATATTAGGTAATTGTATTATTTTTTTTATTTTAATAAAATATTGATGATTTAATTGATTGATATGGCAGATTAATTGCTAAAATTCACGTTTTTTTTTTATATTGAAAAGGAAAAGTTGTTTTATTATATTTTACATGTCATTAATACATTGGAGACCTCCAAATAATTTTACACAAAATGAACGAATTTTAAATCTGCTTTTAAAGTTTGTCGACCGATAAAAACCTGAAACAAAGTATTCCACTATTCCGATTGTTACCAGGAATTTCGTACCACGATTCGTTAGTCGTCTTCCATATATACACCGATTGAAGAACATAAAGGACTGCAGCCCACAATTACTACAAAGTAATCATATAATCTTCGAATTATTATTCGAAGATTCCGCAATGCTTGAAGACAAAAGTTTTCGAGCAATGCGTCCTGCCTGTGTTAACATACGGAGCCGAGACGTGGACACTGACCAAGGGACTGGTCCACAAGTTTAAAGTCGCTCAACGTGCAATGGAACGGGCTATGCTTGGGGTCTCTCTCAAAGACAGGATTAGAAATGAGACTATCCGCGAGAGAACGAAGGTAACCGACATAGCCCACAGAATTAGCAAGTTGAAGTGGCAATGGGCTGGTCATCTGTGTCGCAGGACCGATGGCCGTTGGAGTAGACGGGTCCTAGAGTGGAGACCGCGTCTTGGCAAATGCAGTGTGGGACGTCCTCCGGCCCGTTGGACCGACGATCTACGTAAGATTGCCGGTGTAGGCTGGATGAGAATTGCGGAAGACCGGGATGTGTGGCGCGAACTTGGGGAGGCCTATGTCCAGCAATGGACTGCGATAGGCTGAAGTGATGAATCATATAATCAAAACAACCTATAAAAGTCCCGCTATTGCTAAAAAGTTCCACTGTTGGACAACACCCATTAAAATCAGAAGAAAGCCTAGAGCTTAATATGCCGAGTTACTTCAACGCGAGTAAGCAGACATTTTTGGCAAAACGATTTGATTGCCATCAGTATCATGTGTCTAAGATAATAACATCGACAAATAACTCGCTCTCTGGACTGCTGAGCTGTGCTCTCCAAATCACAACATGGAAACTTGCAAGGAGAATTATCCAGACCAGAACCAAATAGTTATAAACATAAAATTTTTGCTTTAAACGGGAATCGTAGCCACCACTATGTCCGTATAACATATTTCGGACCGCTAATCGGAATGATTGAATGTAATATTTAAACTTAATTATTTAAAAATTTTTGAATATCGTATCAAAAATTGACCGCTCCAGCGGGGTTCGAACCCGCGTCTCCGACTGACCGTGTCGGCGCTCTAGCCAATTAAGCTATGGAACGATGTACCCGCTAGATCGAAATTTTTGATATGATAATTTTTATATTCGGTTTAAGCGAACCGTGGCGCCGTCTATAGTGAGTTCTTTACAGAAACTCATATTACAATGAAAATCTTTGACAGGAGACGACACCATGTCAATCATCATAAATTCTATTGATATGATATTCAAAAATGTTTAGAATTCCTAATGTGTGGGTAACACAAAAAATAAAATCGTACATATTAATTATTTAACAATTACAGATTGAACACGGCACCGGTGTGAGAGGCGACCGGGCACACTTCCTCAGAAGACCGGTTCATTCATAACTGTCGCTCGTTTAGCATCTCATGCCTCTTACGCAATATTCTATTTCATTAGTACTGAGTACTGAGACGGGCGCGGACGCTCAAATTACGACATTGGGAGCGGCTTGCGGGCTGTAATGCACATACGATGTTTAACTAAAACTAATATTATAAATGATAGATAAGATTAGTTAATAATTTTTATAATTTAAAGGGAAGGTCCATATAACAATTTGCTTAATAGTCTGACATTCATGTCAATTTAGGTGAAACCGCAATTGATTCTGATATAAGTTCGAAGTCTCTGGTTGTGGCTATGCTACTTCTAAACAGATCGATTTCATAGCGGTATCTTTTTGTTTTTATAATGAAACAAGTGTAAAACAAAGTAAAAGTACTTATTTAAAATTTAATTTTTAGATATTTCATTTATTTGTAAACAATTGTTTAGAACATCATTGTTAAATACCATATTATTAACAAGTTGACATAAAGTAATTGTCAACAAAACAATATAACGTTGAAATTGAATTGAAGCTTGACAACACAAAAAAAAATTGTCAACAGCCAGTTCTTAATAATATATTAATATATTTTTAAAGATTGTGAAAAATTATATTTTATCAACATCTAATTTTCAATCATTTTTTTCGTCATCGGTTAGGGATTAAAAAAAAAGTATTCTGTCAATAGCCACTTATAATAAAAAAATTCCATCATCTCCCAGAGATTTTAATCGTGACCACTGTAACCAGTTACATTATAGCGTCGTTCAACGTTCGCGTATTTTATCGTCGGATATATCTCAATTTCAAATAAATCGGTATCGGAAACAATTAAAACGTAAAAAAACGAACTCTTAAAATTTATAACGGTACTATTTTTTATTAAAAAAAAATTAACAGTAAATATTTGACATTTAATAATGTGTTTGACTGTTGTGAGGAACTGTTTATGGCATTAAAAAGCCTCTATTATTTTATGTAGTCATTTTACCAGCGTAAATTAAATTTAACAGTTTTACTACTTATGACGCGTTAGGGAAAATGTTGAGAGTATTTACATTGCGCGCACACCGTCACAAAAAACCGACATCCCGAAGTTAGCTAGTCAACAAAGAAGAAGTGAAGTTAGCTAACCAATGAAGTATAACTTCTAACGTACGTACATAAGTACAAACACTTTATTTTATGACACATATGTTACATGTTGAATGATCAATTTTTTCTTCACGATATCATATTACCACCGGTCCCGGTTGTTATCATGTACACCTGATAGCGATCGTTACTCATAGTAGGGAACATATTCCTCAACCCGCATTGGAGCAGCGCGGTGGATTAAGCTCTGATCCTTCTCCTAAATGGGGAAAGAGGCCTATGCCCAGCAGTGGGATATTACAGGCTGAAGCGCGATATCATATTAAAGCTAAATAATTGAAGTTTAGCAGTTAGAGTTCCTTTAATATGTTTCATCAATGAAACATTGAACCAGAATTGATCTGGCTTTGGATGAGCCTATCTTCCGTCGTCTGATGGCGACCGGGACCATATCTCAAGGCTCACGACCAATGTGAGGCTAGCTGTACCCAGGATCAACTAATGCCCTAGCTACAATATTTGCATAGAGTTGCAATTTTTACAATCACAAACAATTAGAGAACACGAAAAAGCCCAATCTAACAGTATTAGCGAACTACAGCAGATAAGATGAAATGTTATCATACTAACACAACACAACTATCATACAATGGCTTAATTCCAAAAACCCGTCGGTGACACGGGTACGAAATAGCTCTCCTATTTCGTACCGTATTATACTTAAATCGTATTATACTTAATAGGGAAGAGGGGGTGATTAAAACATCTACTTGACTGAAAACAAAACAATTGATAACGTAACAAAAAATAGGACGCCGAATGTTATAGGTGGGCGGTTAATTGTGCCGGTGAGTGTTTGTGTAGTTAGTAGGTATATAAGTACATAACTCTTATGTAAATGTGAAATAAATAAATAATATATATCGGGTATCAAGTCAGATGATAGTGTAACGTCCGGTCTGTTTTGGAACGGTCTCGATAGGTAAGTGTGAACGTAATCTCGATACGGATTGCACATCATTTTCTTGAACATCATTACTCAATTATTATGTCAAAAGTTACGTATACCTACATGATTGAGTTATAGTCCTCAAGATCCGGAGCCCTACTTACATCTTATACAACTATATACTAGTAGTCGCGCACGGTGTCACCTGCACAAATAACTCCTTTATATACATATGATACTTACAATGTAAACAAATATGTATGTTAGGTACATAAACGATCTTTACTTATTTTCATAATTATTTTTTTATGTTTTAAAAATACATCATTTCATTATTAAGAATGAAAATATGAATGACGATAATTTCGAGGAGCTCGAAGATGAGATGCCAAGATTTGATTGTGATGCTTGAGGTCGAGATGAAGTTTCGTGAGAATATATATGCGAATGTTTGCTCATTGTTGTCAAAAACTTAAAACTTTGATAACACGAAATAACAATATTTTATTTTACAAATAAATTTACAAGTACGCTTTTGTTAGTTATGCAGTAGCACAGCTTTCTAAGCTGTTACCAAAGTTGGTATTACAACTGAAATTCCTCTGATACCATACTAGAAGGAGTACCATAGACTACGGGTGTATTACGATCATCGCATTATTTACTAATACTCATTATATCAAATATATCTAATACTAGCTTTAACCAGCGGCTACGCTCGCATCGAATTTTTTAAATAAAAAGTATCCTATGTTACTTGTAATATCTCCAAGAATATGTGTACAAAGTTTCATGACGATCGGTTAAGTAGTTTTCGCGTGAAAGCGTAACAAACAAGCTTACATTCACATTTATAATATTAGTAGAGATCGATATTATTTAGATCAAAACTTGATATAATGGGTTAACAAACTCTTAATAAGTACAAGCTTTTAACTGAGGTAGGGAACAGCAGCTTGACTGGAAAAGCACCTCGACCTTACAGAAGATAACAGCTAAATAGCAATGCTTTCAAGCAGTGTTGCGATCATGTTGTGAGTAAGGTTACCAGAGCTCCTGTGAAGAATTGAGGGTAGGATCGGCAACGCGCTTGCGATGTTTCTGGTGTTGCAGGTTCTATAATTTACAGTAAGTGAATGTATTTATGTATGTATATATTTATGTATATGTTTAATTATTTGAATTTTTATTATAAATTTGTTGTAACTTGTACACCTACGCTAACGCTAGACCATTTCCTTTGCCCTAAAGTTGCCTGGAAGAGATCGCTTTTTAGCGATAAGGCCGCCCTTTGTACCTAATGAATTTATTTTTAATATTTTTCTTTCTTTGCTATGTGCTATTTCTGTTTTTGGTGTACAATAAAGTGTATTATTATTATTATTATTATTAATAATAATAATCACTTACCATCAGTTATCAGTTGAGCCTTGCTTTTATTAAACAAACTTTTTATAAAACAAACAAGACTTACATTGACATTTGAAAATTTTAAAAAATACTCGCAATACACACACACGTGCAACAAGACAACACATGCAACAACCAGTCACAACATCAACCGCTAATCACATAAACAAAGTTCACATTACCTTATCTGGTAACGCGTGGGAGAGTATTAGGTTCGACTACCGTCCGTTATGATTGAGATAAATCTCGCAATAACAATAATGTAACCGAATAGTGGACGAGATAAACCTTAATCTCAACGAACGTGATGGGTTGCCGACACTTGACACTGCAGCCGTGTTTAGAAATAAACAGCAATGTTAACTAGAATTGATTGATTGGTGCTGACGTGTTATATTACGGCATGGTTTTTTTTTTCATAACGGATTTGAGGTTTTATCCAGCAAAATAACCATAACATACCATACCATATACCATGTACTTTTTTAGACTGACCACTATCCAAATACCACGTCTTTTAGCATTCACTATTTAATTTTTGTCTCAAAGAAAATTTCAGAATTCAACTATTTAGTTCTAGTCTCAAAGATGATAATAACATCAATTTATTAACATAGCAATCGAACGCGATCAATGTTCAAATGATAATATATGTACATATTAGCCGATCCGTGCCCACTTTGTTGGGTGTTAATTATTTTTGTGATGCAAATATATAGGTATAGTTAAAGTTTTAATCTCTTTTTTTATTTTATTTACATATACTATTAATTTTCATTGATTTTTTTTTTTGGTCAATAAAATATAGCCTATATAGCTTTCTGTAGTGTAGTGTAGCTTCTGTTAGTGAAAGAATTTTCATGATCGGATCAGTATTTCCGAAGATTACCTCCTACAAACAAACAAAGTTAAACTTACCTCTTTATAATATTCGTATAGAAATGATGGTACCAAGCCTGATAGATATTGCTCTGCTCGAAGTAAAATTTAGCAGCTTAAATCGGATTTTAAGCGCTATTACATAACCACATAAGGAACTTAAAAAAATATTGAGAACAGTTTTTTATTTAATAATTTTATAGCTTAAAATATTTATTTTAAACACCATAAAAAACATCTTAAGCGTTACAACTTTTCGTAATAACGTTTCGTCAACGCGGGCAGTTTTTGCTCAAAAGCCGTTTCAGTTTTAACTATATTTACGCGTTCTTTATAAAGAAATTATTGAACGTAAAAATACTCATAAAAGATTTATTAACTAGCAACAAGCTCATAATTAACGTGTACATGTAATAACAATTTTAGGGCGCAATAACTTGTCAACATGCCCATATTGGGAGCTTCTTGTCTCGCGCACCCGTGCTCGTTCAACTGACCTTCAGACCCTGTTGTGCAACTGTTTATTTTATACCGAATTATTGTCCTTTGATAGCGGTCACAGTTTCCAACGACGTTGATTATCGACAATTTTACGACAAGATAAATGTAATACAAGTTGCAGCTATAATTTATACGGACGTGTTTTAATCTGATGTCGCCATGATGTCGCTAATCGTTTCCTCGCGATTATTTTTGACAATTTTTAGACAAGTTACAACTTCGTAATATATATCTTTGCCCGTAAACAGTAGGTCAAATTTAAAACGTTTTTTTCCTATTTTAAATATGATTATTAAATTCCGAAAAGCGCAATCAACAATTACATAAAAGAAGTGTCTTTATGGTTTTCATATTCAATTTTTATAAAATTTGAATATACTATTTCTTTAAATACCTTATACAAATAGCCCTTAGTAAGATCATGTCGCGTATACATAAATGCATGCAACGAAATGCGCTTAAACTACAAGAAACATATGAGAGGTTTATCATTGATGGCGATCAAAACCGTGACAGCCAGCGAAACAGTCAATTGCTATGACTACTACGCCAACGTGTAAATACCACTAAGTAAAATATTAATACACAAATTTTATAATTACCGCATAGACAATCCACTCGACATTCTTGTGACTTAGAATAAGACTTATAACAGTATAATGTACTTTTTATATTCTTCAAATATCTTGTATCTGTAAAATCATAAACAACAAATGTAAATAAATAATATATAATGTTCAAAAATTAAATCAAACTGGTAATGCAAATAGTAAGATAATTTACAAATTTTAAGAATAAAATTATAGTTATCGATGTGTCAAAAATGTACAATAACATATATTTCTAAATCAGTCAACGTAAATTAGTTTACCCTTGCAACAGCCACTTGACCTAAAACCTTCTATTCAAGTAACACCACATTTCAATAATAATCGTAGGCGCCGCCCACCATCCCCGAACATAGAAAAATATCCATATACCGACTGTGAACATCTGTACTGCCTTCAACCTTCCGTGGGCTCATGATAATAAACTGTTACTAAATAAGCGATTAATGTTTTAGGAAATACAATAATATAAGCAACTACCTACGTTTTTCGATATGAAATTGTAATGAGTTATATAATAAATTTATATATTAATAAAATGTTAAATATTCAATACGTTTTCTTGAGAGAAACATAACAAAAGGAATTATTTCTTATAGCTTTACAATCGCATTGTTTATTTACAGATTACGTACATTATATAAATTTGAAATGAGTTTGAGAGGTCTTGAGCATGTAAGGAATAACATATTTACAACATTAGAAATTTAGAAGGTTATCCTATGTGTCTTATTATCAGGTGTAATACTAGGCCGTGGATTAGAAGTTATACAAATCTAGTCAGTAGTTCTTGATAACAGTAACAATGTAAAATTCCGGTTATTCGCCACATGCTCTTTTTATATAACTAAGTCGGCAAACAAGCGTACGGCTCGCCTGATGGTAAGCGATTACCGTAGCTTATAGACGTTTAGAACACCAGAATCATCGCAAGGGCGTTGCCGATCCTACCCTCAATTCTCCCTAGGAACTCTGGTAACCTTACTCTCCAACAGGAATATAACACTATTTGAAAGCAGTATTATTTAGCTGTGATATTCGTAAAGTCGAGGTACTACCCCAGTCGGGTTACTCCAGATTTTGAACAGAAAATTTCCTACTGTGCCCTACCTCAGTTGAGAAGTTTTGGTACAAATGATCAACATACTCGTATGTACATCTTAAAAATCGCATTTACAATTTTAAATGGAATTAACAGTTAATATCGAAATTGAACTCAATCAGTCAATTATAAACGAATATTAAACATGGGATCGCCCACACGGCAGTGGGTAGTGATTTCGAAAACACCTTTTGCGGCCTCAGCAAGGGCCAAACCTGGTATTATCTTGATTACTATTAACAACCACCCACGAGCCCTACACTACTAAGGTTGAAAGAAAGCTATATCTGATTTGCCCCAAATAAATGTGAATTAATTATAAAACCCACATAATTATCCAAATTAATCTATATAATAAAATGGTAAGAAAGTCAAAACTGTACATTGAATATTTTTTTAAAAGAATACTTGGGGTGTAATCTACAATCGATACCGAAGCCAAACATATAGTTTTTAGAATTTTTGCCTGTTTGTCTGTATGTAAGTCCGGAATAAACTCGAAAAGTACCGCACGGATTTACTTCAAATTTGGCACGAATATTATTAAGAAGTCGGGTCAACATATAAGCTACATAATATCACACTATCACTTACGGGGAACGAGCAGTGAACCTTTATTTCTTCAACGCATTCTATAACAACGTGTAATCTAATGACGCATATTTGAATGTGGTTTCAACCATGCTATAAACTAGCTTCACACTATAAAAATCACGTAATATAAGTAACTTAGGCCGATAAACATAATTAAATGAATATAAGTAGTATCAAGAAAATTTTAAAGCAGCGCCATCTATGAGATTTCAAAAACTTCATCACCAAACCCTTTTTGGATATAAATAATTTAAATTTCATCATTTTGGCGAGGTTAATAGTTGTTTTTAAAAGTCATAGATCGAGTTGTGCATTTTCTTCTTAAAAATTGTATCTTTAATTCCTTTCAGAGATGATGAGCAAGACAAATTAAAAAAAAATGTGTTTATATAAATTTTAAGCTGCTTCATCTATGTCTTATCTGCTTCAGTCACAAATAATGACTTAATTCAGCAGAATCACCATAAAGTCATTTATTCAAAGCAGGCTGAAAATATGCACTTAACTGAGATAGGGCACAGCAGGAATTTCCTGCTCAAAATATGGAGCAGCCCGACTGGGGTAGTACCTCGACCTTACAGAAGATCACAGCTAAATAATACTTCTTTCAAGCAGTATTGTGTTCCTGTTGGTGAGTAAAGTGACCAGAGCTCCTGGGGGGATTGGGGATTGGGTCGGCAACGCGCTTGCGATACTTTTGGTGTTGCAGGCGTCTATAAGCTACGGTAATCTCTTACCATTAGGTGAGCCGTACGCTTGTTTGCCGACCTAGTGATATAATAATAAAAAAAGACAGTCTCCCTCGGTTACTGCACTTTCTGTATATATAAAATGTAAAGAAGAGACGGGTAAATTAATGTTATTTTAAAAGGTTTAATCGTAGGAATTTTTAGTTCTGTATAGCGTCCACGCAAACGACATCGCGTGCAGCAGCTAGTAAGTATATAATAAAAAATCAAATTAAAGTATGTAACTATATTGTTAAAAGTTTTGTCTGATTCAGTCTAACATATCACTGCTGGACATTCGCCTCTGTCACCATTAGGGTTGCCAGATGTCCGCTAAATCCGGGATTTTCCCGGAATTACGTGTCTTGTCCCGTGTCCAGGAATTATAGTTGACTGTCCCGGATTTCGAATACTACTAGTTTTCTAGCGATTTACAAATAATATTATCAATTTTCGTATATTTTTCAACCGACCGAATTCGTAATCCTCGAATTGTCAAGGAAATGACACGCTTGAATCTGGCAACCCTAGTCTCCACATAGGAGAAGGGTAGAAGACTATTCCAATGGGTTAATATAAGTATATTTAACCGAATCATATTTGAAGACATTTCAAACTTGTATCATATTTATAGATTTGATTGATAATCTCAAAAACAAATTTCTCCCTACTCCCCACTGTAGGCGTAAATAACTTTGTAATTTTAATTTAAAAATGTCATGTAGTAGCGTATACCCATTTGTGTAGATATTTTTTATTGCATACAGATTATAAAAAACATTGTCAAATCGTCAAAGATACGGAATTGAACAATTATATTGCAATATATATTGCATGATGAAAAATATAATTTGTAAGTAGATACTTGCATTTAATCTCGTAAGAGTAGGTACTTATAATTTAACATTATAGCTTTGTACGTCTACTATGCGATGAATGAGTGGAACTAGAGTTCACACAGTATCGGTTTTATTTAAGTTTATCATAGAATAGAATTATACTTTTGAAGTATTTCAATTTTGTATTCTACAATTAATTACATTTACTAAAAAAGATCCAGATTTAAAAAAAAAAATTCAATCTTAGAACAAAGTACCAACAATGCGTATTATTTAAATATTTTCATTAATAAACGCAAATAGCGATTTTTTATTAAATAATATTTTAAAATACTTTTTTTCATCTTTAATAAATAAATAAACTCTATACGCTTGCATTTTTGAACTATACAAAGCTGTTAATGATTATTCATAAAGGGATATAATAAATTAAAAATTAGAAATGTGTTCCTGAATACTATTTAAAAAAAAACTTACAAGAGACAACAGACTAGCATTCAAAGGACCACCAACAGAGAACTAAAGGGTTTCATTCAGCCCTATTCGTTACTACGCTTGAGCTACAAAACAAATTGTCCGCGCGTGCCTCTGAACGCCAACAAGCACCAATCGTGAAGATGACTTTGATCGTTTTACACACGTAAACACACATATAAAATTAGTTATACTTACGGCCTATTTAGAATTTAAAACGGAACAAAGTCGCTGAAAGAAGAACAATCGCTTGACTTCATTCAATATTTTTAAATCAGAGTTAAGCGAATTTATCTCCGTTAGACTACAACGACATTTAATAAAATACACCGCTATGTCACGGTAAAGTTATTTATTGCACATGTACAGAAATATAACATTTTACAATATTAAAAAGTAAGTTATTAAAATATGTATGGCGACCTTGTGATTTCTTAAATGCAACTATATAAAGCTTTGATATGTACAATTTTATTTTTGTGTTACCCACACATCAGGAATCCCAAACATTCCCGAACATCAACATCAAAAATTGACCGCTCCAGCGGGGCCCGAACCCGCGTCACCGACCGACCGTGTCGGAGACGCGGGTTCGGGCCCCGCTGGAGCGGTCAATTTTCGATGTGATGTTCGGGAATATAAAGCTTTGATTAAATTCTTGATATTACGAGTAAGTATAAGACTTATATTTGCTGTGACACTTAACATAAAAAAAACTCGAGTCTCGACCATTTCAATGTCTAGTCTGTTTTCATGAATGCTACTAATTTATAAATTTGGAAACCAATTTCTCGCATGATACGTAATATATTATGACATGAAGAAAAACAAACATCTATCCACACTTTAGCATTTAACAGTGAGAAAGGTGTGATGTGATGACAGTGAGAAAGTAATTTAAATTATAAATTATTACTAGCTGACCCCGCAAACGTGGTTTTGCCATACCTACCCGAGACCGAGACCTACCCGATATGCACACAAAATTTCATAATAATTTATTAACCCTCTTAAACCCCCCCCCCCCCGCTATAGCTTAGGGGTATGAAAAATAGATGTTCGATTCTCAAACCTACGCGATATGCACACAAAATTTCATGAGAATCGGTCAAGCCGTTTCAGAGGAGTTTAACTACAAACACCGCGACACGAGAATTTTATATATTAGATACTCGTATAATAATGACAAATGACAATATATGTATTCATAATTCATTGATATTGTAACAAATAATATTTCAATTAAATTCTTGCATTCAATAATTTATGCTAAGACGAACAATTCTAAAGTAGCTATACACCCCATTTAGTTTTGCTTTCAGTGTGACTTATCTTTTCCGTGTAGTCGTTGGCGGAATGTAATTATTTATACAAACCAACGTTTAGTACTGCTCGTGAGCATGTAACGGCGCGAACTTGACATTGCGCGGCAGGAAGCGAGGCCGGAAACGAGCAAGGGGTTACAATGTTTCGAGGAAGGGCTTTAGAGATTAACTTGGGTGCGTTTGTTGATGAGCGAGTACTAGCTCGTGTTGTACTTGCTTTAAATACGTTTTGTTTTGTGGTTAGTCGTGACCAGCTACTACAAAGTCTTAGCCCTAGACGCGACGAAACGCTAATAAAATACACTCAAAAATTTTGCGCGTGCGGCCAAAAATTCGTAGAAAAGCAGTGTGGGGAATGACATTCGGTTCGTTCTACTTAAGGCCTTTGTCATTGTTCTGTTACTCATTATCAGTAAAGTACACAATGCAGTCCAATAGAACATGCTTAGTGACATGACCTTTAAATAACCCTTTGATATATCACAAATTGCTTAATTATTTCGCTTATTATATATTAGAACACCTCAAACTTATGTACGGAAGTCAACTTTTAATCATGGGAAAAGAAGATTAATTGAAAAACTTGGATATATATGATGAAATAAATAAATTGTTTCCAGGATATAATTTGTAAGTTATTGATAAGACCGGCTTCACATTTTGATGATTAAATATTACTATTTCATTTCATGTAAATTTAAAATGTGCTATGAAGTATTAAATGAGTAAATAAAATTGAGCAAAACAAACAATAAGCAAAAAACTATTCTTAAAAATAAAAGAAACAAAAAAATATGAAATTAATTTATGTCTTAATTTAATGAACTCTTTTAAACTGACGTAGGGCACAGCTGTAGATCAGCTAAATAATACTGTTTTCAAGCAGTATTGTGTTCCTGTTGGTGAGTAAAGTGACCAGAGCTCCTGGGGGTAATTGGGGATAGAGTCGGCAACGCGTTTGCGATGCTTCTGGTGTTGATCATCTGGTTGGATCATCACCATTTCAGCCTATCACAGTCCACTGCTGGACATAGGCCTCCACAAGCTCACGCCAAAAATGGTGTGAACTCATGTGTGTTACCCATAGTCTCCACGCTGGGCAAGCGGGTTAGTGACCGCAGGGCTGGCTTTGTCGCACCGAAGACGCTGCTGCCCGTCTACGGCCTGTGTATTTCACTGCCAATAGGCGTCTATAAGCTACGGTAATTGCTTACCATCAGGTGAACCGTACGCTTGTTTGCCGAGCTATTTACATTTAAAAAAAAACTGCATTTAACAGATGGGCGTAAACGCAGCACCGCTCTGTAATGCTGAAACCGTCTAATTCCGTACTAGAATACGTGTAGTATAAACAGCAATAACATTTTAAAACGTATGGTAAATGTATTACACGGTATTAAATAAAACAAGGTCAATGCTAATATATACGGCTTTGATTATTCTAGTTTTCAAAATAATTTCATTGCTATATTTAATTTGTTTGATGTAGACGGTAGGTTAATTGAGGTAGAGCAAACCAAAACTACCTCGCTCAACATCTGCAGTAACCTGAGGAAGTAGCTCAACTTTACAGAAGGCCACGTCTACATACATACATACATATAATCACGCCTATTTCTCGTAGGGGTAGGCAGAGACCACTTCTTTCCACTTGCTACGATCCTTACATACTTCTTTCGCTTCGTCCACTTTCATTATTCCCTTCATACATGCTCTTCGGTTTAGGGTACTCTTGACCTGGCCTTTTTTCAAGACGTCCTTTATTTGGTCTCGGAACGTCCGCCTAGGTCTACCCCTTCCATACCTTTCATTCACAATCGCCTCATACACTTTTTTCGTCAATCGTTCTTCACACAATCGGTCATGTCTAAATAGCACTGAATCAAATCTTGTATTCCGATGGTGAGTAGTCAGAGTTCCTGAATTACTCGTTCTTGAAAGCGAGGTCAGCGACGCGCTTTTGATGCTACTTGTATTTCATGCCTATTACAGCATAGACTTAATAACCTCTTACCGTCAGACGGATTGAACGCTTAGGGGGCAACTATTAATTACATGAGCTATTTTTCGATTAGTCTAACCCCCCCTAACTTAGGTGAGATTTAGTGAGATTTGCCTGGCCCCCCCCCCCCCCTTATGTGAGATTGACGAATATAATAGAGATTGACGGGAAATAATAAACTGTTAGAATATAGGTTTAAAGAATTTATTCTCATAAAGAAAATTCACTTACATGAGCACAACATAATAAATGTAATGATACAAATATTCGCCTTATAAATAGGTACATAGTTAACGGAAGAGATTATAATTATGTCGTTTTATATATTTTAATCACTATAAAAGTGGGTATTTTCTAAAATATATTTTGATAGTTGAGACTTAAATCAACTTAACTGAGCTTCAAATTAACTGAGCTTACATTTTCTATATAAGATGGTAATTTGTTATAAAGTTGAATAAAAAAACATAGGTACTATAGTTCATTTATTTAAATTAAATAAATTTCAAAGCACAAACTAAATGATATTAATAGCATAGAGAGTTATTTTAGCGGGCAAAATGGACACTCAAATGAACTTTTTTTAATATTTGTAATATTTTATATTTTTTGAATATGACGTGAGATTTTCGATTATCGCCCCCTCGGTTTCATTGAGATTTGGTGAGATTTTATTTGACCCCTCCCCTCCCCCCATTCTGAGTTAAGTTAATGGACGGCCCCTTAGAGGTATTTTAAAATATAGTTGTTTTTTGATTGAATTCTATTGAGTAAATGAAATTTTAATAGCTTGCATTCTTCATTTATCTAATTAGTTATTAGTTGACAATATACCTTCTTTATAAATTACCATTATCTACGTCCTTCCCATAACTTAAAATATCAAAATCATAAGTACAATAACAGAAGCGTATAATCAATATAAATGTGCAGTACTATTATTTTCGGGATGTACCACATGCCGGAGCCCGGAGATCCGGTGGTTCGCGCGCGCATCTGTTCGCGTTTCCCACACCCTCACGATATTTTTTTAAACAGATTTACAACATTTTTTTTAATAAATCTCCAATCGTATTTGAAGAAATTTATTTGGATCATTATAAAAAGTACCAATATATTAAGTTAAGGTACGATTATTAAAAATTTAGATTTAACTTTATGATGTTAAATAAACTATATTAATAATATTCTTTATAAATAATATATTAAATAATATATTTCTTTTTAAATAATATTATTACCTATTATATACAATTTATTTCAATAAATGTTTAAAAATAGATTAAATAATAACGTTAACTACACTTATGTCAATATTGTTAAAGAAATATTTTCACACGATCTAACAATATTTTTTTATACGCAATTACTACACAAAACCGCAGATTTATTCAATGTAGGCGGGATTCATCCAACCTGTCATGTTACAAAAGCAAAAAATATTGTACGCCAAAGTAGATCTTAATACGTTGTTTACAAGATATAAAATTATTGGGTAAAAACTCGTGGCGTCTATGAAACGTGAAGAATAGGTGCTCGAAAACAGGTGGTAAGTCGCTATTTCCCATTCTCACAGCACACAATATTTTTTTAACATCCACGAGTGGCTCCAGATAAAAAATATAGTGTTGCGCTATCATTGAAATCGATATAATTTTGAAGTAAAACTTCTTTACGCAGTTAGAGGCTTTGGGGTCCTGGACCTGGGGAGTAAGCTGGTGAATACGTGACGGGACCGTTACGAAAAGTCTGCTCGAGCGTGGCGAACGGAAGTTGAGAGGGAGATATAAGTTATATAAAGCTAAAGAAGTTTTACTTCAGTCGTGTAGTCTAAAGCACAGTTGTTTTTTTAACTACGTACGACTAGAATAGAGATGTCACTATAAGTACACGAAAAGGTTTTTGCAGTTTGTTAATTTTGCAGTATTATAGATAGGTATTTACAAACCAAAAACCTTCTAGTTTTTCTACTGTTACAAACTAATTTTAATGAGATTCTTGATAGGCACTTTATTATTAAGAAGAGGCAAAACATTTCTAAGCACATTTTTTATTTAGAACAAAAATGTATGTATTTAGCTGAAACTTTAGACAGCTAAAAATACCATTTGACATAAAATGGTCAAAAGAATAATCAGAGGTAAATTCCAACTTTACCTGTTTTGATAGTTACAATATACATTTTATACAACATCACTTCATCAGTAATACCTATATTTTCATATCAAAATATGACACTATCGATATTTTATAATATGAGTGGGTACATCCCTATAAGCAGAAATGTCTCGAATACAGAACATAATAAACAAAACAAAACAATCGATGACTCATAATCATTTACTGATTATATTTTGTTTGGCTAACGATAAGTGATGTCCCGAGATTGGCAATGTTGGGCTTAGTACCACTGACTTTCATACAAGAGTTATGACAAAACTTAGAAATATTCATTGATGTATTAACTATCTTTACAACTATTAAGCTTGTTGCTGCTTATTCCCAGCTAAGTTTTAATATTAAATTCATTAACTACACTTTAACTGTACTTATATTACATATCATAAAATGAACCAAATAATTCTCATATGTTTTTGAATATAGAGCCAATTCCAGTTTTCATATTACAATAAAACTTTAAATAGTTACGGGTTTCTGTAAAGATCTCACTATACACGGCGCCACGGTTCGCTTAAACCGAAAATAAAATCTTCATATCAAAAATTTCGATCTAGCGGGTACATCGTTCCATAGCTTAATTGGCTAGACCGCCGACACGGTCAGTCGGAGACGCGGGTTCGAACCCCGCTGGAGCGGTCAATTTTTGATATGATATTCAAAAATGTTTAGAATTCCTAATGTGTGGGTAACACAAAAATAAAATCGTACATATTAATTCTCATATGTTTTTAAAATCTTTGAAGTATTTACTTAGGTTAACTTTGGTTTAACTTTTGGTTTTGTAAACTCAAACTACATGCTATTAGTTAGGAATAGTAGCTTTTAACTACTAGTTTCCTAATTTATATGATAATTCGTTTAAATGCAAATTCCCACAAAGTAACAATAGGACATGGTCAGGCATTAAATTTCGATCCCTTTTTCTATACATTTAGGTCAGCAAATAATTGACATGATGGTAAGCGGCTACCGTAAGCTACGAACGCCTGTAACAACTTTTAACCGAGGTAGGGCACAGCAGGAATTTCCTGCTCAAAATATGGAGCAGCCCGACTGGGGTAGTACCTCGACCTTACAGATCACAGCTAAATAATACTGTTTTCAAGCAGTATTGTATTCCTGTTGGTGAGTAAGGTGACCAGAGCTCGCAACGCGCTTGCGATGCTTCTGGTGTTGCAGGTGTCTATAAGCTATGGTAATCGCTTACCATCAGGTGAGCCGCACGCTTGTTTGCCGACCTAGTGACATAAAAAAAAAACATCAAAAGCTTCGCAAGCACGTTGCTGACCCAACCTCCTACCCACCACAGGAGATCTAGCAACCTTTATGGTGAAACGACTTTTTCGGATTTTGTTACGGTTTATTAACTTTTTTAGATGCCCGTCGTTTCGAATACTTTACAGCAACCCTGGTCACGGGAGGAGGGGTCCTAAGCGATAAAATCTGAAAAAGTTGTTTCATAATAATAAGGAAAATTCGTGTAAACATTAGAAAACAATATCTGGCCACCTTACTCACTACAGGAATACAACACTATACTTGACAGCATCATTGTTTGGCTGTGATCTTCTGTAAGACTGGGGTATTTCTCTGGACAGGCTGATCCCGATGATTTGAGCCCTACCATAATATAACCTATCTTATCCATATCCTTTATAGAAAAAAGGCGTTTACCAACAGTGGAAACAATATTTGCGTAAACGCTACGCAGGAGGCGGGAAATGCTAATATCAAAGTTCCAATTTTGATTTCCACGTTTTGTAATGAGAATGAATTTACAATGTTAATTTTTCGATTACACCCGTTTATCCATGAACCTAATTTACTTAATAAACAGCAACAAAAATTAATATTCCAGTCATTGAAATTATAATAGTTATAATTTCGTAACATTTGTCATATAAAGTACGATTACAGTATTTATTGTAGTAACACAAGCAAGTGACTTTTTTTTAATTGTAAATGACTTTTTTACCAAACAACGGACTCGTTAAATTCCGCCTACATTAGCAGCGTAGTATTTTTATAACTTCGAGATGAATAAATTATGTGTCCTACTTATAAGTTTTTATATCGACTTTATTATTATATCAATGTCAGTGTTATAGACTGACAATATTTTACAGAACTTTATCGACGACCATGGAAAAAATCAATATAATCAAATAATATTATATATATAACCTTAACCTTTTTCCAATATACTTTTGTAATAAACTTTTCAACAGTAAAAAAAAAATTAAGTACGTGGAGTTTTTTAGTACTAAATCTAGCGCAGTTAATCATTTTTAACCGACTTCCAAAAAAGGAGGAGGTTCTCAATTCGACTGTATTTTTTTTTTTTTTTTTTTTTTTTTTATGTATGTTACATCAGAACTTTTGACCGGGTAGACCGATTTCGACAAATTTTGTTTTAATCGAAAGGTTTTGTGTGCCAATTGGTCCCATTTAAATTTATTTGAGATCTAACAACTACTTTTCGAGTTATATCTAATAATGCGTTTTTACTTGACGCTTTTTTCGTCGACCTACGTTGTATTATACCGCATAACTTTCTACTGGATGTACCGATTTTAATAATTCTTTTTTTGTTGGAAAGGGGATATCCCTAGTTTGGTACTGTGATAAGGAAAACAGGATCTGATGATGGGATCCCAGAGAAATCGAGGGAAACTCTCGAAAATCCGTAATAACTTTTTACTGGATATACCGATTTTGATAATTTTTAATTTAATCGAAAGCTGATGTTTATCATGTAGTTACATATAAATTTTATCGAGATCTGATAACTACTTTTTGAGTAATCTTTGATAACGCGTAGTTGCTTGAATATGTTTTCGTCGATCTACGTTGTATTACTTGTCGATGTAATTGAAGTCGGTTTTTTTTTCGTTTGCGAGCAAACACAATTATAGACTAAGATGTTACACATGCTAATGTATGCGATGTAACACTCTTACATATCGCTCTGCATACACATCTGGCAATAATATAATCGTCTCTCAATTCTCTGTACTCGTTCACACGAGCATAAAGATTCTATTTCATAAAATACAGCGCCAGCAACAAAGCAATTTCTACAAAAATATTTTGTAATGCCTTGTATATCTAACATTATTTCTAAATCTATTGCTACTGAATAATAATGAAGCGAAGCAATGTAAATTATAATTGTGTTGGCTCGGAAACGAAAACAAAGTGACGTCAATTGCATCGACAAGTAATAGAACGTAGGTAAACGAAAAAATAGTCAAGTAAATATGCGTAATCAAATATTTAAAAAAGTAGTAATTAAATCTCGATCAAATTAAATGAGACTATGCGATAAGCACGAACTATCAATAAAAAAAAGAATCATCGAAATCAACCCATCCAGTAAAAAGTTATGAGGTGTAATAAAACGATGGTCGACGAAAAAATTGTCAAATAAATACGCATCCTTAGAGATTTTTTAAATAAGACAGATAAAAAAAATCATCGAAATCGGTCCCACGAGGTAAAATACATAACAAAATGCAGTCGAATTTAAAACCTCCTTCTATTTTGAACTCGGTTAAAAAGACGAATACTTTATTGAATAATTAACAAATACATAAACTTGATTTTTTGTCATTGAAAACTAAATTTCATTGTGTATATTTATTTGTAAGCATAAACAAATATATCCTGAAAAAATATAGAAATTAGAAAAGTTAAAAAAAATTTAACAAGATTTTTTTAACGTGGTGATAAAAGCATAACATTCATATACACCCAGCTTATGTACTATTATCATTTTTAACCGACTTCCAAAAAAGGAGGAGGTTCTCAATTCGACTGTATTTTTTTTTTATGTATGTTACATCAGAACTTTTGACCGTGTGGACCGATTTCGACAAATTTTGTTTTAATCGAAAGGTGGTGTGTGCCAATTGGTCCCATTTAAATTTATTTGAGATCTAACAACTACTTTTCGAGTTATATCTAATAATGCGTTTTTACTTGACACTTTTTTCGCCGACCTACGTTGTATTATACCGCATAACTTTCTACTGGATGCACCGATTTTGATAATTCTTTTTTTGTTGGAAAGGGGATATCCCTCGTTTGGTACCGTGATAAGGAAACCAGGATCTGATGATGGAATCCCAGAGAAATCGAGGGAAACTCTCGAAAATCCGCAATAACTTTTTACTGGGTGTACCGATTTTGATAATTTTTAATTTAATCGAAAGCTGATGTTTATCATGTGGTCACATATAAATTTTATCGAGATCTGATAACTACTTTTTGAGTAATCTTTGATAACGCGTAGTTGCTTGACTATTTTGTCGTCGATCTACGTTGTATTACTTGTCGATGTAATTGAAGTCGGTTTTTTTTTTCGTTTGCGAGCAAACACAATTATTAATACAAATATTTACTATAAATATATGAAAAACTAACAGTGTCTAGATTTAATCACAAATACCTTTAACGAGTAGGTATGATGCAGTTGCTAATCATTGAGTCAAACGTTGACTCATCTTTAGCTTATACCTACATCATTGTTACGACTTGCAGTCACGACTAGATTTAATTGTCCTAAAGACCTAACTGATAAGGTCACAGATCCAACTCATTAGTAATGGTTTAATTTAACAAATAATAATTAAGTTGCAGAGGTGGAAGATATGCTAATCGATATACATACTTTACTGTTATATATAGTGGGCAGTTTTATACCCTATTTTACTATTGGAAAATATATCATCTTTCTATGGTAAACGATTTTTAAAATCTGTTTATCTTCGGATTTTATTGAGCACTTTGGATGCAATGGATTTCGGAGTATTTCGGATTTGATTCGACAAGCAAATAAATCTAGATTAGAATAGCTTGGAGAAAATTAGGCAGGCATTTCTTGTGGTTTTAATCGCGTTAAGTTTTAAAGTCAAATTGGTTTACAGTTACTGATTAGTTCCAGTGAGTCATAACTTGACCTTTCTATAGTTTATGTCACGTTTGTATAATTTTTTTTTTTTTTATAATGGAGTTATATTTTTAAGACAGCCTTCGGCAGCATTACCGCTGGAGAGATCGACCCAAAGATCGACCAAAACCCTCAAAAGTAAAAAAAGTTAAGATAAGAAAAACTTTTTTTTTTCTGTGTATAAAGTCAACCACAGATAAGGTTAAATGTTCCAAACTTTCTCAATCGACATCATTAAAATCATTCTGTCGTACCAGTGTACCAGAAATGCAGAATTAATAGTCCATAAGTCCAAGACTCAATTGGATGATGCGCAGTATCCACATCCTCATTCCACCTTCATCTCGGTAATAGACCAATTTTCCACTAATGACCGAATTCCGCAACATTTTTAACCAAAAACACGGTTGTTTTAAAGTACGAATTTTACTAATCACACTAACCACTACGATGCTACTTGTTAGTTTTGAAATACCTATAATTTACTTTCATCATAAATCACATCATCCGATTTTACAGTTTTAGAGGAATTATTTCTTTCTTCATTACAAACGACCAACACGACCGCTTGACGACCGCTCTGGTGTAATGGTGCGTGTACCGTGTCGGTGGCGCCTAAACACCGACGGTCGCGGTTTCTTTTCCCGCTCGAAGTGGGTGTTTGTGTTTATACAAATATTTATTTCCGGTCTGGTTGTTAGTTCTTGTGGATCACCCTAACGTGCCTCGAAGAGCACGTTAAGCTCTCGGTCCCGGTTGGTATCGTGTACATTTGATAGCAACCGTTACTCATAGTAGGGAATATAACGCCAACCCGCATTGGAGCAGAGTGGTGGATTAAGCTCTGATCCTTCTCCTACATTCAGAAAGAGGTCTATGTCCAGCAATGGCATATTACAAGCTGAAGTGCACGCGTAAGCTTTCATTTATTTATAAGTTTTTGGTAACAGAGATAGTCATGTATATTAACTATTTAAGATTAATTGATAAAATAAATGCTATAAAACAGCAAATTATTCAAAGAATTAGAGTAGGTATGTAGTGACATCTGTAAAAACATACCGAAGTTAAATGAAATTTTGTGCTTACTACAATACGTCAATAGATGGCGGAAAAAATAACATTGACAAAAATTAGAAATAGATGCCGCTCTGTGCGTTCTTCAGCCTTATTCATTTCCATTATTCTAAATCAAATTAGCATACTTGAAGTACAAAGTGTTTAAAAAAAATAAACATCAACTTAACAGACCATTTTTATTTAGTTAAAACTCTTATAATTAAACTAAATAGCTCATTAAAAATTATACGAACAGAGCCCTAACTTATGTCGTAATATGAAATAAAACAAAAATTTCAAACACACTTTAATTATAAAATAACACATAATCATTACCATTAAAATAAAATTTGATCTACAAAATAATATAGTACATTGTTTTTATACCAAACAAATACATAAAACTGAAAACCCGCATACAATGTAAATGTACGCCTCCTGCTGAGGGTTTACTCCCAAAAAATGAATACAGGAAGTTTACTCTTATTTACAATATGCACTAATAAAAATATGTACATAACTACAAATATAAAATAATAACAATTGTCTTTTATGTAAAGTTATTTATTCTCCTTAAACATATTATAGAGTACAGAACAAAGCCTATACAGTGGTAAACCGACCACTGTGAAATAGTCGCCCTCTATCCTTTCCACAAAAGTGCCTCCAACGCCTTGTATACCATAGCCCCCAGCTTTATCCCTGAAATTATCATATTGTTTTTTAAATTAGATAAATTCTCTGGTTTAAAAAATCTAATGTAATTGAATCAAAATGTGGTTTCATAATAAGGTTTAAAAAAATTACTGATAAATAATAATTTGCGATGTATCAAAATATATATAATTAATATTTTATATTTTTTGAAGTTGATGTGAAATTTTCAATTATCCCCCCTCGGTTTAAATGAGATTTGGTGAGATTTCATTGGACCCCTCCCTCCATCCTGAGCTCACGTAATTAATGGATGTCCCCTTTTTATACGTGGGGAAAATCCATCATGGATACCCTCCAGCGCGGAGGCGTCAGAGGGTTATGTGAGACTCCTACTGACTAAAAAAACCACCACGTGTGAGCAGTCGTCCGGCCGGTCGAGGATGATGATGGTAAAGGATGTCCCCTAAGTTAACTTAAACTACCTAACTGCTTTTTTACAAGTAGACACATAGGTAATAAATACAATCTGCTTCAAATAATAAGCAACGATAGATCAAAATGCCTCTCACATAGGTTCTTTAGTAGCTATATATCCTCTGATCTGTTCGTCATCCAATTTTCCAAATATGACATCTGTTTTTTCGGTAAATTTCACTATTTTATCATTAGCTTTCACTACCACACCCGTGTACACTGTGTGACTTCTTCCTGAAAGACTAATATTCAGTTATAAGTATTACTGCATTATATTAATAGTTTTAATTACTAAACAATAACTTGTTATGGAAATTTAAAACAACATCTAAAAATTATTTCATTCAAGTAGGATTCGCAACCACTATTAAATCGTTATTTTACAAATAAAATTATAGTTAAAATTGAAGTTACCACTGATTATTATGTAGTTTCAAGTTATTCTGTTACATTTCATTAGAACCGTAAAACTTTTATGATATTTCATTTTTTTTTTTTATGTCACTAGGTCGGCAAACAAGCGTACGGCTCACCTGATGGTAAGCGATTACCATAGCTTATAGACACCTGCAACACCAGAAGCATCGCAAGCGCGTTGCCGACCCAATCCCCAATCCCCCCAGGAGCTCTGGTCACCTTACTCACCAACAGGAACACAATACTGCTTGAAAACAGTATTATTTTGCCGTGATCTTCTGTAAGGTCGAGGTACTACCCCAGTCGGGCTGCTTCATATTTTGAGCAGGAAATTCCTGCTGTGCCCTACCTCAGTTAATTATATTACAATTTAGAGCTAAAAATATATAGATTTCAGGAAAAGAAGTTTACAGAAACCTTTTTAGCATGTCAAAAGCTTCTTGCTCCGATGTTGGCTTGCCAAACATGGATCCATCAAGTGTAACCATTGTATCAGCACCGATAACTACATCCGGTGGGTCACCTTGCAAACTTAACCTATTATCTACTTCTAGGACTTTCTGCAAAGCTGTTTCTTCAACAAATTCTGTAAAGCTCTTGTAGTTTTTAGGATCGAGATTCTCTTCAAAGAGCGATGGACAAAGACCAACTGCCAGACCCTAAAATTATATACTTATTCATAGAAATCATTAAATAAGAATAAATAAAAAATAAACATATGACTTACAATATTTTCTATTAATTCTTTTCGCCTCGGTGATCCACTCGCTAAGATTATATTTTTCTGTTTTAAAACATGCATCACAGGTTGTAACATGATAGCGACTTTTGAAAGTTTTAATTTAGTATTCTAATTCAACGCTTTATATGTTCTTATACTTTTCGATAAGTCTAATAACAATTTTATCAAATCAAGGTTATTTTTGATAAATCGCCAGACTTGTCGAATTGAAATTACCGCGATTCAAAAATCAAATGTCAAATTTAAAGGGGATATTAATAAAATATTTTTTGTTTCTTTTTTAACATTTTATATACAATAGCATTTAATTTATTTCGCACAAAATTTTAACGTACTATTTAAAAAGATAATATTCTTTGAAATAATACGTAATGTTTTTATTTTGTTTACGTTATCTGTTACAGTATATTATCTATGTATATCACTTAAAATTAATTATCTGTGAATATGTTTCACCGCTACCGTGCGCTGTCGAGTGTCGTTGTGACGAATTGTGTTTCATAGTTTTTCTAATTTTTAAACCTTCTAAAACATCAATTAAGGTAATGGAAACATAGTTTGTTTACAATGCAGTCCGTAGTGGCTTATGTACGCAGTTTACTAGGCTGGTGTGAAGACAATCCAACGACCAAGACAAGCTTTAAAAGAGACAGGTATGGTTTTGACGTTACTTGTTTACAACACTTGGATTTAGTTATGGCGGCAAAGTCTCTAAAAAATTGTTTTTAATTATCAAAACGAGACAAAACATGATCAAAATACCTTTAAAAGTAGCGTCCAACTTCTGGTCGTAAGTGAACATTTCATATGTTATCGCGTTGACTTTACATACGCGAGTACAAAAAATGTGTCTCTTTACAGGACCGACGATGATTTCTCCTTTGAAAACGACACACCGACCCTGAAAAGACTTAAAAGACTAAGAAAAACATCTTATCCTGATATAATGAATTCAAGAGGTAACGATAGTAGTGCTTTTACAACTTCTTCATTGTTGATATGCTTCAAACAATACCTAATCACTTACCCTTATTAACAGACACGTGGGAGGAAGAGAAGCCCAGCAAAAATGTTAGATATGTTCCAATACAGATAGAAACTGGCCATCCAAGTACTTCTACACCAAATGAGAGTACAACAAAAGTAGGCAGCCGAGTAAGACATGTTCCGATCAAATTTGTAGATATATCAAGTAATGGACCATCGTCAACTCAAAGAAAACCTAGAATGCACACACCTGTGAAACCTGTGATTCGAGCAATCATTGATGATGATGAGGATGATCAGGAGGTAAATAAACTTGTATTTTTAAAAACAATTCTGTATAGATTTATTTATTTTACACTATCTGTGCCTCGCGGAATCATCCACGTAATTTCCGATTCCGTGGGAATCTCTGAATAAAATGTAGCCTATGTGTTATTCTAGACCTCCAGCTGTCTATGATAGTTTTTGCATGAAAGAGTAACAAACATACACACATCATACATCCATCCTCACAAACTTTCATATTTATTATATTTAAAAAATACAGAATTGTATGCAAATATTTGTCATAGAAATTCTTGTGCCAATACACCTTTTTTGCACTTAAAGAAAGAAAAAAACTTTTTTATCGGCCTTCCAGTTAACAAATGTTGAAATTGAACACATAAATTATAAAAATAGGATACAATAAAAAAGAAAAAAAGGACAAGGAATACATAGATAGAAATAAAAAAGAGTAGGTGAACTGGGTTACTTACTGCCTCAGCAATGTTTTTGACAGCAAAAATTTGCCACCATAAATGCTGATATTCTGGCAGAACCTGTAACAATAATACAAACGAAAAACTGACAGACAACACATACATTTATACAGAGAAGTAAAGAGATAACAGATACTTATATTTTATGTGAGTGTAGATAAGAGAAAAAATAAAAAGTGCTCATTTGGCACTATCGAAAGCCATTAACCCTGAAGAAATTAAAAATAAGAGGATGGTACGTATAATCTATAAAATTGGAGTGTCTGTTTGTAATTATAAAATAACATTTTTTATAATTTTTGTCTGTCTGTCTATTTGTTCTGCCTAATCTCTGAAACCACCCGACCAGACCAATTTTAATGGAACTTTCACTGGCAGATAGCTGATATAACAATGAGTAACTTAGGCTACTTTTATTTCAGAAATTTATTTATTTTATAACTCTGTGAACTGAACAATAACAATTTTTGTTAAATTCCACGTGGACAAAGTCACGAGCACAGCTAGTGTATACTATAAAAATAATTAATAAATAACAAATAAAATGTTAAATAATTATATAGAAATATAGATTAATTGCCCTTGTCCTTCTCCTACATAGAGAAAGAGGCCTGTGCCCAATAGTGGGATATTACAGGCTGAATGCATAGATTAATTGTGCTATTAAATAAAGTTCTGTATGGTTACTGCAGTAAAGAATATAGCCACTCCCCCTCTTCCCGTGGGTGTCGTAAGAGGCGACTAAGGGTTAACACAGTTCCACTACTACCTTGGAACGTTGGTGGGAGAATCATATAACCGCTGGCTTTCAAATACACAGGCCGAAGAAGAGCAGCAGCGTCTTTGATGCGACAGAGCTGCTAGCCCTGCGGTCACCAACCCACCCACCCACCAACCTACCCACAGATCTAGCCATGCAGTCACCAACCCACCTACCCAGCGTGATGACTATAGGCAAAATACATACATTTGGCGCGAACTTGTGGAGGCCTATTTCCAACAGTGGACTGCGATAGGTTGAAGTGATTAAATAAAGTATAGTTAGGCAGCTCTGGTGTGCTTATAGTCAGTTTAACACATACACAAATTATATGATGGGCTTAAATCCAGCACATTGTAAATACTTGTATTTATACAAATATTTGTTTTTGGTCTGGTTTTGTGTACTCATGTGTCTCACAACCCTAATTATTTACAGGAATACCAATAAATATTATACAAATAATAATTATTACGAAACTCTAATTTCTTAGACATATACCGGCTGGTTCGGCCCAATTCAAAAATAAAAAATTGCTTATATGACATGTTACATTTTTAGGTAACTTGGATAGAAAGCAAACCAGAAAAGAAGAAACCTTCAAAAGTTTATATTAACCTTGATGATGATGATGACGACGATGAGGAAGAGAACAATGAGGATGACGATGTCGTATTTGTTAAAAAAGTAACCTCTCCGCCTCCACCTCTACCATACAAGTACTTTGTTAGTAAAAATAACTTAACTGACACTAGAGAAGAAGAGGGCGCCACATATTATAAAATTTGTCGTAAAGCTAATGATAGGAATACGTGTATCTCACCTAGAGCAAATAGTAAATTCAAAACACCAGCAGGTATAACCAAAGTATACAGAAAAGTACCCACTCCGGTGCCCAGATGGATGCAGGCACCGAGGACGAATCTCTCGCAGTTCAAAAGTAGATATTCAAATTTAAATGGTAATACAAGATCAACGTTGTCAGAAGTTTTTAATTTAGATGAAAAAAGAAACTACCAAGAGTTAATTAAGAAATTCTCAGATACAACGAAACCTGTGTCGATTGGAAAATCAAGAGATATAAGTAGCTTGGCTGAAGAAGCTGCTTCATTAAGACAAACGCAAAGAACTCAGAAGAGTGCATTGAATGAAATCAAATTGTTCGAAAGAGATATAAGTGTGGAGAAAGGGAGTGAAGATGGAAAAGAATATGATCCTATAACTGTAGCATCTATCAATTCATCTGACTCAGAAGTAGAAGTAATACCATCCGATGCATCTACGTCTTCTTCTGTTAAGATAGGTCCTATAAATACTTTACGTGACTCCTTTAAAGATAGTGCGGTCACATCAAGAGACTGGCTATCAAAATTGGATTCTAAGTATAAAAAGAAAAAGCAAGAAACTCAAGAGAAGTTAAACGACGCACGTCGTGAGTCAGATATAATTTCGAAAGTTAATTATGAACAGAAATTAGCACATTTAGAGCATAAGTTGAAATATGAATTAAGTATACCAGAGAGTTTAATAGAGGAAGTTCCACCTGCTGTTGAGTTACCACCTCTTACTCCAGAACAAGAGAAATTAGTAACAAAAGCATTAGGGCCTGGTCCTCCAAATCAATTACTTGTCGAGAAATTTAATTTACGGATACATAGGTAAGTAATCTATATATTAATACGTGGAAGCAAAAACTTTGTACGAAAATTACGCGGACGGAGAAGTATGAAATTTCGTACACATATAGTTTATATATTATAAGGAGTGCAGAATGCTAATATTTTTTTTAACCTTAGATTCATAAGTATATGTCTCCCATACACTCTTAGGTAGTAAAACTCTCACAGCGGGCGGCTCGAAAGGGATAGAAATACACGCGTCTCAGTACCTTCATAAAACGACAAGAGTCCACTGCGGCGTCAGCAGTTTTGGCGCTTAAACGTATAGTTTTGGATATACTGAGAGCAGAGTGTCTGAGATACGTATGTTTATGATTATTGTAACGAGTTTATAAAGTGAACAGTTTTACTATTTGCCACTTAAAACGAAAGGAGGTATGGGATTTTTTTCAAAAACAGGTATGTATTTATTCTTTATTCTTCTATGTATGTAATTATTATTATTGAAATAATTTTGTACATTGCCATTGTTATAATTTTAATATGTAAACTATTTTATTACTTATTAATTCGTAGTTATTCTTATTTTTTATTATTAGTTACTCAAGTACTTATTGTGTGTTATTGTTTTCCAGCATAGCATCTTTGAAAGACGGTGAAATTGTGCAATATTATCTAGAGTGGATGGCGAGGAAGAAGTGGATCCTCCAAATCATTTGGACAGTGAAGTTGAAGACATTTCAGTGACAGATAGTGAGCAACCTACAGATTCTTCAAGCGATTCAGATGACTCTTCGAGCATCAAACATTTGTCGCCGTCGTCGTATACATTGTTCTGATTCCTCAGATAATGAGCGACCTGCCGAACAGATAAGGTCAAGCGAGTAGCAATAGGCAGCTCAAATAATTTTCCCATCCACTAATAATTTGAGAGATAAGAATGGGCATTAATGATCAGCAAAACCTTCCGAAGCTCGCACTAGCAGAATACAGTCACGAAACATTGTTCACATTATCCAAGGACCCAAGAATGAAGCGAAAAATGCAATGATGGAGTCATGCATTGAAACAATTCAAATTGTTTATTTCGGATTCAATGGTGAGTATCATTGTATTGCTCACAAATATGGAAATTTCTACAAAAAGGAGAAAAATACGCCGCGAAAATGACAACCATTATTGATACTTGTGCTGAGGTAATATATGCTCTGGTAGGATTGCTATTATTATCCGTAAGGAAGAAAGATAACCATCTGACAACGGCAGACCGTGATCCATCTGAAAGTGGAACAAAATATATTTCGCTCATGTCTAAAATAGATTCGATTTTTTGCTCAATTTCCTTGGATTCGATGATAAATGTACTCGCCAAGAACGAAAAGCTACTGATTGCGCCTATAAGGAAAAAAAGGGAAATGCTAATTGCTGTATGTAGAACTAGTTACAAACCTGGCTCATATGTAATAGTGGATGAACAGCTACTGGGATGTGGACGTTGTTCTTTTCGTATGTATATACCGTCAAAACCTGACAAATCTTATATATAAAAATGAATCGCAAAATGTGTTGCTAAGCGCAAAACTCGAGAACGGTTGGACCGATTTCGCTAATTCTTTTTTTAAAATGTTCCTTGAAGCACGAGGATGGTTCTTACGGAGAGAAAAATTCAAAAAAAAAATTTAAATTTTCGGAAAAAGTCTAAAAACAACACTTTTCTATACTCCCATACAAAAGATTTGTGATAATACTTAAAAGTCAATTTGAACTTTAATACCATACGATAAAGTTTGTGTTAGGCGATACGAAGTTCGCCGGGTCAGCTAGTATGGTATAAAAACAGTAGTTCTCTGTGACTCTAAGTCAAACTATATGATAGATGCAATTCCGTATACATATGGGAAAAGGTACAAACACAAATGGAGTACCCTTGGCATCTTTCTTTGTGAAGCAACTTGCCGAAACTATTCGAGGAACTAATTGTGATGTGACCATGGATAATTGGTTCATCTCAGTGCCAAGCAAAGGAATTATTGCAGGATCCACATAAATTAACAATTGTAGGTACAATTAGATCCAACAAGCTTGAGATCATTTCACAACTTTGAGCCAAGACAAACAAGATCTTCAATATTTTGTTATGATGGAAACACTGTACATTAGTATCATTCAGGCTAAAGAAAAATAAAAATGTTCTGCTCCTATCCACGACTCATGGAATTGGCACCAAAGGTGCGGTTGACATGTTTAATCAAATGTGCCATAGTATGTCTTGCAGTAGAAAGACTCAAAGATGGCCACTCTGCTTCTTTTACGGTATGTTGAATATAGTCATGGTCAATTCTTTTGTCATCCACGTCCATAATACTGCCAAAACTGAACAAAAATCATCTACAAGAAGAGCCTTTATCGAAGAAGTGTCAGATAAGATGATAGAGCCTTGGTTACGACGTCGACGCGAAACACCAACTTTGAGGCGGTTTCTAAAACGGAATATCGGTGCCATTTTAGGTGATATTTTGCCTGATGTACCAACCAACCCCGAAAATCAAGCCAGGAAAGTGTGCAACTTTTGCTGTTATAAAAAAACGTGTGACCAGATTTGCCTGCACCTCCTGTAAACATTACATGATCAAATGGAAATGAATGGAATTAATCGGATTGATTTTTTAATATTGTTCTTTTATGTTTTAATTCTTACTAAAAGTTCTTTCTAATTAATCTTTGTGGTGTTTTTTCAATATATCCCATATTCATTAAATTAGGTGACCTTAAAAGTATTGTGTATCAGAGACGTATGTTTATGAACAATGTGACCCTAAGTATAGTTTATGAATCTACCGTTAAATAATGCATAAAAATTTATTAAATCAATAAAAAATATATACAAACTACCATATATTATTAATAACATCTCCAGTGCTATTTCTTCTCCCTTCCACCTGTATGCAGACGATTTACAAATATACCGTCACTTTGGACTGGCTGAGTTGCATGAGACTATCAATCTCCTTAACAAGGACCTAGCTGCAATCTGTCAATGGGCCAATTCGTTTGGACTTATTATAAATCCAGCAAAATCTCAAGCAATAATTATCGGTAGCAGCCGTTTGAGAAACCGTATTGCCTGGGAAACAGTACCTCCAGTCTTGTACTGTGGCACACCGATACCATACTGCGACAAAGTTAGAAACCTAGGCTTGATTTTGGACAAAAACTTATCGTGGATAGCTCATGTCAACGAAGTCAGCCGAAGGATGCACTACACCTTCCACTCTCTTAAGCGTCTCCAATATTTTCTTCCCTTTCAAACCAAAATTCTGCTTGCGCAATCCCTTCTTTTACCTATCCTCGATTATGCAGATGTGTGCTATTTAGATGTGACAAAGGAGCTACTTAATAAATTAGAGCGTCTACAAAATCTTGCGATACGCTTCATCTTTGGTTTACGTAAATACGATCACATCACCCAATTTCGCACTCAACTTAAGTGGCTCCCAATCCAACTTCGCCGTGATATGCACATCCTTTCTTTTCTCTATAACATACTCCATGACCAAAATGCTCCCTCCTACCTTCGGTCCCGTTTCCTTCTTTCTCCTACCTCAACACGATCTAGAAGGTCTTGCATCACATCGATGCTCGAAATCCCCAGACATAACACCAACTTCCTCCTCAATTCATTCACAATACGCGCTGCAAAACTTTGGAACCATCTACCGAGAGTGATCCAAGACAGCACTTCAATTTATGCTTTCAAGGACAGGCTAAGGAAACATCTTCTCTCCGAAGCTATGAATCTCTCATAATTGTTGTACTCTCAATATATGTATGTATGTATGTATGTGTATGTATGTATATGTGTATGTATGTATGTGTGTATGTATGTATTTATGTATGTATATGTGTAGATATGTATGTGGGTATGTACGCATGCATATGTGCATGTAACTGTGTAAGTATTTAAGTATATATGTATTTTATATCACAAATGCGCTTATGAGTCCCGCGATAACATTTTCTCTCACCACCATGGGTAGACTGGTAGAGATCTCTTACAGAGATAAGTTCGCCCTTGCCAACATTTTTTGTAAACTTGTAATTATGATTTTTTTTTAAAGTGCAATAAAGAATATATATATATTTGACACACAAGCATAGTATACTCTTTTGTTGATTGTCAAAGTCTGTAGTCAAATTGTAAAAGTTTAAAAAAAGGTTCTTTATTCTTATTATTTTTTGGTTTTCTTTAACTTTAATTTTTAATTATGGTCAAATTTCGACGTCTCGATTTTTTTTTTTACAGAAACTTGCACAATAAGTTTTGCTTGCTGGCATTTTGATTTTACTTAATTATAAAGTTTTTTTTAAAGTATGTTTTATACATTTCAGACGTGACCTCCAAACGTTAGCAGGATTAAACTGGTTGAATGATGAAGTCATAAACTTCTATATGAATTTGCTGATGCAAAGGAGTGAGGAAAAATCTGATCTACCGAAAGTGTACGCCACTAACACATTTTTTTATCCCAAGCTCATGCAAAGTGGTCAAGCTGGTCTACGCAGGTGGACAAGAAAGGTAATTTGATACTAACTTTTGCAGTAAAACTACGCACGCTTAACTTGAAGAGTAAGCTGGTGAATGCGTGACGAGAGCGTTACAAAAAGTGTGATCAGGCGAGGAGAACGGAAATTGAATGGGAGATGTAAGAGATATAAAAGATGAGAGAGTAACGTTTCGTAAGTTTTAATTCAGTCGTGTGGTCTAAAGCACGCTCGTTTTTGTTATGACAAAATAAAAATTCATCTTCTTCTTCTTCTTCTTCTTCTTTGAGACTATGGTTCCATCAGCTATTCACTCATGATTTTGCCAATGACAAATGCTACAAGTGGATTATAAAATTCCGGAGACAGAATCCAGTTTTGAAAGTACAAAAGTGGGTTAATATTATTTTTCAGGTATACTATTATTTTTCACTGAATTTTTTATCAGTATTTGTGAAGATTACCCCTACAAACAAACAAAATTAGAAACTTCACCTCTTTATAAATTAGTATAAATCATAATTTTTTTTCTTATTGGCACGTGTTTTATGATAGTATCATTTCAGCCTAGCAGTCGTAAGACTGCCTAGAACAGCTACACTATAATAATTATAAATATTGTAGTTAATCATAACACATTGTAACATGTTAATCTATGAAGATATTACATTTCACTATTTTATATGCTACAATAATGGTACAAAATTGTCAGGATGATGAATATCCAGTCTTGAAAAAGTGTTACATTTATGGTTTCAAAAATAAAAACAAAGATAAATTATTTTTAAGGTGGATATATTTTCCCACGACCTGATGGTGGTGCCCGTCCACCTCGGAGTCCACTGGTGTCTGAGCATCATTGACTTCCGGAAGAAAAAGATAATGTACCTTGACAGCATGGGTAGCTCCAATCAAGCCTGCCTCGATGCCTTGCTGCAGTACCTGCATGACGAACACAAGGACAAAAAGGGACAACTCTTTGATAATAATGGTTGGACTACTCAGAATTTAAAGGTAAATTAGTGTCATTTTTTTAATATGATTTAGTTGGCAAACAAGCATACTGTTCACTGGATGGTAAGTGGATAATGTCACTTATAGTCACTACATCAAAAGCTTCCAGAACGCATTGCCGACCCTACCTCTGACCTTCCCATCGAGCTCTGACCACCTTACTCACCACAGGAACACAACACTTGAAAGCAGATTTATTCATGTACTAGCTGTGCCCGCGACTTCATTTATTTTACAGAGTTATAACATATATAAATTTCTAAATTAAAAGTAGCCTTCTTAGCCTTAAAAGTCAACTTCAACTTTCTGCCAGTGGAAGTCCCGTCAAAATCGGTCTAGCCATTTCAAAGATTAGCTAAAACAAACATACAGACAAAAATGCTAAAAAATGTTATATTGGTATATACCGTGTATACATCCATATGCATTTAGTAAAAAGCGGTTATTTTAATATTACATACAGACACTCCTATTTTATTTATTTGTATAGACCGATTTTACTTATTTTTATAGATAACAAAAGTAGTAGCTTTATTTCTTTGAGCATGATGACTTGGAAACAACTAGTAAACAACGAAGCCTAGTATAAAACAGATATTTTTAAATTATATATATTAATTGCTGTCATATATTTCACAGATTATCTGTGAGCCTTCTGCTTGTATAATTTTATAATCTTAAGTATAAAATTCTCGTGTCGCAATGTTAGTTACAATACTCCTCCGAAACGGCTGGACCGATTTTTATGAAATTTTGTGTGCATATCAGGTAGGTCTGAGAATCACCCAACATCTATTTTTCATACCCCTAAGCTATAAGGGGAAGGGGATTAAGGGGATTAATAACATATTTGGCAAAACAACGTTTGCAGGGTCAGCTAGTAATATATATAGTTTCTTTAGTATTATCAAGCTAAGATGGACCGACACCGTATCTGCTCATGGCCTACCCAGCCGATTGCATGATAAAAATCAGAAAAAAAAAGTATTATCAAGCTGATGAATGAGTGCATCAAAACAAGTCACCTTCAATCGCCCCCTTTAACTGCTATTAACCACCCCCATAAACTTTGTTGACATAAATACTATAGATACAAACCTGAAGGAATTATCTTTTCAATTATCTCTCTCAATTTCTATCGGATGTTAGAAAAATATTAATGTGAATAATTGAAATGTTTTCTAGGACATTCCTCAGCAGATGAATGGCAGCGATTGCGGTATGTTCGCTTGTACGTTTGCTGAGTTTAGTAGTCGAGACGCTCCCTACTCATTCTCTCAGGCCCACATGCCGTATTTACGTCGTAAGGCCGCTCTAGAGATACTACAGGCACGCCTTTTACTGTGAACTAAATCATATATTGTTTGTTACATACATTTGTAAATGCAGCAGAGTTCTTCTGGAAACCACGATCCACTAAAACATGAAACTGCTTCAAGGGTGACTTAATGTCATGTGAATATACTACCAGCAATTTTTATATCTTTAAAAGGCAGCTGGATTCTGTCCACGACTATTTTAAGTGTAACAGGTAGCGCTGTCTACAGACTGGGGTAAAAGATAATAATAACAGGTAACCAGGAGACCAAAGCATAACTGTTTCAACTGCTTGAAAATACTGCTAAAGAATTAGGCGTTTAGTCTTTAGAGAAATTAGGTAAAACTGTTATAGATATTACAGAACAACAACAATAGACACGAATAACTTTAATAATATATGATTTGTGTATCTGATACCAATAACCATTATATACATATCACTATTGACAATAAGATCCTGTTTAACTGCAAGAAGGAGTGATATCTTACGAAAAAGAAAAGAAATAAGTAGTTACGGAAACAAAAGAAAGTTCAAAAGTATATTTACAGAGCAAAATATTATCCAAAGTGAAACAAAATTATTAACAGCTGTTATAATTTTCTAAACTACATTCTGACTTGAGCAGAACATTAAGATCGAAATGATATCTAGATAAATAAGTAGTGTCTATTTGTCTATTATCAAAAGATACCTAACGCAGACACCAGCTGTTCCCTATTCGAACCCTAAAGGGTCCTGTATATATTAAATTTAGAGGCAACTTATGAATAAATAATTCTCAAATTTAGATAATGGAGTAAATTTGAGATTTTTTTATTTTAATTTAGTATAATTTTTTAATTTATTATAAGTGTGAAATTTATGTCTCTGGCCAGGACTCCAATGTGGCTATAAACTACGATTCTTACTCCCAAACTATTTTATACACAATAGTCCAATATTCGTTGCTTTAATCCCTAATTATTTATAAAGTACATTTGAAGAAAGAACTCAAATGCAGATATTAAACGGCTTGCCCCTTGAAGTCAGATCTAATAAATTAAAATGAATAATCTCGTACTGTTTATGTCAAGAAGTGGTCGTATTCACAAAGCAATTTTTATTTATAAATTAGTTAAAAAAACACCCTTGAAGTACATTCATATTTATTTCTAAGTTGATATTAAGTGATTGATTGAGTGCTCTAAGTGATGTGGTTTTTATATTTTGTTAAAAATGTTGTGTTGACTGTGTAAAAGTGATTCAAAAGGATTCCTTCACACTGGCTGAAAGAACTAGGAATTAAGGAAGCAGTGTTTTTTTTTATTATAAACTATATTTTCTCATAGTAATTGTTTATTTTATAAGAATGTTATAATTATTATTATAATAAAATTAAAATCTCGTATATATATATATATATATCGGTATTTTGTCATTATTTCCAATATATTCAAAGCAGAAGTGTGATGAAATCCCAAAAGAATATTTGTATAGACTACCCACATCACTGGTGTTGCTAGATCTCTGTGTATAGTGTGTTTTCTAACTATTCCAATCAGACTTGTTCGTACCATAACACATGAACAACATTCAAATAAAATCAAGACTGATTAGAATGTTAGATGGATATTTCTTAGTTCTAAATATATAATTTAGCTGTACATAATTTCCTTGGAATGACGAGTGTTCTTCCAGTAGCAAACGTATACACTTAGGCTATTCACTGTTCGATGTGATTAATATAAAAGCCTAGGTATTATTAAAAATTAAATTAAATGTAAGATTATCAGATAATTATTTTATCTTGCGATGCTCCTTAATTTATACCATATGTTACGTCATAAACCGACTTCAATATGTTTTGCCCGATTTAGGTTATCCCTAAAACTAAACTACATTTAAGAATAAGTCAAATGTATTATATGAGTCCGAAACATAGTGTTAAGTATTAAAATAATTGTTTATTTGTGAATTGGTTGAAGTCGGTTGAATATTAAATAATTTTTGTCATAGTCTTAATATACGACGTGTCTCAATAAGATTGAGAATATCCTATTTCACAACATTCATGACAGAAAGCTATATTCTTTTTTATCGTTGTTAATTTGCCAACAAATTCGGTATTTCATTGTAAAAATATAATCAGGACCTAATTAATATTACCAATCAAAAATACTAAAAGATTTCCTAATACCAACTGCAATATTTTTTTTTTTTTTTGTTTACAATTTTTTTACAACTTTGTCAAAATACTCTTTATAAATGTCATTCTTACACATAATTGCCAATTTTCCTGTTAAGTGAATAGTAGATAGTAATTATTACCCATTAATTATTACTCATAAAAAAAAAATATTTTTAGATATTATAAAATATAAAAAGTTTGGTTAGTTCATTTTTATACAATCCAAATACATTTATGTAAATAAAAAAATTCGTTAACAAAATTCTTTTTTCACAAGGTTTAATAGTCAAAGACAATATCATCATCTATTCTTTACTCATATTTTACCAGGAATAATGAATAGAAACCCTTCTCAAGTATATAAGTACTAATTATCACAGAATTAACTTCTTAATCACAAAAGTTTAATTGTAATGTATTTCACAATCATTTCTCAAGGATTATTGACAAAAAATATTAATTCTTTCGTTTAATGTTTAGTTTAAAATTTAATACAGTAAAGATCTGTTTAAAAGCTGCTACTGGCCAGAAAATTTAAATACAAAAGAAATAGCCGGTATTTAAAAAAAAAATGTAATAATATCCTTTCTGTCATGGCTTCGTAAAATTTTGGTAATTGAAATTTAATATAATAATTTTTAATGTAACAAATTTTGTTTTGTTTCCTATCCGTTATTAAAAGTTTTCTAAGCGAAGAATTAAATAAAAAACCGAAATCTTTGTAAATTGTTTCATTTTTTCATTTAAGAAACATTAGTTTATAAACAAAAGCAGCCATATGTTTTGTAGGCAATTTTGGTAATCTCAACCACGGTCTTATAGACAGGTCGGGAAACTAAGCCCAATTTAAATGGTGAGAGATTAGTACGATAATGTCATAACTTTTCGTTCGGTCCAAGGCCGCTGTATGTCACTGCTATCGGTATATGCGGTGCGCACTGCACGCCGTTTTAGTGAGGCTACACTGTAATTGGTTATACCTATTGAGCATAGAGCAACACGGAGGGGAGTGGCCATTGCGCTTGTTACCGATACAAAACTTTCTGTCATTTTTTGCGGGGGGAAATTACACACATGCACACTTTATCTAATTCGCACACAAAAATAATCGTCTGTCACTACGAAACTCACACATACTAAATTAAAATCACACTTACATTTTTCACACATAGATACATTCTATGTCATTACAGTATAATGACATGCCGCAACTACACTGAAAAGTTGCTAACAGCCGTGGTTGTTACAACTGTCGATATGCATTATCGATAAATTCAACTACTCGGTTAGGGAAATAATGTTTTTAAAGTGATACAAAGGTAGGATATTATTATAAAAATAGACTTAATTTATTATATACTACAAATTAAACATCTTCATGTAAAATAAACGATTATAAAGAGTAAAGATTTGATTGTTTGTTGTTAGCATTGAATAGGCTCCGAAACTATTGGACCGATTCAAAAAATTATTTCATCGTTGAGAAGCTACACTATCCTTGAGCGACATAGGTTATACTATATTTTTAAAAATATTAGGGATCTTTACTAAAACTCCAATAATGTAACCCAAGGGATAAAAAAATAACCTAAAAAATTCCTTACATTGCGTGCGCTGCAAAAACTAATGATAATAGAAATACAAAATGTAGTAAGACTTTGTAGAATACATCATTATCTACATTAATTGTATTTGCTCGGAAACGAAAAAAAAAACTGACTTCAATTACATCAACAAGTAATACAATATACGTAATATATACGCGTTATCAAAGGTTACTCAAAAAGTTGTTATCAGATCTCGATGAAATTTGAACGCGACCACATGATAAACATCAGCTTTCAATTAAATTAAAAATCATCAAAACCGGTCCACCCAATCAAAAGTTCTGAAGTAACATACATAAAAAATACAGTCGAATTGAGAACCTCCTCCCTTTTTGGAAGTCGGTTAAAAAGTGTCGCGACAGCATATGTCTAACTTTTATAATTATGTCACAATACGTTTGGTGCAACGTTGTTGTGCCAAACAATGGCAGTCTACAATAAACGATTTAAAGTTAACCCGCATTTTGTGGAGTTGATGATATACACGTTGATGTCAACGAATTGGGAATAGGGAGCGTAGCACTAATGGCATCATAAGATGATAGCTAGTCATCTGCTAGATTACATGATTTGTTGATGACTCTGAAAGAATGGATATTGTTAATTTTCAAAGTTGATAAATCTAAGCTTCATTTCACTTCTATGACTAAGGAACCATATCTTGATTACCTTGTACATGAGACAAAAAAAAAACTTACGGGACAAAAACAGTGTGGCGTTAGTGTTGGTTTGGTGCCCTCGACTAATCTTTCTATTGTTCGCCAACACTTGAAAGTTAGTGGTATTGATATGATCTGAACAAATTACACTATTTTTTGTGGGCGTCCAGGTTAATCTGTTATTACAATTTTTTTCCATGTATCCCTTAATTTGGATTTTCAGAAAACCTGCCAAATTTTTATATAAAACATTATGGTCGAAGATCACATTAAGTAATTCTAATAAAATGTATTAATACTCGTAATACGCGTATTATATTTAATTTAATGCAATTTTATTATACAACAATGTTTATTAAAAAAAGCTAGCAATATTATATTTTAAATAAATCAAAATCTCAAAAATGTCTGTCACCTCTTTTGCCTTTGCCGTTTTTATCGATAACTATCTACAGGCAAACCGGTAACAACACTATCGCTCGGCGACAGTGACTTCTCGGAAATAGACTCCGATCAGTCGCTCGACAGATCCGCATATTGTATGAGGGCGAGCGGCCTATGTTGGTAAACAAATCGAGTCAACACGACCGATAATATTTGTAATTTTTAAGTTTAAAAAAGGTTTAAAAGTAGTATACAAGTAATAATGTGATTAAAAAATACCTACGTATGAAAGGTAACGCCATGTTTTAGTAAATTGGACGTGCCAGATCTTTTTTTGAAGCAAAAAACAGAACAATTTGGCATTTTTTGAAGGACGTTGATTCAATCGCGCAACTAGATTTAGTCTAGTGATCAGTGCGTCTGCAACTAGTTTTATTGTATGCATATGGCCATTTGGCCTTACACCTTGACAGCGGGGAACGCCTGTACATGGCTACTCCTCTCCGTGTTGCTCTTTGCTATTGAGTGACGTTTCATTGCAATTTGTTAGATATATTTTTGTTTGTTAGGTATAAATGCGTGACGTGTGATAGAAAAAGAGAGAATGCTATTCAGTCTTCGTTGCACACCCAGCGATCGTCATGCCGGCTGTAAATCTTTAAACCGACGTACACCCACCTGCAGTTGTCCGACCTATGTATAAGACCGTGATCTCAACGGATGATGAGCGATTTGAGTGTTTCGACCTGCGCAGAAAAGAATTTTGAACATCGTCGTACAATTTTATTTATTTATTTATAGACACACCAACAGCATTACAAACATTACAATACAATCTTAATATATATAAATCTCGTGTCACAATGTTTGTCCTCAATGGACTCCTAAACTACTCCCTCCTACTCCTCCTAAACTACTTAACCGATTTTAGTCAAATTTGCACACCGTGTGCAGTTTGATCCAACTTAAAAGATAGGCTATATTTTATTTTGATATATTATGTTATTATTATATTTCAGAAAAAAATAAGGTGATACGAAGTTCGCCAGGTCAGCTAGTAATCTATAATTCACAATATTAAGATAGTATGCATGCCAATTACAGGTATGTACATCACACTTAATTAATTAAATTTGATCTTTATATAATCACAGATAGGAAATTAATACAAAAAAAAAACAAAACTAATGTGAGTACAATGATTGGTCAACTGCACTTATTTGCCAAAACTGTCACTCGTGCGCCTTTAGTGATTGATTTCTTTCCTTTGCCTCGGGGTGGCTAAAAAAAGCTAAAACTGATAACTACTAATTAGAACATCTATTTAAAATCCATTATTTTATTGACTTGTGACAAAATGGCTACCATCAGTAACATACGTAATGTGGATATATGGATAAGGTAATGACTAATGAGTAATAGATATTAACATTTTATTTTTAAACGGTTTTATTTAGCAGAATAACGTGTACTGACAAACTTCAAAACATATTTAATTAAATTTAACTAAAATCAATAACCTCACAGTTAGGTTGCTGTCATCTTTTGTAATTATCAAAGAGTATAACATTTTTTTCTGTTGCATGTAACGTTTATTACTATTGCAGTGTGTTAGTTTAATACATTAATATAAAAGCATTAAAATATATAAAGCTTATTCGAAGTGGTCTCTATTGACTGCAATACAGTCCTTTAAATGTTGAGGCCAGTAAGTATATCATGCATTCTTTCCATGAGAAAATTCTTCACTGCCAATCGTATGGATTGTTTTAGGTACTCTAAATTATCATGGCCTTTCGAGCAAGCCAGACTTAAACTGACCATATTTCATATCCAGCAGATTAAGATCGGAACTAGATGCCAGTCTTCAGCAGCCCCGGATCTACGATTTTTTTGGACCGGGACAAATGCTGGATAGTGGCACCGTCTCCCTTCAGGGTTTGAGAAAAACTGTCGAAACTAACAAATGAGTAGCATTTTTTGACCATTTGTGAAAATAATAACCCAGCTGAAAATTCCAAATAAAAAACGATGATTTGTATGGGAAGATATTGAAAACTATTCTATGTTTGAAACAGGGATTCCAAAATTGTCATACAATTTTTATCTGAGCTACCTGCATAAATACTGCCGCCTAGAACCATAAGACTTATTATTTATTTTCAAATTTTAATGAGAATGTTTTAACGTTGGCCCACGCGAAAAATACCCATTTGGTATTCTTGGCGTTTAAAACTGAAACCAGTCTTGTATTCGCGGTAAAAAATGATGACCATGAAATAGTAGATCATTTATATGTGCCGATATTAGAAAAAGAGAAGGGTCTAGAATTGATCCCTGTGGAACGCCTGCTTATAGCACAGATGCAGAAGACTATGAACCTGTTGAGTTCTATTAGTAAGATATGAATCAAAGAAATATATAAACCACAGAATTCAAATACATCTGTGAAAACATTATCAAATTTTAAAAACGTAAAAGAAAACATGAGATAATAGTTAATCTAATAATTGTGTTTGCTCGCAAACGAAAAAAAAACCGACTTCAATCACATCGACAAGTAATACAACGTAGATCGACGAAAAAATAGTCAAGCAACTACGCGTTATCAAAGGATTACTCAAAAAGTAGTTATCAGATCTCGATAAAATTTATATGTGACCAAATGATAAACATCAGCTTTTGATTAAATTAAAAATTATCAAAATCGATACACCCAGTAAAAAGTTATTGCGGATTTTCGAGAGTTTCCCTCGATTTTTCTGGGATCCCATCATCAGATCCTGGTTTCCTTATCATAGTACTAAACTAAGGATATCTTCTTTCCAACAAAAAAAGAATTATCAAAATCGGTACACCCAGTAAAAAGTTATTGCGGATTTTCAAGAATTTCCCTCGATTTCTCTGGGATCCCATCATCAGATTCTGGTTTTCTTATCATGGTACTAAACTAGGGATATCCCCTTTTCAACAAAAAAATTTCAAAATCGGTACATCCAGTAGAAAGTTATGCAGTATAATACAACGTAGGTCGACGAAAAAAGCGTCAAGTAAAAACGCATTATTAGATATAACTCGAAAAGTAGTTGTTAGATCTCAAATAAATTTAAATGGGACCAATTGGCACACACCACCTTTCGATTAAAGCAAAATTTGTCGAAATCGGTCTACCCGGTCAAAAGTTCTGATGTAACATACATTAAAAAAAAAAAAAACACAGTCGAATTGAGAACCTCCTCCTTTTTTGGAAGTCGGTTAAAAAGTTACTGTTATTCAGACCATTTTGACACACCACGGACTCGACACGTTTATAGCTGCGCACTATAATATCTCCTTGAATCAAGAATTTTCAGAGGAAGTATTGGAATAGTTAAAAAATTTAGTTGGGCGAAAATTCGTAGTGTCTGCTGCGTAGAACCGAAACTAACCAAACTAATTACTTTACTTAACAACTAAGATTTCTATTCGATCGAGTATATATTCAATTACTAGAAATTACGCGTATCTATTGCAAAAAAAAAACAAACGAGTGCTTTAGACTACACGACTGAACTAAGACTTTTTTAGCTTCATCTAACATATATCTCCCTCTCAACTCTTCCGTTCACCTCGCCCGATCATGCTTTTCGTAATGCTCTCGTCATCATAGATAAAGTAAAAAAAAACTTTTTTTACTTGATCTATGCTCGTCATGTATTCATCAGCTTACCCCCTAAGTCAAGCGTGCGTGAAGAACTTTTACGTCAAAGCTCTAAGCACTACCACTACCTAATCAAATTAAATACGAGTAAGTACTTAATAGCGTGAACTCGTGTGTTTTGCCCATAGTCACCACGCTGGGCAGGCGGGATGGTGATCACAGGGATGGTGTTGTCGCACCGAAGACGCTGCTGCCCGTCTTCGGCCTGTGTATTTCAAAGCCAGCAGTGAATGGTTATCCCGCCATCGGTCGGCTTTTTAAGTTCTAAGGTGGTAGTGGAACTGTGTTATCCCTTAGTCGCCTCTTACGACACCAATGGGAAGAGAGGGGGTGGCTATATTCTTTACTACCGTAGCCACACAGCGAATGCAATGCAGCGATGGGCAAAAACCATGAGTTCACGGCAAGAATGGTGAACTTGCCTATGTCCAGCAGTGGACTGTGGTGATGATGCCGATGAAGTACTTAATATCACTTTAGCTTATTACAGTCCACTGCTGGACCTCCATAAGTTCGTCCCAAAAATGGCTTGAACTCATGTGTTATGCCCATAGTCGCCTCGCTGGGCAGGCGGGTTGGTGACCACAGGGCTGGCTTTGTCGCACCGAAGACGCTGCTGCCCGTCTTACGGACTATTATGTTATATGTGTATATTATGTATGTTAGTTATGAAGTACTTAATATGTCTTAATATCATTATTTGCTTTAGTAATAACTTAAATACATTTTCAAAACTTAGGTACCTACCTAATTACCCATAGAAAATATAAATGCAAAATTAAAAAAAAAGCGTCAACCCTAACTGAAATGTTCCCGATCCGTCCGTGTTATAATTACTTAGACATGCTACTCCGTGCTACTCTTGGATTTGACTATTAAAAGAGTACTTTGCAATTAAATATTATAATTAATTTAATAAAAGACAGTAAAAAATTTGTAAAATATGTATTAATTATTATACGATTATTTTCCAATACGAAAAAAAATACTAATATACAATAGATTTATGACATTAATTCTATTATTCTATTTATACAAGAAAAAAAAATCAAATAGATCGCTTTATCTCGCGGTACGATTGTATTGATCAATACGCAAGTCGCAAACAGTTAGTACTTTTATGTATGTATAAAATGTGACGTAGCGATCACGCCACCTTTTCAGACTGCTTGCTGTGTTCTGATTGGCGGAATCTCTCACCCCAAATGAAAACAAGGCACATTCAACATGTTCAGGGTTGTACCGTCAATCGATTACTACTAATAATTATAATCGACTTCCTACAACCAAAGAATTTTTTTAATATTCAATTAACAGTGGTTACATTAATTCTTATTCCTTGTTAATAAATTTACATCTAAAACAACCAAATTTAATAATAAGAAAAGAAAAAAAAAGTCATTTTTGATTTGTAATGATCGATGATGTAGACGAATATTTTCTAGTCGATTAATTTTAGTCGACGTTTTGACGTTGGAAAACATTCCTTGATATGTACGTCACTATTCGTTCGCAGACGATTCGTAGTTCGTGGGTTCTGCTTGTGTTTAATAAGTTAGTTTTGAAAAATCTGTGATAATTTGAGTGTTATTTGAACAGAGGCGAGAAAAGTGAGAAAACTAGCGGTAAGTGTCTGAATTTATAGTTTCATATTTTCCAATTAGAAAATGTGGGTATTATTTTTAATAACATACCTCTCATAACCTAGACGTTATCGTATTAAATATTACTTTCTTTTTTCTTTTTCGTATTATCTAGTTTTATGTTTTAATCGATTTAAAACAAAAAGAAAAAATTAAAAAAAGATTAAAAGTACGTCTTTAAGAATACGTACTTTAAAAAAAATACTTAATATGTACGTAATATCTTTAACATCGGCTTATTTCTTTCGATTTCTATATATTTTTTTGGTAATTGTTTTGATGTGTATACTTCAATGTCGTGGTGTATTCTGAAACATGTATTTATTGTAAGACTGCTGTCGAATGATAACAAGATTTTTTTTACATCCCCATTCATAAAAATAAAAATTTACTAGGTTTGTTAAAGTATTATATACGAATTTATTTTCACACTATTACACGCAACAAAAAAAAATGAGAAAACTACAGAGATATTGTTGTTATTAACCATAATTTTTGGGACCTATGAGTATTTACTAAGAAGTTGTTTATTTAGATCTCTGATTATAAAGTAAATTAATTTTAGCTTGTATTACAAATAATTATTGTATTTCTACCCTAACGTGTCGTCTTGGGTGTACTTAAAAATGATTATTAGAAAAAAAGTTCTAATCTCTAAGCAGTGTATAATAGATTAAAAAAAAATCAAATGTGAACACAAAAGGTAGGTAGATTAAAAATATTCTTTATTTAATATTTACTATCTCAAAGAAGAATTTATATATTATTTTCTTATATGGTATCAAAGTACAAGTTATAATTAGAAATTTTAATCATTGTATCCTCTGATGCCTGACAAGCCAATCCCCTTTGTATCTGTTACACACATACACAGTAAACACTTTGTGTGAAATATATTTTATTAGACTTGTTGTTTAAAATAAAAAGAATGACATGCAACAGTTATAATAATATAATTAAACATGGCACATGTAGGTATACTATATATCAAGTTTTTTTTTAACCGACTTCCAAAAAAGGAGGAGGTTCTCAATTCGACTGTATTTTTATTTATTTTTTATGTATGCTACATCAGAACTTTTGACCGGGTGGACCGATTTCGATAAAAAAATTTTAATCGAAAAGGTAGTATGTGCTAATTGGTTCCATTTAAATTTATTTGAGATCTAACAACTACTTTTCGAGTTATATCTAATAATGCGTTTTTACTTGACGCTTTTTTCGTCGACCTACATTGTATTATACGACATAACTTTTTACTGGATGTACCGATTTTGATAATTCTTCTTTTGTTGGAAAGGAGATATCACTAGTTTAGTACCATGATAAGGAAACCAGGATTTGATGATGGGATCCTAGAGAAATCGAGGGAAACTCTCGAAAATCCACATAACTTTTTACTGGGTGTACCGATTTTGATAATTTTTAATTTAATCGAAAGCTGATGTTTGTCATGTGGTCACATATAAATTTTATCGAGATCTGATAACTACTTTTTGAGTAATCTTTTGATAATGCATAGTTACTTGACTATTTTTTCGTCGATCTACGTTGTATTACTTGTTGATGTAATTGAAGTCGGTTTTTTTTCGTTTGTCTGCAAACACAATTATTTAATGTTTTAACAGACAATCTGAATGTAAGTCACAGAAATAAAAAAAAATATATATATATATATTGTGATGAAATTGGAATTTCTTTTACTGTTTTTAATATTGATAAATGTGAACTTATGATGATCACATAATTGTTTATGAAAAGTTGTTAAATTTTAATAAATGTATAAGTAGTGTTATCATGAAAGTTTTGAGCGCGATGTACAAATATTTTATATTATTAGTACTGACTCAGAATTAAATAATATGTCTAAGTTCAATATCTAAAAAATACATAAAACATTCTCCGCAATAAATATGTATACTTGCTAATTTACAATTTCTATAAATGGGGTGTGTTGACATTTGACAAGTACGAACAGTTTGTATCGGAAAATAAAATTGATGCTTTTACTACTTTCCTGACAATTCATCTTTTAAACCTTTAGACTACTTCAAATATCAAAATTAGCCAAATTGGTTGAGCCGTTTTCTAGTTTTAGTATGATTAACAAATTCCATTTCACTTATATGTAATATGCTTTATATAATAAAGCCATTTAAAAACATTACATTTATTTACATAATTTATTTCTATAAATACAAAGACATTATTTTTATTACCAATTTAAATATTTACATACATTTGTAATTTTGTTTATTTAAATATGGAAATGACTTGATTAAAAAACTACTGAAAAAAAAATTTTTTTTTTTAATGATATATACTATGATTTTGTGTTACAGATAATTCATCATAATATAATTATTTAATAATTTCAAATTTTATAGTTTTTAACGTGTGTCTGTGAGTTCATTACAAAGATCATCCGACTTAAATGTTTTATTTGTGTTAAATTGTACTAAATGAACAACATTAATAAAAAAAGTTTGCTTGTAAAATGCATTTTACAAACGAACTTTAATCTTTTCTATAAAAATAATTATCAGCACTTGTTATGATAAGACGCTGATAACTTGGAAGTTATCAGCGTGACCCCGACACTAGGCAGCCCTTCCAGACCCCTGATAGGCTATCTCTGACCTTCAGTAGGTGATAACAAAGTCTGAAGTTCAGTGGCAATGGACACAAATATTTACCGCCAAGACTTCCCTGTTGTTTGAATCACTATTTAGTTACTTTTATCGAGTGCTTATATGAAAAGAAATATTACACATCTTCTTTTTCATCTTCTTATTTATTCTTCTTCTTATGTAAATAAAAATGAATGTTGCTAAGCGCATAACTCGAGAATGGCTCGATCAATTTGGCAAATTTATATTTTTGTATGTTCCTTAAGGACAACGGAAGGTTTTAGTTAAAAAAAAAAAAACAATATCATATAAACTTTTGACAGAACAAAGTCTGTCCGGGCAGCTAGTCTATAATATAAAAATGAGTCGCTGAATGTGTTGCTAAGCGCAAAACTCGAGAACGGTTGGACCGATTTCGCTAATTCTTTTTTTTAAATATTCCTTGAAGTACGAGGATGGTTCTTACGGAGAGAAAAATTCTAAAAAAAAAAAAAATTTAAATTTCCTGAAAAAGTCTAAAAACAACACTTTTCTATACTCCCATACAAAAGATTTGTGATAATACTTAAAAGTCAATTTGAACTTTAATACCATACGATAAAGTTTGTGTTAGGCGATACGAAGTTCGTCGGGTCAGCTAGTATAGAATAAAAATAACAAATACATATTATGTCTGAAAGTATATACTTCTAGGTTTTAAGATAATTTTTATATTTTCATTATGTTATGATACTGTCGGTTCACCGGTTTTGGGTGAAGTTTATCCTGCAAATAACTTACAATTAGACTTTCGGTCGGCTTTTTAAGTTCCAAGATGGTAGTGGAACTGTGTTATCCCTTAGTCGCCTCTTACGACACCCACGGGAAGAGAGGGGGTGGCTATATTCTTTACTACCACACAGCCACACAGCGTAATAAAATAAATATTCTAATATAATCAATGGTAAAAAAGATTAGTACATCAAAGGGTTTTATTTGTTGAATATTGTCATTGGTCAAATAGCATTATCCCCAACTGGTGAAACAACTTGGTGTTGAATTCTTAAATGTATATGATTACTAGCTGTGCCCGCGGCTTCGCCCGCGTAAATCCGTTCTTAGCGAATGTTTACGCCCTATAAGAAACCTACCTGCTAAATTTCAAGTTTTTAGGTGTTATAGTGTCGGAGATTTTGTGATCAGTGAGTCAACCTATAATCCCCCGTTTTAACGCCAAAAAGGAGTTGATTTCTAAAGATATATTATTTGGACACCTTTCCACCATCTATAGAGCTTACATTTTAAATTTCAAGTCTCTTACTTCAAAAACATAGGACTTTCATACAAAATTCCAACCCCCGTTTTATCCCCTTAGGGGTCGAGTTTAATAAAATCCGTTCTTAGCGAATGTTTACGCCCTATAAGAAACCTACCTGCCAAATTTTAAGTTTGTTATAGTTTCGGAGATTTCGTGATGAGTGAGTTAATCTACCACCCCCGTTTTAACCCCAAAATGGAGTTAATTTCTATAGATACATTATTTGGACACGTTTTCGCTATCTATAGAGCATACGTTTTAAATTTCAAGTCTCTTACTTCATAAACATAGGACTTTCATACAAACTTCCAACCCCCGTTTTACCCCCTTAGGGGTCGAGTTTCGTAAAATCCATTCTTAGCGGTAGTTTTCGCCCTATCAGGAGCCTACCCGCTAAATTTCAAGTTTGTAAGTGCTATAGTGTCGGAGATTTCGTGATCAGTGAGTCAAACTACGATCCCCCGTTTTAACCCCAAAAAGGAGTTGATTTCTAAAGATACATTATTTGGACACCTTTCAACCATCTATAGAGCTTACATTTTAAATTTCAAGTCTCTTACTTCAAAAACATAGGACTTTCATACAAACTTCCAACCCCCGTTTTACCCCCGTAGGGGTCGAGTTTCGTAAAATCCGTTCTTAGCGGATGCCTACGTCTTATAAGGAGCCTACCTGCCAAATTTCAAGTTTGTAGGTGTTACAGTTTCGGAGATTTCGTGATGAGTGAGTGACCTTTCGCTTTTATATATATTATAGATTGATATTATTTATAGAAGTTCATCAATCCTGGCACCTAAGTCACGTGTTTTCCTAATTTAGGTGCAAGGTTTTCAATGTATAAAACGTTTAAAACAAAAAATTGAAAATGTACAAACCAAAAAAATAACTTAAAATTGTGCATATTGTTACCTATTTAAATTTAAATGTTTTAGTATAAATTTTGTTGTTGTATGGATTAATTAGTTGTACAGCTTTCTTCAATGTTTGTATTTTAGATGACTGATGATGGTCCAATAAAGGATCGAAATGTCGCATGAATTTGCAATTAGTGGTTTGATTGGCACCTTATGTCCACTTTCCTGCGAACCGTCAAAGAATATTTATAACAAATGGACAGAACGATAAATAAAGTTTAAAACAAAGTTTACTGAAATTCAAATTTTTTTTTTTAGTTTCTAGTAGGCACAGGTTCTCTGTGGTTTGGAGCTATGACCTTAATAGATGAAAATGTTCAGCGGCTATGTCTCCTTGTGGTAAATGTTACGGCAGTCATTATATCTAGAAAGAATTGATAATGCCAAATTAAAATAAATTTTCTCATTATGAAGTTTTTATATATTTAGATATGCAGAGAATACAAGAGGTAGGCATTAAATAAGACCACGTTTATTGCATATCACAAGCTATATACAAATAGTTAGTTATACATAATTATTTTCAGTTGTAGAACCCATCTTATGCCTAAACCATTAATTCTGGCTCTTATGTATCTCGGAATAAAGTTTAGTTATAATTTAATTATTTCGTTCGTTTTTTTTAGTTTTGCGATATTTTAATAAATATTAATCCAGAAAATTATCTTCACTTTAGATAGCAATGTGGAGCTTAAAAAGACGACCAAATTTAAATTTCGTTATTTGCACTCTTTGCCTAAAGTGTGATCGATATTATTCACTCGACCTTCTAAAGCAAATGAATAAAGGTATCTTTAAAACTTACTGCTTAATCGAATTCATAAGAATTTCGATATTTTGTTATCACGTATGTCACAAAGTTTCGAAACGGTGTCTTTTGAGAATACTTCCGAGAATTATCTTGATGAGATTGAAATTTAACGGCAGTTGTGACTCATTCCTTTAACAATAAAAAAAAATCGTATTTACAGACTAGTTTACTATCGGAAACGTATCATTGGTGGATATTGTTTTTTTTTTCACAGATTTTGTGAACTGAATCAATTTCATATTAGTTAAACTACTTTCACTAGCCCGTTGGCGCAGTTAGTAGTGACCCTGATTTTTGCACCGGGGGTTGTGGGTTCGATTCCCACTCCAAGTCTGGGTGTATTATTTATTGTTTCCTATTACACAAGCGTTAAGGTGCTTACTTTAGGGCCAGACGATCGTGTGTGTATTGTGTAGATATTTATTATTATTATTAAAACGAAAATGTGCCAGGTTTTATGTAATTGAATGAATATTCACCTGAAAATAATTGAAATGTCAGTACCAATTACTAATGCGGTACTAATGTTTAGCACTGTCCTTTGAAATGTGAAAATGTCTGTCTACCCTGAACTAATACAACCATAGTTTTTGTATTTTAATCAGGTTTGTCTAAAATGTGTTATTAAATGGCTGGTTTGCAAAGAAGGCACTGTGCACTAAGACCATTTTTTTTTTTAATTTTTTAATAATCAATATTCATCGCCCAATACGTTACATTTGCGTAATCATCAGTGCTGTCTTGGCACTAGTGAAAGCCATTATCGAAATAATAAATATAATTAATATTAAAGGTGCAGAATAAAGATAAAATATAATTTCAATATTATTTTAATAAAAATTTTCATCGTTGAAAGTAGACGACATAATAAAAACCTTTATTATTGATTTTAAATGCTGAAGTTTCAAAAATTCTCAATTGTTCTCGTGTCTACGTGTATTAATATTGCATTACATTTATTACTGGCTGTGCCCGCGACTTCGTCGCGTAGCATTTAACAACAAAGTTATCGTTCAGTTCAAAGAGTTATAAAATAAATAAATTTCTAAAATAAAAGTAGCCTAAGTTACTTCTCATTACATCAGCTATCTGCCTGTGAAAGTCCCGTCAAAATCGGTCCAGCCGTTTCAGAGATTAGCCGGAACAAACAGACAGACAGACAAAAATTGTAAAAAATGTTATTTTGGTAGTTATGTACCGCGTATACCATCCATATGCATTTAGTAAAAGTGGTTATTTTAATATTACAAACAGACACTCCAATTTTATTCATTTGAATAGCTTTGATATATTAATAAACCTTTTTACGTTAAAAAGATGGATTTTGTGTTATTTGTTTTATCTGTGTGTGTTGTTTTGTCTGTTTTTTTGTTATAATTTAATTTTAAATTGGATATTAATTTTTTCTTATCTGTTCACCGTTAACCGCTGCTAACTATATCGTATCAATGTCCAAAGGTTGCCTAAAAATCCCTTATAGAGATAACATCGTCTTTATACACCTGTTTATGTATTATTTTTGTTGTATTAATTCGTACTGTGGTGTATAATTTTTATTTTTATCTAGCTTGTATTAATTCAATGCGTTGGTTATTCTTGTTGAATTGCTAACAACTTTTAGTAAGTCTAATAGAAAATGCCTAATACTTTTAATAGTATAAATGCGAAATTTTGTAAAGATGGGATACTTATTTCTCACTCTTTTACTCAAAAACTGCTGAATTGGTTGTAACTTGATACGTAGATGAGATAGTTGGAAATTCAGAATAACATATTGGCTACTTTTTATGCCGGGTGCATTTCTACGGGATTGGAAATTACGCGGATATGACCGCGAAACAACTAGTTCCCTATAAAAAAAGGTTTTAATCCACCTAGCTAATCTATGTATATCATCACGTCTTAGAATTTCTTCGCAAATATTAGTTTTCCTCACTAAGTAACCATAACAATAAATATAAAATAATTTGGGGTTAATCACAATAGGTATAATCTAGTAGAAAAACTCTCTTTAAACATCTCTCGTCTTCAGTTCAATTTGTTCCGTCAATTATTCGTTTGAAAATAAAAACTGTTTCGTTTTTTTTAAGCCAAGAACAGGTTAATCGGACCAGTAAACATTTCCTATTGTCCCGATCACAAAAAAAAAGATATATTTGTTTTATTTTTTAAATTTATTTCAAACACTATAGGGAGGTACACTTTATCCCCCGGTTCGAAAATATAGTGGATCCGGGTCTGACTATAGTTGTCACAATCTCTGAGGATACAACGAATTTTGAAGACAATTTAATTATTAAATATAGTGGTGCCAGTATCGATGGGAATGATAGAGTCTGGTTCAGGATTTTTATTCACTGGATTATTTCGATAATTCTTTTGGTGGTATTAGAAACCATTAATACAAAAGAAGTTGAAGAATCTCGTCCAATAATGCGCATAAGATTTCTACGTGACGTTGGCCAAATTATTTATGCTATTTTGACACTATTAGAAGTTTAATGGCTTGATAGTAATAGTTTACTGGCTTTCCCATAAAATCCAAACTTAAAATACCTAGAAGACTGCTATTTTGAAGAGTTATTTTTTGAAATTTACATATATAATAATAACTAGCTGACCTGGCGAACTTCGTATCACCTTATTTTTTTCTGAAATATAATAATAACATAATATATCAAAATAAAATATAGCCTATCTTTTAAGTTGGATCGAACTGCACATGGTGTGCGAATTTTATTATAATCGGTTAAGTGGTTTAGGAGTCCATTGAGGACAAACATTGTGACACGAGATTTATATATATTAAGATAATTATTCCTAAAAATTAAATGAAAACTCTTTACCAAGTCGTAAATTAAATAGCTGTCTGAAAGTTAAACTTCAGCGCACACTGCTGATAAAACTTTGGCTTCCTTCCAGACTATTTGACCCCAGAAATTTTACCTCGAACAAAAGATGAGTAATACTAACTAGACTAACCTTCCAGCATCATCTGCATTTTAATATTTGTCGGATTGGATGCATTTTGACTTTACTGCTCCATGTTATGATTGACTTTTGAGTTAGTATAACAAAAAAAAAACACAAAAAATTGTAACTTTCTCTCTCTCTCTCTCTCTTTCTTGCTCTCTTTCTCTTTCTATCTTCACTAACTTATATCTTCCTCTCAACTTCCGCTCGCCATTCCGCCATCCATTGTACATGGAGAAAGAATTATTTTTAATGTGAAACTATTTGGATATAGATTCTGGAGAAATCGGCAAGAAATTCCGTGGTTACTCTTTTAAAATCTGTCCATCTTTATAATTTTGTCATGTTTTGTATGAATTGTCGACTAAAACAAACAGACATCTTCCGTCTCCATATGATTAGAGCAAGTTACCCAGTAACGGTTACGTTTACCGCAGTCGAAGTAATCCGCACGGCGGGTCTATTCTCGTCGGAGGTGACGGGCGGTGGACTTCGCCCCCGGACCATTATCCCATCGCCTGCCCGACAGCGGCGCGAGTGTCGTCTTCCGCTCTCTACCATCCGCTTACGGTTCCCATAATTTTTATATAACCCGGATAACTAGATCTTATACCACGATTAGCTGTTGCTTCTAACATCGTTCAATACAAATTTTCTTATTATTCCACATGTTAATATGCTATGAAAAGGTATAAAATTTTACGTATTGCAATATTTTTCGTTGATACTCTATTCAACAGAACTAAAATATTGTTTCAATTCGAACCAATATTTTCTGATATTAACGCATTGAATCATACAAACTTGCTTTAATTCTTAAGCATAGATATAGCGGAAAACCGGGATGTCTGGCACGAACTTGGGGAGGCCTGTGTCCAGCAGTGGATTGCAACAGGCTGAACTGACTGACAGACTAAATATACGAAAATTTTAAAGAGTGACTTAATGGTTCCAAGCATGATAAGAATATGTCTACTTGGAACTTTGGACTCGGTGGGAAAACGAGCTAAGAGACTCATAGGTGACCCTACTCTGACAGACACTAAGTTGCAGAGTCTCGATCATCGGCGTAGGGTAGCTCGTCTGTCGGTGTTCTACAGAATATATTTCGGTGAGTGTGCGAAGGAATTGCACGATCTAATTCCCCCAACAACCTTCCGCCATCGGGACACTAGGCGCGGTCGATCGTTCCATCCTTATGTCATCGATATGCCATCTACGCGCACAAAACGCTTTGGCTCTACTTTCCTGATGCGCACAGCTAAGGAATGGAACTCGTTGCCCGCGTCTGTGTTTCCCGAACGATACAATCTGGGTGCCTTCAAGGCCAGAGTGAATAGGCTGTTATTAGGCAGGCATGCTCCACCTTCGACCGCATCGTCACTTAACATCAGGTGAGATTGTGGTCAAATGCCTGCCTATTTGTCATTAAAAAAAAACATACTGGACTTGATACGAACGCCCAGACCACGACTAAAATTTCTTATATGAATGATTGTCAAAGCTAGTTGCTGTGAATCTGTGACTATAGCGCTAAAAAGTCGTAACAAGAATAAACATCGAATCTCTTACCCGTTATTCTTACACTGTTTTTTGATTCACTTAAAACAGGAAGTCATATGTGAAATTCTCTGACCATGGTTCTCTTAAAAGTACCGAAATATTAGGAACTCACATTAATCAAAAACAAACATGGCAATTATTCAGTTATCCATAGGTAAGTATAGAGAAAGTGTGTGTCAGCTCCGACGCACGACTGTAGTTTACTCCTTCAGATCGACTAAATAGGCATAAAAAGGCTTACTAGTCTAAGAAAAAGATTAATACCATATCAAATGGTAAATAAACGAATCAAATAACATTGTCTATCGTAACGTAGAAGGCGTTACGAGAAACGTAACGAGGCTTATACTCATATTTTTCTCATACTGGTGGCCTTATATGAAAATCGATTCTTACGAAGTCAACTTCAATAAAATCCTAATAAATTTTTACTTAAAAAATTCTAGAAACAATGTTATCATATTCAGTTGACGTTTCTTTGTTATCGACATAACGAAACGTCTTTTCTCAGCCGCTGAATGATCTAATATCGAGCTGTAAATATTTATGAGAGAAATTGCTTGACTGACTAATCAAGGCCTCGACGCTCAGCTGCGAATCGATATCTATAAATATGAGTTCCGTATACGCTACTTAAAAGAAAATTTAGGAAAAATTGGAAAGTATAGGAGGTTAGTATTCGGTCAACTAGTGAAAAATATTTCACAGTATGCTAATGTTGTCCGATATTTTTGTACCTTAATCACCAAGATACCTTGCCCAGTCAAAATAAAAACAAGTCTTACATCCGATATATGTACATATGACGGCATAAAAAAATTGTATATTCGATACTATGTACAATTGTACATATCTCTGTGCTAAATTTGATCCAGCTCCATTTAGATATTTCTAGCGTGATTGCCCTGCGGTCACCAACCCGCCTGCCCAGCGTGGGCAAAATGGGCAAAACACATGAGTTCACGCCATTTTTGGCGTGAACTTGTGGAGGCCTATGTCCAGCAGTGGACTGCGAAAGGCTGCTGTGATGATGATGATGATGATGTGATAGTGTGATTGAGTAATAATAGAAAACAATGTCTGAACTTTTCGCGTTCAGCCTGTAACATCCCACTGCTGGGCATAGGCCTCTTTCTACATATAGGAGAATGATCGGTTACTTTTAAATGTGCTAAAATTGAAATCTACGGTAAACGCGAGTATGAAATAAAATATCGAATGCGCATCGTTTGTAAAATAAAATCTTTAAAATTGACTGATATCGAGTATGTCTGCATCCCATCAATATTATCAGAGGGTGAGGTTTTTACAGAGGTTCATTGACATCCGGTAACACATGCAGACACAACCAATCATGCGATAAGATAGTCTTTCTAAATTTAAAAATGGAAAAATACGTAGAATTGTCAACGACCATAGATAAGATTCTTTTTTTAAATTTAAATTGTATTTTTGTGCAATCGTATTTAACAATGCTTGATAAGTCTTCAGTTTCCGATCAAAAGAATTCATTTGACTCACGAGGGATTTATTGTCTTCGTGTCCTTTACTGTTCACTTATAAACAAGTATATACAACACATCTTATATACTGAATTGGTGCTTCAGTATAAAAGTGAAATTATGGATGTATTCTAGTTAATCTAATCTATTACAACATAATTAATTTATTTATTTATATTTACTTTCTTCACAATACACAACAGTAACCAAAAAACCTTTTTTATTTTTTTAACTTCCTGACCAATGGCAACAATTATTACGATTGATTTTCGAATTCTGTAATTTACATAAATACTCACATCTACCACTTGAAGTAAAAATTTATGCAAAGAAAGCATGGTAACCCTAGCAATTTTCTTAACTTACTCATTCGACACGTTCCACTGTTGTCTCACGTGTGTAGGAGTCTCGCAAACGAGGTTCGACAGAGAACTGACAGCGTCTTATTAGGAGGGAACAGGGTTCGTTTTAGAACAAGTTTCAACCACTGCCGTATCCGTGCAGTAATGCCAGTGATTACTGGTGATTAGTTTCATTCTGTGCTATCATTTCTTGACTGTACATATGTCTATTTATGTACAGCGATGTTTTGATATAATTTTAATGTGTCAAAATATATACGTTTGTCTTTAATATTAAGTAGAATCTCGTTTTTGTTTCTTATTGAAACAAAAAAAAAAACGCCCTCAACTAACATCGATACCTAATAAAATGAGAACATCATTAACGTGGGTAGTCGAAAAAGTAGTCAAATAAATACTCGCTTCGGCCTGTAATATCCCACTGCTGGGTATATGCCTCTTTCCCCATATAGGAGAAGGATCAGAGCTTAATCCTCCACGCTGCTCCAATGCGGGTTGGCGGATTACTGCGGCTGGCGGTGGACTGTAAATACTCATTGTTGGGGAAAACTCAAAAACTACTTTCATAAGATTCCGCCTAAATTTGAATAGGACGACAAGCATCAGCCTCCGAATAAAAAAAATTGATACATTGGTACGTTGATGGGCTTCTAATAATAATTACGTATAAGGTTTATCATTTAAATTATGAATGAATTTTAATTACACTTAGGAAATAACCAAAACGTAGCATGCTTGACCTTCAGGCTTAGAAGAAATATAATGCAAGGCAAGCGAGCAGCTGTATTGTCTTCGATATTGTCACTCAAGTGTTTTGAGTATTTACGAAACAATACGTGAGACACGTACGAATCATCTAAGGTTAACGACCACCACGAGTTTTGGCATGATTCAAATGACATTTTTGATAGTGCATTAGTCCCATATCAATCATTTATACGTGTACATACAGGCATAGTGCTAAAAATATATACAGCTTATATAGCAATGTATATCTACTATAGAAGCAGGTGTACTGCACTCACTCGACTTAATGACATTTTGACTTCTTGAGTCTACTGACAATGACGTCAAATGATCTTCTTGAAGACCAGACCAATAGTAGTTAACGTAGACCAATTGTAGTTGTGCCAATAGTAGTATAGTTGTGCCTCATAGTTCTATCTGCTTAATTTCTGGTCCCGTGGGAATGTTGAGACTGTATGTCGTCTGTTTTATCCTAGATATCCTATGTCCTCTGTCATTCTACTAACCCAACTATCCTACTTTTCCGGTTTTTCAGCAAGATATATACGTCGGGATAAAAGGTAGTTTTTGTGTTTTTTCTTGGACATCTGACCAGTCATTCTACCTCCTTAGTTATACAACCTCCAACCTCTCAATACTCCAGATTTTGTGCTAGATATTTCCTGTCGAATGTGAATAATTTTCAAGCTATAAATTGCTCGAAACCAAACTGAAATAACTTTGTTTATTTACTTTTCGCGGTTAAACGCTAAATTTTTATTGTTGTATTACATTGTTGACATTCTACGAAACGTGTCACAACATTCATCATAACTATGTCCGTGTACATAAACAACCAGTCACATGCAGTATTCGTTATTTTATTGTAATTTAATTTAATATTTTAAATCGAAATCAAAATTTAATTCATTAGAATGTGCTTTAAAAGTACTTTAATCGCCATTGAAGAATAATTCCTTCTTATCGTTGTTATTACAAGCTTTTATTAATAGCTATCTTCGATTAAGAATGAACAGCTGCTGCGAAAAATCAGCGAAATCATCATTACAGCCTATACAGTCCACTGCTGGACATAGGCCTCCACAAGTTTACGCCAAAAATAACGTGAACTCATGTGTTTTGCCCATAGTCACCACGCTGGGCAGGCGGGTTGGTGACCGCAGTACTGGCTTTGTCGCACCGAAGACGCTGCTGCCCGTCTTCGGCCTGTGTATTTCAAAGCCAGCAGTTGGATGGTTATCCCGCCATCGGTCGGCTTCTTAAGTTCCAAGGTGGTTGTGGAACCTTGTTATCCCTTAGTCGCCTCTTACGACACCCACGGGAAGAGAGGGGGTGGCTAAATTCTTTAGTGCCGTAGTCACACAGCACAGCGAAATAAAAGCACAGCGAAATGGCAGTTGCTTATCCTTTTAAACAATTTTCAATTGAATTTTTCGATATCTTTTATTACATTATTAATTATTTTTACAGTATTTTAGTTTTCTATTTATTCTTCTCTTCGTCAACTGCTAAAATACGTTTGAAAATATTAAAATACATTTGAAATTCGAACACAATAAGTTCTATAATCGTACATTCAAAGTTCGAACACAATCCGGTCCATAACCTTCCATAATCTGTTTAAATGTGTGAGCTTTCGCTTTTCGAATCTCGGTCCGAATGCTGGTTCGCGGTCAACGGAGTGCAAGTGCACCGGGAGCGTTCTATTTATGTTCATGCGTTTCTCGGGGAAAACAGGGCTAACTGCTCTGGATTTTCCTTTTATTTCGCTCAATAAGTGACGTCAAAGCTTAGGGCTGTTCTCTAGATACGCTCAACACCTTAAAGATGCGCTCGATTTCTGACATCTTTACTGAAAATAAACAAGGCGAGCTCTTTATTTGCGTTTGTTTGTTCAGTATAAAACAAGTAAGGTGTCTCTGTCTATTTCTAGAATTTTTTTTTTAGTCTGTTGTAGTCTGTATTAATATTTTGCTTAACTACTCATTGCGAGATTATACATTTTTTTCTTTCAATAAACCGCCTAACACTACCGCACAAAAAAATTATTGTTTTTGCGAGGATAACGATTTATAAAATTTATAATCTAGCTGAAACTGAATAAACTCAAAGTAAATGACTCATAATAAAGTTATCTGAATGATTAATCATAAACGAAGACAAAGGGAAAGGAAATCCAATCGCTTCAAGAGCAATATTACGATGTATTGTCAGACGTACCGTCTCGTCTGATAAAGTACAATATTGTGGCGCGCCTTGTGCCTGCAACGGAGAAAGTACGAATTGCGTGCCGTGGCGTGCGACAGCCCTAGATCTAAGGAAGTACGTATTTCCTGTCGCGTGATAACCCTAGACCTAAGAAAGTGTACTATTATATCGTGTCTCATGACAGACCTCACGCCAAGAAAGAAAATGTTTCGTGCCATGTAATAGCCATAGACATGTAATAGCCATATACCAAATAGGCATTTAGTGATATGGCTCGTGCGAAAACCCTAAAACTAAGAAAATACTTTTTTTATGACGTGAGACGTGATAACTCGAGACCTAAGAAATTATAATATCGTGAAATGTCTCGTGTGACAACCTTAGACCTAAGAAAGTGCAATAGCAAGTAGCAACTTTGTTACCCTAGACTCAATACGTGTCTCTTGGCGTGTGGTAGCTCCTAGGCAATATCGTGACGTGTCTCTATTCAGCTCTACCGCCAAGAAAGAAAATGTTTCGTAACTTGTGCGACAACCCTAGAACTAAGAAAGTATAATATCAAGTAGATGTTTAGTGGCAAAGCTCGTGTGGCAACCCAAACTTCAAGAAAGTACGTGTATCGTGATGTGGCGCGTGACAGCCCTGCGCGGATCACGGTCACGAGCGGGAACTGGCATCTGGCGTTGATCTCGAACTCAGTTTCCGATCGTGCGTCGCGCGTGACGCACGTGCTTTGTGATATTTCTCAATTATTATTTTCGTATTATTTTTATTTTCTACTAAGTGGCTGTGATATAGTGATCATTGAATTATTTTTATTTGTTTAGGTAAGTCGTGTTATAAATAAACATGTGCTTTTTAATTTTTATAGTGTATAGCCATTTCAGAGATTAGCCGAAACAAACAGACAGACAGACACAGAAAAATTGTAAAAAAAAAATGTTATTTTGGTATATGTTCCGTGTATAAATCCATATGCATTTAATAAAAGTGGCTATTTTAATATTACAAACAGACTCCAATTTTATTTATATATGATTTGTATGGTACACTTTACGGTCAGTTACAGTACATACTCTATCTCTGAATTTGTTTACAAATTGTGTCCAAAAACCTCTCTCTAGTAGACAAAACCTATTGTATATGCGAGAATTTAGATGCTTGTTATTCAATCGTTCAATTTCAGAACGGATCTAGATGAAATGGTACATATCTGTAGTCTAGAATAGAACAAGGATACTTTTTATACCGTAAAAGTATACGGTTCCCGTGGGATCGGTTTCCTTGCGAATGCTAGTTGCGTTGTAATTTGATTGGTCGACTTAAACACGTTTTTTGTGTTTTTTATTTCTAGATATACAAGATAATATAATGTGTTTTGTTGTATATATATTTTTATATAAAGATTATACTTTATTGTCAATGGTGGATAATGATATATTAATAATACTCGTCAAGCGCGAGTTGACTATAAATATACAGACGACCCATAGAGTTCCGTACGATGTTTAAAATGTTTATGATTG